>NC_063374.1:8566523-8587200 GCF_021869965.1 Rhincodon typus | reverse complement strand
TTTCCAGCAACTTTGTCTTTGTTCCCGTACAAATCCATGATTTGGTAATTAGAGAGTCATACGGCACAGTCACAGGCCCTTCAGCCCAACTCGTCCATGCAGACCAGAATCCCTTTTTGTGTCCCTGAGCACAAAGCGTTCTGGGAGCGGCATTCTAATGAAAGGCACTGGTAGGCACAAAGGTACAGCGCAGTTTCTACATGGATCAGAGATAATGTCATCATGATGCGGTGAGGCTGGTACTTGTTGATGCCAAGGTCCAAGGATGTGTGTTATTTGTGGTCACTGCACATGGATCGTGCTCTAAGGTGTTGGTGCGATGTGTCCAAAATAGAGGACTGGAAGTGCAAGTGTTGAGCTGGAGCTGGTAGATAATTACTCTAATTTTCATTTCGGGATTGTCATCTCATTCCTATTTGGCTATGAGAGAATGGGAAACTGGATATAAATGAGGTAGGTGGGATGGACTAATAAGGAGATGTTAAAGCAAGCAAGTGCATGCAAATAGGCATCAGCCCACATGCTAATGAGAATCTTGTCTTGCTGTTCAACACTTGGTTGGAAAAGTGAATCTTTTGCTCTCAAAGTCTGGAAGCCCCTTGTTGGTCATCCCATTTGTTTTTCCCAATTTTCTTGCCAATGCTGAAGTCATTTATCGCCCACTGTCACTAGTGTACAGCTCTCCATGTGAAAACCTGTCACTAGTGTACAGATATACCATGTGCTATTCTGTCAGTAGTGTACAGATGTATCATATGTCACCATTTCACTAGTGCATGCCTTCACTGGCGTATAGTCCAGTGTAATGTGTTGTAACAAGGGTAACAAATATTAAGCTGTAGTGTATTCCCACTCATACATGCACTTTAAAATGCACTGTTGTATCCCCGCTGCTGCCTGATTAAATCCTGGTTTATTTCTGCTAATCTAAGTAGCATATACAACTTGAAATATGTTGTGTATTTGGTAAGGCTTGGTAATTGCATTCAGAGTGTTGTACAGGTTGAAAAATAAATTATGCCTTCGTTCCCCACATTCTCTGTCCTAACCTGAACAGCAACATCAGTGGTCTGAGTCAGAAACAAGGATGTCTTGAATGGGTATTTTCCATAAATTTCAATGATCAGACATGCAGCTGATCCTGTGGCCTGAAAGATGAGAGGCTGATTTAACCTCAGTTCAATTTACTACGGGCCAGAGTAACGATGGTGGAACAGTGAGAGTTGTCAAAGCAAACACTACTTGCAAAGCAGTCACTAGCACATTATGCTTTCAGCCCATGAATCACAGCCTGTGTGTTTCTACAAGAGTCTTATGACATCCCAAAATCCTTGTGGTTCAAAATGTTTCTTAGAGACTCACCCGTACCAAAGCAAACATTCATTCCTTTTGAGAGAAGCTGCAATGTGTTTATCTCTCTCTCTCTCCTGTCAGTGGGGTATGTGTTCCATGGACTCCAAATGCCCCCTCACCATCCCCCATAGCCCATCTCTCAGCCAAGGCCACTCATGACATGTGAATGCTGTGAGGGCATTTGACAGTGGGCTGATCACAGCTGAGTATGAATGCATTCTACCTACTGGAAACACACAAACACTTGCATACATAGGTAGACACATAAACACATGTGAGGGTATAACTAATGCACATGTTAAATACTGGTCTAGCCAGCAATGTCCACATCACAGTCTAAAGACGGGATCATTTTCTGAAGAAGGGTCCAGATCCGAAACGTCAGCTTTCCTGCTCCTCTGATGCTGCTCGGCCTCCTGTGTTCATCCAGCTCTACACCTTGTTATCACAGTCTAAAGTTAAGCAGGTTCATAAGAACATGAGAAATAGCAGCAGGAGTAGGCCACCTGGCCTGCTGAGCCTGCTCCACCAATCAATAAGATCATGGCTGATCTTTTTGTGGACTCAGCTCTACTTACCCACCTGCTCACCATAATCCTTAATTCCTTTCCTGGTCAAAAATCTATCCTTGTCTTAAAAACATTCAACAAGGTAGCCTCAGCTGCTTCACTGCGCAGGGAATTCCACAGATTCACAACCCTTTGGGTGAAGAAGTTCCTCCTCAGCTCAGTCCGAAAGCTGCTCCCCTTTGTTTTGAGGCTAGGCCCCCTAGTTTGAGGCTCGGTGGATTGGCCATGGTAAATTACCGTGTAGTGTCCACAGTAGTGCAGGCTAGGTGGATTAGCCATGGGAAATGCAGGGTTACAGGGGTAGGGTAGGGGGTGGGCCTGGGAGGGATACGCTGCAGAAGGGCAGTGCGGACTTGATGGGCCAAATGGCCTGCTTCCACACTGCAGGGATTCTTGATTCTATATGAATGAATTAAAATAATATGCAAAAACACACACGCGCACAAACACACACATACACGGACACACACCACACACACACAAATGTAAAACCACACAAATGCACATAAAGTCACAAAAGCATGCGTATGTGCATACAAAGGCATGCGCGCAGACACACACGCACACACACACACACACACACACACACAGACAGTGTGATAGGTACGACAGTCAATCTCTGATAGTAATGGAGGGTATTGAGTGGTTTGCACTGACTAGAGGTGGGGGCAAGGGTGAATTGGGCAGAGGGGAAATGCTGTCATATAGAGGACTTCACCATTACTATAGAATAATGTTATAGGCCTTTTTAGCACAATCATTTACTGCATTCAAAGGAACTCAATAGCTACAATCCACACAATGGTGTGAGCTTCCTGGCTGTATTTCAGCTGGCGGCTGAAGTCTCACTATGGAACCTTGTTCTTGGAAATCAAAACCCTGAAGCCAACATCCTCCCACTAGACGTTTCCCCATCTCTAACTTACAATAGGCACAGCTGCTGGTAGACAGGCCCTTGGCTCATTGGATAACAATCCTTTGCCCCCTGTCTCTGTATCTCACCTCCAAGTCAGAAAGTCTTGGTCTTGAGGCTCACTCCAGAGATTGTGCATGTAATTTAGGCTGATACTGCCAGCATAGCACTGAGGTCACACATGGCAACTTCAGAGGTACCATTTTTCAAATGATGCCTTAAGCCAAGGCCCCACCTCTGCCTCTCTGAGGGAGACAATTAAAGACCCCAGAGGTAAATTTCAAACTCAAAAGGAGGAGGTGCAGAAAACCCATTATACACGATGAGCCATCTGAACATGCACCTCACCCAAAAGAGAAGGTTTACAACAGGACAAGTGTTTAATGGGTGATATTGCTGGTTTTAAGTCACCCTACTCCATCTTTCAAGTTGTAATTTACCTTTGGAATCTTTAACAGCAACCCACAATAATAACTTGTGTTTATATAGTGCTACTTAACATAGTAAATGAGGCATCTCACAGGAGCTTTTGACACTGACATAAAAAAGAAAACACCAAGGCAGGTGAGTAAAATATTGACCTTAGAAGTCAGTTTTTAGGAGGTTATTAAAGGAGAAAGACCGGATGAGTAATTTAAGGAATGGATTCTTAAGCCGAGGATGTAGATGGGTAAAGGCATGGCTGCCATTGGCAAAGCGAAAAGAGTGAGGGATGGTGAAGAGGCCTGTTGAAGGAAGAAAATCTTCTGATAAGGGGAGGGACAGTCGTTGCTGTGTTGTTTGGCCCTGAACTGGAAAACTTTATCAACTTTCCTTCTACTTTCCGGCCTTTGCCCAATTTCACATGGTCTATCTCTGAATCTTTTTTTCTTTTGCTGTCTCTAATTCTGGTGGTAGGCTATCAACCAACCTAGCTCATAGATTCACATGTCTACCTTGATTACACTCGTTCACACCTACACAATGTAAAGGATTTCACTTCATTTCCCCATTTCCTCTGTCTCTATCTGCTTTGATGATGCGGCAGTATTCTGAGATGTCTTAATTTGTCCTCAACCAAGCATACCCTCTGCCCAGGTCGACAGTACCCTTGACTGTGGGCTGCATTTCTGCTCTCACCCATTCCTTCCTTCCCAGTACCACAACAGAGTTTCCCTTGTCCTCATTTTCCACCCCAGTTGCCTCTGTATTCAACGCATCATTCCCACCACTCCCAGTGTTAGGCCATCCCAAAGATAGAAAATAAGAACAGGAGTAGGCCATTCATCCCTTTGACTGAAAACAAAAAATGCTGGAGATCCCAGCAGGTCAGGCAGCATCGATAGAGAGAGCAAGCTAACACTTCAAGTCTACATGACTCTTCATCAGAGCCGATGAGTCATCTAGACTCAAAACATTAGCTTGCTCTCGCTCCATGGATGCTGCCTGACCTGCTGGGATCTCCAGCATTTTTTGCTTTCCGTACCAATTCCAGCATTTGCAGTAATTTGCTCCTACATTCATTTCTTCGAACCTGTTCCACCATTCAATATGATCATGGCTGATCAAACACATTTTTGCCTCTTCTCCACGTCAGCGTCCCAAAGGGAATGTTGCCACCACGACACTCCGGTCCACCTCCCAATTACCCTTAGCACCACATCCTCTTCCCATAGCAACATCCCATGCAATAAGAGGCGATACAACATCTGTCCTATTACTTCTTCTGTCCTCACTGCCCCTAACACTCCTTGCAGCGACATGAATGCACTTTCAAATTGGTCGACTGTATTTGCTCCTCTACACCAGCGATGACATTAAAACATGGATTGGGTGACTGCTTTGTCGAACATCTCCACTCATTCCTAAGAATGCAAGACTCTGAGAGCCTGTAATTTTAATTGTCCATCGAGACTCTGACTCTGATCTTGGCCTGCCGTAGAGCTCCACTGATGCTCAATACAAGCTTGAGGAACAACACCTCATCTTCTGATTAGATGCTTCACAGACTCTGGACTCAATACTGATTTCAGAATATGATACATCACCCTAGCTTGTTTTCTTTTCTTTGCACATTTAGGTTTCTACTCTAGTTTCAATCTCAGACGACAGCAGCACCCTGCTCTGGATACAAAAATGTATTCCTCTGTTTCACTACTTAGTCATTAATGTCTGTCATTCAATCTGTCTTGTCTTCCACCTTATCAAAGACCCTTCTGATGTCCTAGTCCCACCTATCTCTGGACTCTTCTTCAGAAAATCTTTTTCTGAAGAAGGGTCCAGACCAAAAAGTCAGCTTTCCTGCTCCTCAGTTGCTGCTTGGCCTGCTGTGTTCATCCATCTCTACACCTTGTTATCTCAGATTCTCCAGCATCGGCAGTTCCTACTATCTCCGAGTCAGTTTTAACCCCACTGCGAAGGCATTTTCTGAAGAAGGGTCCAGACCCGAAACATCAGCTTTCCTGCTCCTCTGATGCTGCTTGGCCTGCTGAGTTCATCCAGCTCTACACCTTGTTATCTCAGATTCTCCAGCATCGGCAGTTCCTACTATCTCTTAACTTTTCCCAATTCTGACGCGAGGTTGCTGATTTAAAACATCAATTTTCTTTCTCTCTCCACAGATGTTGCCTGCCGTGTTGAGCATTTCCAGCATTCTCAGAGAGTTGGAAGTATTTATGAAGCTACAGTGATAGGGAAACAGAAGGGTGAGGGGGTTCACAAAAACAGAGAAGGTACTACACTGGAATGTCAGCTTGTATTCCAGGTTTAAGTTCTGGATATTAAGGGCAGGCACCATCACATCAAACTGGTTTGAAAGTGGAAAGGAAAGAGCAGAAAAGTTGGCTGCTTCCGGCAAGGAACAGTAAGGATGAGTGTGCATGTTTCTCAATTTCAGAGACTCACTCTATGCCAAACTGAGGGGGCGAGTATGGGTTTCTGTGTCAGAGTAGGGAATAGGGTTGCACTAAGGAAATGCGAGTGACTAACACTGTGGAGGGGAGATAACAGGCTGTTTTCCACTGACTCACCAGAGGAAACTGGCTCATTCCAGCCCCTCCCAGTCCCACTGATTCAAGATCCAGGAATGTAGAACTGGATTGTGTCAGGGACAGTGGGGAAACATGAGAACAGAGCTTTTTGCACAGCCACAGCTTTCTGGGTCTCAAGGCACGTTTATTAAGCATTGCGCAGCAGCTCAAAAGGGAGCGGTTTATACATAGGAATTCATTTAGGAATCCAAGCATTCCCACCTCCCCCCCTCCACAACCTCACTTCCTACACTGCAGTAAGGTTAAAACATTTCCTCCCTCCTCCCCTGAAATACTCTGCGAGGTAGACTCGCACATATCCTGAATACCCTCCTCCAAATTGTTGCAGCCTAAATGCTGATAGCCAGCTGGATATTCAACATGGGGAGGTATCGCCGCCAATCCATCATATTTCCCTCGCTCAATGCTGGGTGGGGCAAGAGGCATAGTTGATGGCTGCCCTCTGAATACTCCGGGGGTTCTGAGGCCAATCAGCACACAATGGCTGAGATCAGTCAACAAACACGGGCAGTTGCTGGGGGAAGGAATGTCAATGTTGAAACCCTCATAGCTCATTGCTACTTTGGGTGATGCCTTAATCCATACCTGCCGTCTTCTTTTTTTACATTCCAAAGCTTGAAATCCCTGTCGAGCTGTAGCTGGTGCAAATTAGAAGCTGTGAACTCCCACTGGGGCAAATTGGGAATTTGAATTTAGTGAAGTTAATTCTGGGGGTGGGCAAAGGTGTTGGTTTGCTGTAAAATAAACGCAACAGGGGCGGCACGTTGGCTCAGTGGTTAACGCTGCTGCCTCACAGCGCCAGGGACCCGGGTTCGATTCCACCCCCGGGGGGTGGTCTGTCTGTGTGGAGTTTGTACATCCTCCCCGTGTCTGAGTGGGTTTCCTCCCACAGACCAAAGATGTGCAGGTTGGGTGGATTGGCCGTGCTAAAGTATCCAGGATGTGCAGGCTAGGTGGGTCAGCCATGGTAAATGTGGGCCTTGGGGAAACGGAAGGGGGTCTGGGGGGGATGCTCTTTGGAGTGTTGGTGCGGACTGAATGGCCCTTGCTCATATTCTATAAAACTGGTTCATTGATATCTTACACTGCCTGGTCTTGGCTTAACAGGGTTTTAGTCCTGCAAAACAAGACTGTTAAAGACCTCAGGGTAACTAATGTGGTCTTTGCCCTGAGAAGAAATATATTTCAAAATAGCACTGCATATTAACTCCATCCTGTTGGGCTGTATCTTTACGTTATGGGACTTCCTTCTAACAACCATATCAAGCATTTATATATTGCTGTAGCCCAGAAGCATTAAAAAATAAAATTTGACACCAAGCTACCTAAGGACATCTGGAACAAAAACTGAAAATGCTAGAGAAACTCTGCAGGTATGGCAGCATTTGTGGCAAGAGATACAGAGTTAACGTTTTGAGTCTGGCATGGCCCTTCTTCAGTTTCAAAAAGTTAATCCATTTCTCTGCAGATGCTGCCAGACCTGCCGACTTTCTTCAGAACTTACTGTTTTGTTTCAGATCTTCAGCATCCTTAGTGCTTAGCTTTTATTTCACATAAGGAAATATTAGGACAGATGACTTTGCCCTTTTGGGACTGAGATAGGGGATTAATTCCTTTTCTCACAAAGAATTGTCGTGATTTTGGAAATCTACCTCAGAAGGTGGTGGGGGCAGGGTCATTCAATATTTTTAGGGCAGAGGTAAATAGATTCTTGTTAGGCAGGAGAGTCTCAGGTTATCAAGGGGAGATGGGAATGTGGAATGCAGAACACAAAGAGATTAGCCATGACCTTAATAAACGACGAAGCAGACTGGAAGGGCCATCTCTGGCAACCACCTGGAAACCGATATCCATTTCAAGACCACCAACTCCCACAGCTACCTAGAATATACTTCCTCCCACCCACCTTCCTGCAAAAATGCCATCCCCTATTCCCAAATCCTTTGCCTCCGCCGCATCTGCTCCCAGGATGAGGCATTCCACTCCCGAACATCTCAGATGTCCTCGTTTTTCAAGGACCGCAACGTCCCCCCCCCTCAGTGGTCGAGAACGCCTTCCACCGTGTCTCCCGCATTTCCCGCAACTCATCGCTCACACCCCCTCCCCGCAATAACAACCAAAACAGAATCCCCCTCATCCTCACGTACCACCCCACCAACCTCCGGATCCAACGCATCATCCTCTGACACTTCCGCCATCTGCAATCCGACCCCACCACCAAAGACATTTTTCCTTCCCCACCCTTATCCGTTTTCCGGAGGGACCTCTCTCTCCGTGAGTCCCTTGTCCGCTCCATACTCCCCTCCAGCCCCACCACACCCAGCACTTTTCCCTGCAACCACAGGAAGTGCTACACCTGCCCCCATACCTCTTCCCTCACCCCCATCCCAGGCCCCAAGAAGACCTTCCACATCAAGCAGATGTTCACCTGCACATCTGCCAATGTGGTATACTGTATTCACTGTTCCTGTTGTGGCCTCGTCTACATCGGGGAAACCCAGCGGAGGCTTGGGGACCGCTTTGCAGAACACCTACGCTCGGTTCGCAATAAACAACTGCACCTCCCAGTCGCGAACCATTTCAACTCCCCCTCCCATTCCTCAGACGACATGTCTGGCCTCCTGCAGTGCCACAACGATGCCACCCGAAGGTTGCAGGATCAGCAACTCATATTCCGCTTGGGAACCCTGCAGCCCAATGGTATCAATGCGGACTTCATAAGCTTCAAAATCTCCCCTCCCCCTACCGCATCCCAAAACCAGTCCAGCCATCGTCCCCGCCTCCCTAACCTGTCCTTCCTCCCACCTATCCCCTCCTCCCACCTCAAGCCCCACCTCCATCTCCTAACTACTAGCCTCATCCCGCCCCCTTGACCTGTCTGTCCTCCCTGGACTGACCTATCTCCTCCCTACCTCCCCACCTACACTCACCTTTAGTGGCTCCATCCCAGCCTCTTTGTCCTGTATGTTTCCTCTCCACCTATCCTCTCCTCTATCCATCTTCTATCCACCTCCCCCTCTCTCCCTATTTATTTCAGAAACCCCTTCCCCTCCCCCATTTCTGAAGAAGGGTCTAGGCCTGAAACGTCAGCTTTCCTGCTCCTCTGATGCTGCTTGGCCTGTTGTGTTCATCCAGCTCTGCACCTTGTTATCTTGGAAGGGCCAAAAGGCCTACTTTGCTCCTAGTTCAAATGTACATTCATGTCTAAAAGCTTGGTCGAATAGACCGGTTTTAAGAGATGTCTCAAAGTTGCAAAATGATACAGAAGCAAAGAGGCACAGGGTGGGAATTCCAGAGCTTAGAGCCTCAACAACTAACAGGTAATTGTTTGACTCATTTGAGTCAACAGACACACCTTATAACTCCCTCACTTACAGGATGCGGTCTCTGAACTAATTTCATGTAATTTTAACTCTGCTCTGTCTCTCAAAGTCAGTCAAATGTGTCTTTGTGTCAGCATTATTAGTGCTTAATTCTCCATTCCTCAGTTTGACCTCATGGCCTCCTTCACTGTCAGTTTTGTTTACTGCAGTGTCCTTTTTCCCTTTTATAACCTAGTGTCCCTCTGTGGGGGCTTGATTCCATCCCCTCTACTTAAAAATATTTCTGCAGCCTCTACCCCACTTGGCTCAGTCCTGAGCACCAAACCCCTGGGGCTTCTTTCTCTTCTACCATCTGGGAAAACCAGATTTGCTCTCCGTTGATTTGTACAAAGCTAGAATATGTTTTCTTTTGGACTTGTTTTGGGTGGAAGAGAAATATTTTGTGCTGTTTATATTCCCTGCATACTAACTGCTCTAGGGAAATTCAAGGAACAAAGTCCTTACCCTTGGTCTCCAGCTCTACTAAAGTCATCAGTCTCCATGGCCGACAGCTACCTCTAAGGTAACAAGGTGTAGAGCTGGATGAACACAGCAGGCCAAGCAGCATCAGAGGAGCAGGAAGGCTGACGTTTCAGGCCTAGACCCTTCTTCAGAAATGGGGGAGGGGAAGGGGATTCTGAAATAAGTAGGGAGAGAGGGGGAGGCGGATAGAAGATGGATAAAAGAGAAGATAGGTGGAGAGGAGACAGACAGATCAAAGAGGCTGGGGTGGAGCCAGTAAAGGTGAGTGGAGGTGGAGACTTAGGGAGGGGATAGGTCAGTCCGGGGAAAGCGGACAGGTCAAGGGGGCGGGATGAGGCTAGTGGGTAGGAGATGGGGGTGGGGCTTGAGGTGAGAGGAGGGGATAGGTGGGAGGAAGGACAGGTTAGGGAGGCGGGGATGAGCTGGGCTGGTTTTGGGATGCGGTTGGGGGAGGGGAGATTTTGAAGCTCGTGAAGTCCACATTGATACCGTTGGGCTGCAGGGTTCCCCAGCAAAATATGAGTTGCTGGTCCTGCAACCTTTGGGTGGCATCATTGCGGCACTGCAGGAGGCCCAGGATGGACATGTCATCTAAGGAGTGGGAGGGGAGTTGAAATGGTTCGCGACTGTGAGGTGCAGTTGTTTGGTGCGAACCGAGCGTAGGTGTTCTGCAAAACGGTCTCCAAGCCTCCGCTTGGTTTCCCGGATGTAGAGGAGGCCACATCTGGAACAGCGGATACAGTATACCACATTAGCAGATGTGCACGTTCCTACTATCTCGGAAAATGTGTAGTTCCTACTATCTCTGAAACTCAGATTCTCCAGCATCTGCAGTTCCTACTATCTCTGAAACATCCAGGGCCTCCTGCAGTGCCACAACGATGACACCCGAAGGTTGCAGGAACAACACCTGATATTTCGCTTGGGAACTCTGCAGCCTAATAGTATCAATGTGGATTTCACAAGCTGCAAAACCTCCCCTCCCCCAACCGCATCCCAAAACCAGCCCAGCTTGTCCCCACCTCCTTAACCTGCCCTTCCTCCCACCTATCCCCTCCTCCCACCTCAAGCCCCACTTCCATCTCCTACCCACTAGCCTCATCCCACTTCCTTGACCTGTCCATCCTCCCTGGACTGACCTATCCCCTCCCTAACTCCCCACCTACACTCACCTTTACTGGCTCCATCCCTGCCTTTTTGACCTGTCTGTCTCCTCTCCACCTATCTTCTCCTCTATCCATCTTCTATCCGCCTCCCCCTCTCTCCCTATTTATTTCAGAACCCCCTTCCCCTCCCCCATTTCTGAAGAAGGGTCTAGGCCCAAAACGTCAGCTTTGCTGCTCCTCTGATGCTGCTTGGCCTGCTGTGTTCATCCAGCTCTCCACCTTGTTATCTCAGATTCTCCAGCATCTGCAGTTCCTACTATCTCAGCTACCCCTAAGGGTCACTTTGTCTAAGAGACCATTCCTCTATTGTATGGGTAGTGAATGATAGAAGACACTGGAGTATGAGGTGGAATCCAATATTCTCACCATCTTGATAGCTCTCTTAAAGATGCCCTATGATCAGCCCAAAACATGTTGGTCTGCTAGAGCAAGGAGTTGACCTCGACTGAGTTTTGTCGACTGGCACATTCCGAGATCCAGGACTACACGTTAAGGGATGTACTAAAGCTTAGGGCAGCTGCCACTAATGTGCAGTGGGGAAAGAACTTTGGACTTTCTGCCAAAGTTAAATGGGGTTCCTTTCAATTATTGGACTCTCCCTGAGCCTCAAATCCTTGTAAACATAGTCTTGTCAAGTAAGAGGTGCCTTTGGTTTGTTTGGATAGAGTCAAACTCCAATGTTTGTTTAGTTCCTTCATATGCTACTGCACAGAACCAAACTGTGTTTGTGACTATGTGTATATATATATATTAAGATATTTTTATGAATAAAGTATATCTTTGAAATAAAAAAGCTCTCTTGCCTTGGAGTAAGGAAGGTAACAAATTTAAGTCTTGATCCAGAGACCTGAGACTTACAATCGAGCACAGTACGCCAAGAGACTGCTTCAGTGCTGGCCTTCAGATGAAACATATCACTGAAAGCCAGTGTGCAGGTACATGATGACTAATGAATTATTTTCTTTATAATCTCGTGGGTGAGGTGGGGCGGGAGGGTGGTGAGGTGGGGGGTGTGGTGTGATGTGATGGGTACTAAGCTAGAGTACAAAGAGGAGGAGCACTTTAGCTATATAGAGTATTTTCTCCCTGCACTGGATTGCTACACTGCAGGAAAGAAATTGGCTTTAGAGAAGGGGCCACGCAAATGTGGCAGAGTGTAAAGGGCTAACTGAAGCAGACAGATTGCATAAACTTGATTTGTATTCCCTGGACAAAGGCTAATGGGTGATCTAATCAAGGACTTCAAAATGTTAAAACATGTCAATAAAATTTATCCAGATAGATTATTTCTTCAGGTGAACAAGAGGCAGCATTTTAAAAATATTTAGAGCTTGGAGTGAAATTAGGAACCATATTTCCACACAATGGGTAGCAGAAATCTGAAACTTCCTCCCCCTGGAAAGGATGATAATGTTGGGGATCAACTAAAATTGTTAAAACTTAAATCAACACCCTATATGGTATTAATAGGTTTTAATTAGGTAAAGTTGTTAAGGGATATGAGGCAAGGCAAAAAAAAATTGGTTTGAAGTACAGAGCAGCCATGATTTGATTGAATGATAGAATAGTCTGCAAGGGACAGCAAGCGATCTTTCCTCATGGCCTGGCCAACATGCACCTCTCAGTCGACGTTTCTGAAAAACAGATTTCTTGGGCATTTATCTCATTGCTGTTCAATCCTGAACAAAGAAAACTTGATTGCAAAGCTATTCAACCTACACTCATCAGGATAGTTGCAAGGTTTCGAGTTTCAAAATTAGCAACAGTTTATACTACAAAAGAAAAGGGTGCTGACTGGTTGGCAAGTTGATTCTGACTGGTTGAGGTTTCGCCATGAAGAAGCATCTGAAGGATTATTGTCCACCAAGCTATTGCTTAATTCAAAAGACGGTGCAATGCCTGGACATGTCGTTCAGTTTTCCGAGAACACTTACATGTAACTTATAGTAAATGTTGATGAACAAATATAGCAAACCTCACTAATGATTTTAAATTGGTTGTTAGTGTAATTTCTGGTGCATTGTTTGGCAAGTTTTGTCCAGTCACAGAATCACATCCAACATTAGACAATTATACTCTACATTTTGCAGGCATATATTGGTTTGCTTTTGTGAATAGCCAAAGTGATGCACTGTTTGATACAATCTTCCACTTGCTGGGATATACAGCCTACATTCCTGGCACTGCACTGTAACTCATATATGACTTTCCTCATTTGTGCGGTGAGCAGAATGTGTTTTTTTTTTACTTGATGGTAGCTTCAATTAGAAAAATACCTTTTGTTTTGCTGCTGTTGCTTAATAACAGCATGAAACGGCTAGCCTCATCTGTTGCTCAAATTTTTGAGACATAATTTGAGATAGATTGAGCACTTATCAGTCCAAAAGTAATGGCCTTAGACCCATTCATAAATTTGCATAATACACAGTGGCCAATTATCTGATCAGCATAGCTATACTGTGGAATAGCTTTGATGCACCCTATTTTAGCATTAAAATTAGGTTCAATTTGCAACATTACCAATAAGGCCAACCTGATACTGGATAAAACTGTAGGAATCACAATGTCTATACTGACTCATGAAGGTTGGCTTTAATTATACTATATGTGCCCAAATAGATGGTGTTGCCATGGCATCATCACTAGACTCAGCTCTCACCAACTTTCATCAGTTTCCAAAAGAAAGATATTTTCACTGGGATCACTCTCTAGTCTCCTATCCCTTGCATATTTCTGTTGTGTAGATGATATGTTTATTACATTTGATTTTACAGCTGCACCTAAGAATTTCCTTCCACACCTTAGTGGCCTGTCTCCTGTGCTGAACCTCACCTTTGAAATGCACCAGGTTAGCAAGCTCGCTTCCCTCAACATGCTCGGTGAGAAAACAAGGTGTAGAGCTGGATGAACACAGCAGGCCAAGCAGCATCAGAGGAGCAGGAAGGCTGACGTTTCGGGCCTAGGCCCTTCTTCAGAAAATCTGCTAATGGTTTCTCTACCACTGTCTACTGCCACAACACCTACAAGTTTCCCTTTGAATCACACACACTATCCTGACCCTGAATTATTTTGGCTTTCCTTTCACTGTCACTAGGTCAAAAGCTGCAATTCTCTTCCTAATAGTACTGTGGGTATACCTACTCCATAGGGACTGCAACAGCTCAAGAGAGAGACACACCACCACCTCTAAAAGCAACAAGTAGGGATGGGCAGCAAATGCTGGACTTTGGCAGCAGTGATCACATCCCATGGATTAATGGTGGCTCAGTGGTTAGCACTGCTGCCTCAGAGCACCAGCGACCTGGTTCAATTCCACCCTCAGGTGACTATCTGTGTGGAGTTAGCACAATCTCCCCATGTCCGCATGGGTTTCCCACGGGTGCTCCAGTTTCCTCCCATAGTCCAAAGATGTTCAGGTCAGTTGAATTTGCCATGCTAAACTGCTCGCAGTGTCCAGGGATGTGCAGGCTCGGTGGATTAGCCATGGGTTACGGGAATAGGATGCGGGTTGGGTCTGGGTGGGATGCTCTTTGGAGGGAACAGTGTGGACTCTAAGGACCGAATGGCCTGTTTCAACAGTGTAGGGATTCTATGATAAGAGTTAGGGTTCTACAGTGAAGGCTGTGGCTAAGGCAGCAGTAACAACAACAGGTAAATGAATCAGCTCCAGAGCAATGCAGGCAATACACCATTACTGTATTTGCCACACCTTGCTCAATACTGCATGGTGCTTGACTTCCACCTGCTCTGCCCGGCTGCGACAAAGCAATGACTTCCCAGAATAACAAAACCACAACTAAAATCACTCAGTGTGGAAAGGGGAAAGCAGGCAGACTAGTCTGTCAAAGGAGAATTTCGTGGCTCCACATTTAGGAGTACTCATGCACCCAGCGTTAAACATACACAATCAACAGTGGGGAAGGAAGAAGGGATGTGAAGGACTGGGGTCCTCAGACATTTAATATCCACCCTGCATAAAACAAAGGGGATTTGTCTTTCCATAGAATTGAATGGAATTGGATGATTTCTTATCACTTATATTTTACAGTGAATGATACAGTAAAATACAGTGAAAAGCTCCAAACGAAGCCACAATCCGGTAAATAGAAAGAATAAAAAGATATAGCTGAAAGAGGGATAGTAGGAATTGCCCATGCTGGAGTCTGAGATAACAAGGTGTAGAGCTGGATGAACACAGCAGGCCAGGCAGCATCAGAGGAGCAGGAAAGCTGACGTTTCGGGTCTGGACCCTTCTTCAGAAACGAAGGACTGAAAGAGAGTCTACCTTTGTTCCGCTGCCTCTGCCGTGAGCCCCGAGCCAGCTCACCAAAGACACCTGTAGTGCCACCCTCCACCACCGCCTTACCACCACCTGCGCCGGACCCACCAACACTGAAGTTGCCCCTCCTCAGGAGCCCTCTCTTCACCACTGGGCCCATCTGACCATCGCCGCTGCTGGGTCCCACTCTGGACCCACACTCGCCCTGCAACCAAAAGTCTCCGGCTCCACTGCCACCAAACCCCTGCCGATAACCAGGAGCCCCTAGCTCTAGGCCTACAGTAACCAGGAGTCCCTGGCTCCTCTGCTGCCTTGAGGACACCAGGAGCCTCTGCTCTGGGCCTACTATAGCACCTATCATGACCTTAGGCTGTCCCAAAGTGCTCTAGTCAATTACGTACTTTTCAAGTGTAGTAGTAAAGTAGGAAATGGGGCAGCTCATCTGTGCACTGTAAGATCCCACAAAGAGCAACTAAAGAAACACAACAAACAACTTAATAAACAATAAACATTACGTTACGATAATTTTTAGTTGATACTTCCTCATCCTTCCTCTAGTACTGGCCTTAATATTTAGTACCCACCAAAAGATAGCAGATCAGGTCATGGTTTATCATTGTATCCAAAAGGTGGCACCTCAGGCAGTGTTGATACTCAGTGCATGGTCTGTGGGTCAACCTCTTTGTGTTACTGAATGTTACTGTGTGATTCTGATCTGCACAGCCCACACTGAGTTTTAAAGGCTTGGCTTCAGCCAAACTTGTCACTGTGGGGGCGGGTGTTTAGCTTTCTCATTTTTGTGCATATTTGAGCCCAAGCCGAAGAAAGGACAGGAAACAAAACACTGAAACTTCTAATAGGATAAAAGGGAATAAAAACTCTGAATATTCCAGCCACAAAAGCCAGAGACTTTCCAGTTTGATAGAATCATAGAATCGTTGCAGTGTGGAAGCAGGCCATTTGGCCCAGTGAGTCCACACTGACCCTCCGAAGAGTATTCCACCCTGACATGCTTCCCTACCCTATCCCTGTAACCCTGCATATCCCATGGCTAACCCACCTAGTCTGCACACTCCAGGACACAATGGGTAATTTAGCACGGCCAATCCACCCTAATCTGCACATCCCTGGACACTATGGGGCAATTTAGCATGGCCAATCTGCCTAACCTGCACATCTTTGGACTGTGGGAGGAAACCAGAGCACCTGGAGGAAACCCATGCAGACACAGGAAGAATGTGCAAACTCCACACAGACAGTCACTCAAGACTGATGATTGGTCTCATTCTTGTGAGGAGCTCGAGGGACGTTTCAGAGTTTTGGATTTGGGGTGTGGGATATCACCAACTTTGAAAACAACAGGACAGAATGTTTAGAAAAATCAGAAGCAGCGGGTAAGTTTTTCTTAAAATCCATTCACAATTTGTGATCATCTCTGGTTAAGCCGAGCATTTTTTACCCATCCCGAATTGCCATTTGAGAAGATCATAGTGAGCTGCCTTATAGGAATCCCTGCAGTCCTTGAGGTGTAGGTAAACTCCTCAGGCTGAAGTACTAACAATTTATGCTTATCTGCTGCCAGGGCCATCTTTAAAGCCCACCCGTGCACCTGTCAAATGCCAGCAGGTCGCATCTGCCCTGTATGGGGTTATGACTAGAACATGTTGCACAGAGTGTAATTGGTACCCCACTTTGTCGATAGGGATTGGGACAGGCTGGGGTGCATGCAGTTGCTGCTCATGGAGTGTGCTCTGAGATGTTGGTGAGTAAGGGCAGGAAGCAAGCTGGATTCCCCAGATTATGACTCTGGCTTTCATATTGGGAATTGTTTATGTCTAGTTTCTATCCAGTGGGTGGAAGAATGGGAAAATGCACATCAAAGAGGTGAGATGATGTATTAATAAGGATGTTAATATGTGCTAATGCGTACAAATGAACCTCTTGCCGTTCACTGGCGAGAATCCCGCCTTGCCATTCAACATTGGTTGGAAAATTGATATCGATGACAGGCAGCTAGCTCCTCACTGCTGATCTCACTCAATTCTCCCAACATTTTCCACAATGTTCAAGTTGTTCAGTGGCTGGGAAAATTCAGCCCATTATGTTTGCAAAGGGGATAATGTACTGATTTTCTTTAAAGTTTGATGTGGTCACTTTGATGACAATTTTCTAATTTCACAAAAACTTACTATTTCTGCCTTTGAACAGACGTAACTCACCAACGATGGAAGAAGTGAGCATTAAAAGCAACCACATCAAGCCATAATCATGTTAAAATATGCAGCGTAATTTCTGAAGGGTTTGTATCACAACCAAACTGGGTTGAAGTACACAATAGGAGTCTATTCAGCCCATCATGCTTGTGCTGGCTCTTTGAAAGAGCTATGCAATTACTCCCACTTCTCCTGCTCACTCCGCATAGCGTTGTTCCACATGGTAATTTTTCCCTTTTAAGTATTTTTCCAGTTTCCTATTGAAAATTCCAATTGAATCTGTTTTCACCACCCTTTCAGGCAGCACATTCCAGATCACACAGCTCGCTGGCTTAAAAAAAATCCTTCTCTCTCTTTCAATTCATTGCCAATTATCCTAAATATGTCTCCTTTATGCCAGAGGAAATAGTTTTTCCTCACTTACTCAAACCATTATGATTCTGGATCAGCTATATCTCCCCTTAATGTTTTCTGCTCTAAAGGAGAACAATCCCAGAGTATCTAACCTCATATCCAACACATAAATGAAATCTCCTCATCATCCTCCTAATTCTTTTCTCAATTACTTTAAAGCTGTGTCCTCTGCTTGCCAGTGAGACATGGAAGAGAACATCGAGAGTGTCACTAAAATAAGAGCAAAGGACTGAGGATACAGGAGATCTCAAACTAAAACAGAAAGTACTGGAGAAACTCAGCAGTTCTGGCAGTATCTGTGGAAGGAGAAACAAAGTTATATTTCAAGCTCAATTACTCTTGTTTGGAACTTAGGGAAATGAAAAGCTTTGAAAGTGCACAAAGTAAAAGGGACAGAGATCATATTGGAAGGAAAAGTTCTTCAAGGTGGCATTCCTGGAAGAGATTTGGCAGTGAATTTAACACCATGTCAACAGTGAAGGTATCACATCAGTTGGCTCTGCCAGCAATGCTTACTTGAAATCTAGGCATCACGAGGAGAGACAGCATTGCCAACAAAGAAGTAGCGCAAGTGCTGCAGAGGACCAGTCAAAGGTGCCTGGGGAATACTGTCACAAAGAGCTGACTGATACCAGCACGGCATATCCTTTGCCTCCCATACTTATGCCATACCAGAGTGGTAATAGAAGGACATCAACAGACAGTAAAAGAAAATGGGACTGTCCATTTAAGGAATGCCTCCGATAGTGGACTATCATCTGGGGATGGTTCTCATGGGACCTGAGGAGCTAAGTCTAGATTCTCTGGTTACTGACTAGTTGTTCCTGTCACCATCTCCCTTTTTGGAGGTGGGCTCAGGAGGGAGCAAATCATTCCTTTTGCCCATTTCTTTGCTCCTTTGCTGCAGGCGTCGACTCCTCGCTGGGTACAGACGTTCAGTTCTGTGTCCAAGATGTAGCTGCTTTTCACCCATAGCTTAGACTATCAGGGTTACCAGGGTGTTTGACATCCCCATTCCCTCACTCAGCCCCATCAGCCAAGCCACAAATAACTAACAGACAAATGTTTTCTAAAGAAAAGAACGTGCATTTCTGTGGCACCTTTCATGGCTGTTAAAATCCCCAAAATGTTTCACAGCTGACAAACTATTTAATTTGATGTGCCGTCACAGTTAATGTAAGAAATATGACATCCAATGGGTACACAGCAATATGCCACAAACAGCAATGTGATCATGACCAGACAAGCCACAATGGTGGCAAATATTAGCCCAGGATGCCAAAGGGAGCTCTTCTTCAAATGATGGCAGTGGGACCTTTTGCTGAGTGAACATCAGAATCTCAGTTTAACATCTCATTGGCATATACTGCTTCTGACAGTGCAACATTCCCTCCGTACTGGCACTCAAAGGTGTTTGTTTCTCTGGAGTGGGATTCGAACCCACAACCTCCTGACTCTGAAGGGAGTGAGTGCTCTGGAATCTTTAACATCCACCAGCCCACACAGGGAAAAAGAACATCAGTCTGGTTGGACTTCCCACAGTGCAGCATTCCTTGAGTAAGGCACTGAAGTATCAGCTTCTTTTAGGGGGTAATGTCCTGATGTTGGTCTCAAACACACAACTGCCTGACTGACAGAGGAAATGTCTAAACCCTTAAACTATTGACTAGAGTCAGATTAAAGGAGGCAGGCAATGCAGAGATATGCATCAATGTAAAGGTCACCATCGACCATCGCCAAATTGCAGTCATATCATATTAGGTAGTTCAACATTTTATAGCACATATAGAAGCCAATGATGAATGTGTTCCTGCTCCCCAGGCTTAATGGTAGATTGATCGATTCATTATCACGTATACTGAAGTACAGTGAAAAGATTTGTTTATGAGCAGTACAGGCAGATCATAATAAGCAAAGATGTGCAGATCAAAACAACTTAGACAGAGGCATACAGGTCACATTGCACCAGGCGTGCACTAGGCAAGATCAATGTTAGCAAGATCACCATTATTCAGGCCAGACAGTCCATTTATCAGTCTAATGATGGCTAGGCAAAAGCTATTCCTGAACCTGCTCGTGCGTGTGTTCATGCTTCTGTATCTTTTGCCTGTTGGAAGAGGTTGTAGAAGATCTTTACCAGGGTGCGATGGGTCATTGATGATGTTGGCAGCCTTTCCGCAGCAGCGAGCTGTGTAAATGGAGTCCATGGATGGAAGATTGGCTTCCGTGATGGTCTGGACTGTGCTCACCACCTTCTGTAGTTTCGTACGGTGCTGGGTAGAGCAGTTGCCATACCAGGCCGTTATGCACCCAGACAGTATGCTTTCAATGGTGCATCTGTAGACGCTGGTGAGGGTCCTTATGGAAACGCCAAATTTCCTGAGTCGCCTGAGGAAGAAGACACTTTGTTGTGCCTTCTTGACTGTTGCATCTACGTGGGTAGTCCAGGACAGGTTGTCGGTTATCATCACTCTGAGAAACTTGGCACTCTCCACTCTCTCAACCTCAGTTCCATTGATGTAGGTAGGAGGGGTGTGTTCTCCTCCTTTCTTTCTGGAGTCAATGATCAGTTCTTTAGTTTTTCCGACATTGAGAGAGAAGTTGTTCTCATTGCACAATGCCATCAAGCCCTCTATCTCCCTTCTGTATTTTGACTCGTCGTTGTTAAATATCCATGTGCATAGATCACTGAAAGTTGCCACCCAGGTTGATAGCGTTGTTAAGAAGGCATACGGTATGTTAGGTTTTATTGTTAGAGGGATTGAGTTTTGGAGCCATGAGGTCATGTTGCAGCTGTACAAAACTCTGGTGCAGCTGCACTTGGAGTATTGCATACAGTTCTGGTCACCGCATTATAGGAAGGATGTGGAAGCATTGGAAAGGGTGCAGAGGAGA
Organism: Rhincodon typus; assembly: GCF_021869965.1. Classification (NCBI taxonomy): domain Eukaryota; kingdom Metazoa; phylum Chordata; class Chondrichthyes; order Orectolobiformes; family Rhincodontidae; genus Rhincodon; species Rhincodon typus. Next base: position 8,566,524 of record NC_063374.1, on the reverse strand, counting down.
T
>NC_063374.1:8506276-8526523 GCF_021869965.1 Rhincodon typus | reverse complement strand
CCTCCTCCCTCCGGACAAACCTCAAGGGATAAGCCTCTCTGCTCCTATGATGCTGCTTGGCCTGCTGTGTTCATCCAGCCCTGCACCTTGTTGTCTCGGATTCTCCAGCATCTGCAGTTCCTACTATCTCTGATTCGATTTTATACTGCATGGTGCTTTCTCCATGATGACATTTGCACCAATCAGAGTTCATTTCTTAACCAGTCAGCACCCTCTTCTGGTTTAGTATACAATGTTGGTTTTCCTCTTGAATTGATATTCTTACAAATTGTTCAGATGAAAAGCTTTGACAAAATATGCTTTTACAGCAATAGTCAAGATTCTCCAACTGTTGAATCTTTTTCTCTTTCCTTTCATTCATGTAATTCACTGTCAGTTTATCTGTGAGCTGTTTATCTCTCTCTTGCTATCTGCTGCCGTGTTTCTGTTTTTCTCTCTTTATCACCATACCTGCTTTTTTCTCTCCTGTATAGGGATTCCTTTTCCCTGCCACGCTTTGTGAAAGCTTTATTCCCAAATCCTTCTTTTAAATACTTAGACAGTACCGCATGTCATGTGGTAAACAAGCCTCCCTAACATACACAAAACTCTTATGTAATACTTTAAACCATCTGCTTTTTAATTACATTACATTCTATTTATCATGAGGGTCCAGAAGTTGGTTCTTAAGTTACATTTAACCCAAAAACAGAGGGAACAGCTTACAATATTTAAAAAGATTTGACATACAGGGTGTGTGACATATTAGTGGTGGGTGTGGCTCTTAGCAGAGGTACAGTGCAGTCACATTAAGTTCATTCAACAACAACTTCAGTCCAAAGGGATTTTACAGCTGCATTTTCAAACAAAGATTGATACTGAGCCAGAGAAGGAGATGTTAAGGCAGGTGACCAAAATTTGGTTGAAGAGGCAGGTTTTATGGGGCATCTTAAAGGAAGTAAAAGCATGGACTCAGAAGATGCTGGAATTGGAGAAGTACAGATAGTTTGTAAGGTGTTCTAATGAAGGTTTATTTAACTTCTCATTTTCTGTTATTATTTCAGATTTCCAGTATCTACTGTTTTGCTTTTGTACTTTGTAGGAACTACAGGGGCTAGAGGAGGTTACAGAGATAGGGAAAGGTTGTGACCATGTAAGAGTTTGAAAGAGTGAAAACTTTAAAATCAAGGTGCTGCTAAGTGCCCTGGTAGATCTGTCATCACCGGGATAATGGATGAATGAAATTTTGTGTGAGTTAACATGGGGGCTAAAGAGTTTTGAGTGAGTTTAATGTTAAGGAGTGTGGAAGATGGGGGATGGGGTTTTGCTATCCTGGCTGGAATAGTGAGAAAGCATGGATGAGGGCTAGGGGCAGATAAGTTGAAGTGGGGCAGAGATAGGAGTCGGATGTGGCTAGTTGTAACAATGTTGTGGATATTTCTTTGTGTTGTTGTGAGCATTACCATTTCTGTTGACTACTGTCCTTTGCAGGCATCACTGGAAAGGAAGTTCCAGTCCAATAAAGATGAGCAGAGAGAAGGGAATTCGTGATGAATTCATGATGGATGTGGCCCATTTGGTTGTGTTGTGAGTGATCAGGAACATCTCTAAACTCTAGCAAACATATGATACTGTATAGTATTGAACTACACGGAGGAGTGTGTGCGTTTGTCAGGTGGGGTCATTAGGTGAGACCAGGATTGTGCTCTTTTGTGATACTCGGTAGCAAAACAGCTAATTCATATTCTCTGGCTTTGTCATTACCTATTAAGTACAATTTGAAGCTGGTCAGACTGTTGGCAGTAAGGGTTGGAATTTGCAAAGAAGGAACAATGGGTTTGGAAAGGAGAAACTCTGTTGAAAGGCTAAGGGCCTTGGTAGAGGTAACATAGACCAAGAAGTAGCAATCAAGAGATGCCAAGCTTTGGTTTGACAGTCCGGTGGATTATTAGTGGAATGAGAGTCATTTCTAGAACAATTTTCTCCTTTGTTCTGCAAAGATACTGAATCCATGCTGGGCTTTAGTTTTAGACTTCATGCCTGCTTCCTGTCACTGTGCCCAAGTTGTGAATACTGATGTATGAGTCTGAAAGGCTGAGCCCAATCTTATCACATGGATATATACAAACTCCACAAACATTCACCCCCTCCACCACCAATGCACTGTAGCAGCAGGGTACCATTCACATGATGGAGTATAGAAATTTACCGAAGTTCCTTAGGCAGCATTTTTCAAAACATGACCACTTCCATTTAGAAGGACAAGGGCAGCAGACACACAGGAACACCACAATTGCAAGTTCCCGTCCAAGCCACTCATCATCCTGACTCAGAAATATATTGTGGGTCTACCTACAGCAAATGGACTGCAGTAGTTCAAGAAGGTAGCTATCCACCACCTTCTCAAGGGCCAATTAGGGATGGGCAATAAATCCTGGCCTTACCAATCCACGCGGTAGAGACTACTGATGTCTGTCAGTGCTGATAGTGATGGACCTTGAGACTTTCTTGTCTTTTAACTGAACTGCTGGCTGGATAACATCAGATGTTCGCTAATTCTGAGATTCTCAAAATGAGGCTTTAGAACTGATAGAAGAACAGTGAGGCTCAATTTTAACATAGCATGTGTGCAAAACAAAGGAATCGTGGAATAGACTGAATGGAACTTAGGACGAGTGACAGAGGGAAGACCATTGTAGATAGACAAATATAGATGCATTTTGTGAGTTGCAAGTTGAGAGAAGCATGGACAACTGTATGAGTGACAATGCAAGAGGTGTACTAAAGAGTATATCAAATTGTAACAGCAATGTTGAAGTCTTAGGGTAGATATGATCTGCTAGAAAGTGTATGTTGGAACATGCTGCAGGTTGACAATTATAGCTGTGACGGTCCCTTTCTGAGGTACTCAGTGTAAATTGTGTTGAAGCCTAAAGGTTAACATGTCTAAATCACTGCAAAAGTTTATCTACAGCAACATGATTGTGTAATAAAACAATCATTGTGTTGTTTGCAGTGAATTCTTTAAAGATCTATACTACCAGTTATTAAACAATTAGAGGAAAAAGATAACCTCTCACAGCAATACAATGAGACCTTGATGCAATCGTCATAGTTTTACTGGTGAGATTGTCTGATAGCCTGAGTGGGTAAACCAATTCCCAGTGTAGAGCCAAGCATTATAAGCAACACACATACACATTTAAGGAATGGACATTTGGATGAAGTTTTTAGAGATTGCCAAGCCTACTTAGGTCTGCACCCTGGACAAATTTTAGATGACCAAATGATTATGCAATCAATATTATACGTTGTGGTCTTGAATACTTGAGTGCTTCAGTCCCAGTGAGAAATCTTTCTGGTACAGGTGTGAGTAAAACACTGGGTTTGTTGGAACATATGCGACAGCAACAAAAAAGATTAAACCTGCAAACTGATCCATGTCTCACACTAACTGTGCAGGCCTGGGCAGGTCTAATTTTGTCAACTGACGGTTTGATGTTCACTCCTTTTAAATAAATAAGGACCTCTGAGATGTTTTAATGCTGAGAACCCAGAATTGAACGTTGCTCTCAGGCAGGCCAGGGTAATGGCCTGACTTAAGTCAGTTAGGGAGAGACAGAACGTCAACCAGGCTGCACATTATGTGGATACAAAGTGTTTGCAGTTCAATGTTTCCTGGGATCCCTGTGTGTTTGAATAGCCTGCCCAGACTCACCTGCAAAGAGTGACTTTGCATGAAGTGGCAAAAAAAGCATAGGAGTTCATAAAATCATGTCCACTGCAAAGAGCAGGTTTGGAAGCAAGTTAGCAAAAAAAAAAACAGTCATTTTTAAAAGAATTCATTCTGCCCAATTTAGTGGAAGTATATTTTAGATTACCAGTCAGTCCCATGTGGCTGTGGAAATGGCTGATTTTAATTCTCAAACGTAGGCAGGAGTGTATTGATGATGATGAGCAGGTTGTTGTGCTCATCATCTCCTCCATTGATTTCAAAGTTAAATGCAATTCAGGGAGTCAAAACAATGTATAATATTCAGGTGCTGCAGGTTTGGAAGCCCGGGATAATTGGAACAGTGTGTACAGGAGTCATTCAGCTCCCATTTCAAAGTCACATATTTTGGATCCGATTTTCAAATGGCTGTGGGGTTATGATTCATTGTGGGCCTGATTTCAAATTCGTGAAATTGAGACCATGTGGGGACATGAGATTTATCAGAGTGAACCAGAAATCCACTTGCTCCATTGTTTCTTTGAGATTTTGTTAAGGGGCAAGTCCACGGTATAGATTTCCATGTATTTTTCTGGCAAATCTGAACTATCTGATCCACATTACTGTTAGAAAGCCTATTTGTACTTGTATTAAAATTAAATTTGATGGACTAACTGGAATCGGAGTGAGCAATGTGCTATAATTTGGCATTTATGGACATGCTCTGTGTTGCATCCCTTCTAGCCTTTTGAGGGATTTATCCAGCAAGGTAGTGACAACCCCAACATGGCTTCTGTCTGCCTTTGCCACAGATGCCAATCAGGCAGCTCCAGCTTCTTGGAAGTGCTTGGTGCCTTTAAGTAGGTGCCAAACTCACTTCCTTCCCAATAAAGTTGTGTGTTCAAAAATAGCAGCTCAGACATGGGTTTGGGACCTGGAATTTATCTAGGTGTTGAATTCTCAAACCCAGTTTGAAAATCAGTCCCTTGTTATCTATATAAACTTTATAATAATATTCTCTGGGTGAAAAGGTTCTTCTGAGAAGCTTTGAGCTCAAGTGCCTTGGTTTTGAGGCTTTCATTGTTAGTGGACGAGCTTGGAAGTGATAGAATGCATTTCACACTTTGTTTAATACACCTCCTAGTATCAGCCTCAGCATTGAACGGACAAAGGAGAAGGGTAGGGAATGGCAAAATGCCGTCTAACCTGATGTCTATACCCTTGCATTTTCCAGGGGTCATCGGCTTAAATAAGTATCAGGACCATTACCCCGCCCCTCCCCAAATCAGCACAACATCAAGGAGGTAGAATTCTTCAAACCTAGGGCCCTTCAATGCAGAAAGTATGGTGGGGAGAAGTGATTGGACCTGCTCACTTTCAACCAGAATATTCCTGAAGTCCATACCATTGTTTGGGATTTCACTCATTCTTGCCGTTTAATTTGTTTTGCTTTGTACCTCCTGTTAACACAGGTCTGTCTCCAAATTTCAGTTCTGCTTATCTTTGATCAGTGAAAGATAGTTTTACTTGAGTAAAGCCCTGGCTCAGTAGCAGCCTATGCTTCAGGAACTGACCATTCCCTGTATGCGCCTTTGTCAGTTCACACCCATCTTACACAAACAATGCAGTATTATATAAATCAAAGGTAACAAGTCTCAAATTCTATAATATTTCTTGTAAGGTCTTATTGTTCCTTTGGATTTTTACTCTGCCTTCTCTCCCCTGTCTTCTGGATGGCCATTCTTCACTTTGCCATCTAAATATTTAGCCGCATGATAATTCCGCTTTTCTTTTCAATTCCCAGCATCCACACTGAATCACTTTCCAAATTGAGTCACTGGATCAACAATCAGGCATGGAGACCTGGCTGATTTCCAACCCACACCCCCCTCCCACTGCCTCAGTGTAAGAGAAAACTTTAGGACCTTATCCTTCCCAATTTTTACGTTCATTGTGCTTCAATCCCTCTCAGTTATACAGATTGTGGTTACGGGACATGCTGTGTCCTGTTGTACCAATCAGAGTCGACTGAGAACGGCATTTGGCCATGTCCTTGTGGTGGAAGAAACTCAAGTGCTTTACAGCTGCTTCAGCTTTAATGCTGGATGAGATAGTCCATTGTTGCTGATATATGACTAATGCTTTCTCAGGCTTCTATCAGCGTGTAGGAATGTGGTTTGGGGTGGGTTTCTAGTCCTAGGGCAAACAGATTGAAATCTTACCACAGCAGATGGGATGCTTACAAGGCTAGGCAAGCAAACCCTGTAGAGTAAAGACAGAGCCTCTGTTAATACAGCATTTAATCACATCCCTGGTGACATCTCAAAGTACTTGCAACCAGCCATCAGAAGTGTTGTTCTGTAGGCAGACAGATACGGAGAGCTGAATTCCACTAGCAGCAGTGGAGGTGAGTAACCAGTTAATCTGTTTTTGGCGCTGTTCATTGAGGGAGAAATGTCAATCAAGAGTCCTGTGGAAATCTCCCACTCTTCAAGTAGTATTATAAGATTTTTTTCTTTCATCTGAACAAGTGCTCAACACCTCATTTGAAAGACAGCATCCCTGACTATACAGCACTCTCTCAGTCTTGCATGGGACTGTCAAACTTGTTTCTGTATATTATGAAAATTAGTAAAACTGGCAAATGACGCATATTGGTCTGACTCATCGTGTATAATTCAAAATGGAGGTCCAATATGGTAAAAGTGAATGGTAAAAGAGAGAGAGAATGACTGGTGATAGTTTAACCTGAGGGTTACCACTCCTCAGATGAGGGGAAGAGGTTGAGAAGTAAAGTCCTGCAGGGGAACCTCCGCCAGTGCAGGAATTGAACCCATGCTGTTGGCATCACTCCGTTTTGCAAACCAGCCATCCAGCCAACTGTCAATGGCAAGAAAGCATACTTAATCAGGTGGCCTCACAGCCCATTTTGAGTGAGTAAAAATCAGTCTTGTATAAAGGCAAATTGTATGTTGGCCTTCATTGTGAAAGGAGTTAAGTTCAGACGTAGGGATGTCTTACTCCAGTTCTACAGGGTGTTGGTAGGACTGCACCTGGAGTAACGTGTGCAGTTTTGGTCACCCTACCTGAGAGAGGAGGTTCACTTGGCTGATAGCGGGGACGGCAGGACTGTTGTATGAGGAGAGATTTGTTTGATTTAGTATGTATTCATTAAGGTTTGGAAGAATGAGTGGGAATATATTTGAAACAGACAGAATTCTCACAGGGCTAGGTAGACTAGATGCAGGGAGGATGTTTTCCTGGTTGGGGAGTCTAGGACTAGGGGGCATGGTCTCAAAAAATGGGATACACCACTTAGGACTGAGATGAAGAAACAATTCTTCCACTCAAGAGGGTGGTCAGTCTGTGGAATTCACTACCACAGAAGGCTGGGAGCTGGGTCACAATATTTTCAAGAAAGATAAATGTTTAGGTATTAAAAGTGTCAAGGAACGTGGGTGAAAGCGAAAATATGGCGTTGAGATAGAGGAGCAGTCATGATCATACTGAATGGTGAAGCAGACCCGAAGAACCAAATGCCTAATCTTCCTTCTAGTTTCTAACCCTAAAATCTTTGGGGTGGTATTCTGAGTGACTCAGCTTTTATTTATTTTGATTTCAAGGCTTTACATCCAATGCTTTTCTTTCCCAATCTCATGGCAAATTACAAATCCACAGGTGTCTTGCAGTACCTGAATCCCCAGTTCCTCATACGGGCCTAGATAATGAGACCCTTGCTGGCCTGTCTTATGAATGTGAAAGACTCCACAACACTGTTTAGAAAAAGTGCAGGAAAATTGGCCCTGTTCTAAAGAATGAACTGCCACAGGAAATCATGGAAGCTGGTACAATTATAACATTTAAAAGGTATCTGGATGAGTATATGAATAGGAAGGGTTTAAAGGGATATAGGCCAAATGTTGACAAATGGGACTTGATTAATTTAAGATATCTGGTTGGCAAGGACAAGTTGGACCGAAGGGTCTGTTTCCATGCTATACATCTCTATGACTCTAATGAGAGGCAACCTTAGATCTCAAAGCAGTGACTTGGCTGGCAGTGTTGCAAACTCTTAAGTTGTTGAAAGATTGTTCTTTTGTGTTTTGTGATAGTGAAAAAGGTTTTAATCAGATTAAAGCAGAGTTTTGTCAAATTAGAAGAGCAGTTGTTGACTTAATGTTGGCAGTAATGTGAGACTGGCCCCAACATGCTATGTATGAGGAAAGCATCGCTGGATAATCACTGCATAGAACTGGAACTGACCCTTTGAAAGCTACACTTCCTTCACAGCTGTCAAAACACCAGCATTTTAATCCTCCAGAACATAACTGGTGCAAAATAATTCTGTTTCCAAAGCAGTTTGTCCTGGTCGAGATTTTTTTTGAAGCTTTTGTGCTCATCAAAGTGAGGGACGTTTGAACTCAGGAAAACAAGACTTTGCATGGAAATTTAAGTCCAACTCCCAATGTCAACGTTAAGAATTTCCTTCTCTTCAAGGTACTAATTCCTACTTGGGGATTTTTCCTTGGCTGCTGTTCTGACATCATGCTTTAAATGCATGGCATTTCCTTATAGGAAGAACAAACAAGTGACCATCATAGATTCACAGGAATGGTTACAGCATGGAATAAAGCCATTTTGTCTAAAGTGTCTTTGTTGGCGCTCTGTAATAGCAATCAACAAGTTCCAATGCCCCACCATTTCCTTTCTTTTCTCAATTTATTTTCTTTTTTTTTCAATATGCCTCCCATGTTTCCCAAGAAAGGCAGTCCATATTCTAACCATACTGTAGAAAACTGCTGGTTCCTTTCCCAATCAGTTTAGATTGGTCCTGCATGGCCAGTAAACCATGGTGGTCATTACAGGCTAGCCTTATCCTGTCATTGCTAAAGTAAAGAAATTGGCTTTAGTTGATTTTTGTTTTGCCTTATGTGGATCCATGGAGATCGACGGAGATCCACTGCAAAAGTCTACTTCATGTAATCTGTCAATTCTGTCAGCAAGTTATCCAATTTTCCAACCACGTGCTGAATGGCAAGATGAGACTCTCGCTAGTGAGTGGCAAGAGACATATTTGCCTGCATTAGCATACACTAACATCATTACTTTTATGTGATATTGCCTTACCAATGTAGAGTTACCCACTCTCCCACCTGCTGGATTTAACTAGACAGCAGCAATTCCTGACATGAAAGTCAGAGGTAAGCTGGCAAATCCAGCTCAATGCTTGCTCTTGTTACCCTCCATCTTGGACACCAGGTACCAATATCTCAGTGGACGCTCCAAGGTCAATGATCCCATGCACCCTTCTCCACCAGGACCTCCCAGTCAGCAAAGTGGATGTCAAATTTCTCTTTGTCTGACATGTCTGGGATAATTGACAGGAACTGCGCAGGGCAGCTGTGCACTGCCAGCACATGACCAGGTGCATGTCTGGTCTTTAAAGATGGTGGCAGTGCCAGAAAACCTGGGAGCTCCTGGCAGTGGCCAGTACTTCTGCCTGTAGTGAGTAGGGGAATTAAACCAGCAGGATGCCAGAGGGAAGTGATGAGATGAGTTTGGGAAGATAGCATGAGAAAATCTGCTTGGGCTCATGGAGAGAAACCCTCCAGGAAAGTTGCCAAGATTGACACTTCGTTGATTTCTTTGTTGAACGTATCTGTTTGACTCAATTGGTTATAAAGTCATCAGGGGGAAAGCAAGCTTTTAGTCATCATTATTGATCTGACAAACAACAAGGTACAGACGTGAAAGCCTATGTGACATGCTTTTATACTTGCTGCTCTGTTCTGCTGAAAGAGGCAGACCTTTCTCTTGTAATTAAGAAAACTCAGTACCATTTCCGACAGATCAGGAGGTTTTTAAGCTGCTAGGAAATCCTTTGAATGCAGGAGCTTTCCATCGAGAAATTGCTGATCGATCTTCTCAGATGTCCTGTCTGGGCCACGAGGAAGCACAACTAAAACCAAGCTTCTCTCCTATGACTTTGTCATCAATTGAGCCAAACAGACCCATTCAATAAAAGAATCAACAAATTGTCAATCTTGGCAACTTTCCTGTGGGGTTTCTCTCCATGAGCCCTAGCAGATTTTCTCATGCTATCTTCCCAAACTTACCTCATCACTTCCATCTGGCACCCTGTTGGTTAAATTCCCCAACTCACTATACGCAGTCGCATGTCATGGGTAAGGGTAATGGTTTCAATTTCCTTGAATGAGGTATATTGTTATGAGAATCCAGCAGCTTTCCTAACCATTTTTCTGGAGTCATACAACCATGAGACTCGAGGACATAGAAAGAGAGCATTCAGCCCTTCGTGTCTGGGTCAGCTGAATAAACACTAACAAAATAAATAAACTGACTGCCCTTTCTAATCGATTATTTATTAATTTAGTTCTAATCTCACTTTCCAGAACCTGATCCATAGCATTGCATGTTACAGTGCTTTAGCTACAGATCCAGGTTCAGTTTAAATGAGTTGAAGTTTTCTGCCTTAACGACCAAAATGGGCAGTGAATTCCAGGCACCTACCATCTTCTGGGTGAAAAGATTTTACCCTATATAAATGTAATTCAAATGATCAGATTTATAGATGTTACATGGGACTTAGAATAAATCTTCTGAAGTTTGCTGAATCTTGACCACTTCTGCTCTTTTCCAGTGCTGTGAGCCTGAAGCAAGCACAAAAGTGAAGTAATATATCTTGCACCAACCAAAGAACCGGCAGCGATTTTGTTTCATATTTCAGAGACAGAGAAACTGCACAAAGGTATGTTCTGTCCAGTTGTCTACCCCTTATACCCCAGTGGCACACAAATGTGCTTGTGAACACGTCCCATTTGAAGTAGTTACTTTGTTGAGAAAATACCAACAGATTTCTCCATGAGTCATCAGATGATCCACAATTTTTTAAGAACATTATTCCGTAGTACATGGTATTTATTTGGCTTTTAACAACCTGTCCTTTTAAAAACTTAAATCTAATTGATGGGAATTCCTTATCTCCAGGTTGGTTACAGGCAAGAAATATTTAAAGCCAATTAGACAGTATTTTTTTGTTGGGGAAATTAAAAAAAAAGTCTGATGCAAAGCATAACAACAAAAGTAGATGGAGATACTATTGTCATATTTTAAAAATCAATGCCTGCATGTATTTTCTCTTTACAAAGCCCTGTCCTATTACCAACCTTCCCAACTTTACATTCTTATATGTACATCTTTAACTGAAACTGTCTGTTACGCTGTAATTGAAACCACTGGACAGTGGCTCAGTTTTACATCTCCTGCATCACCTGAAGAGAAACTCCAGTGCTTCAACTAGCTCCATACTTAAAAATTACTGTAAGCTTTGCTAATTTACTACAAGTAAGAATATAAAATTATACAAAACAAGGAGGAAGTGTATTCTTTAAATTTGAACTCTGGTCCTCCAGTTTGGTCCAATTATTTCATGTTTTTTAAACCCAATGCACCTGGAGGCCATAGCTAATGAAACAACATAAAATAATCAAAGTAGGTTCTTGAGGTACATGATAGTGTCCCTACTTCTGAGCCGGGAGACCTGGGTTCAAGTCCCACCTACTCCACAGGTATGCCATAAAAACTTTTAGAAGTTTGATTAGAAAATATCTATTTAACATAATCTAATACCAGTATGCAATTCCTATCTACAAATGTGTGCTTTCTAACATGTTAGCTTTTTCCATTATAAATTCTTATATTTATAAAGCAGACTCATCCTGCTCTAATTTCTCCTCATCTATTTCTCTGTTTATGTGGCCGAGTGTGTGGAAGTTAGAATCCCTACAGTGTGGAAACAGGCCCTTCAGCCCAACAAGCCCACACTGACCCTCAGAGTAGCCCACCCAGACTCATCCCCCTATAACCCACCTAATCTACACATCCCTGAACACTATGGGGAATTTAGCATGGCCAATCCACCTAGCCTACCCATCTTTGGACTGTGGGAGGAAACCGGAGCACCTGGAGGAAACCCACGCAGACACAGGGAGAACATGCAAACTCCACACAGACAGTCACCCAAGGCTAGAAACGAACCTGGGTCCCTGGTGCTGTGAGGCAACAGTGCTAACCACTGAGCCACCGTTGCACAACTGTTGGCATTTTCTGGCATTTTGCTCAAGTGATCAAACTTCTTGATTGAACATAAGGACTGCACATTGGAAGGCTCTTCAACTGTCGAGACATCATTCCCAAGCCTGATATCTGTTCCCTATCCAATATCAATAAATGTGTAACTTCTAACTCTCTAGCAATCAAGGATAAATACTAACTCCTTCTTCCTCAAATTCAAAGTACTAAAGACAAATGAACGACCAATACCTTCATCCCGTTAGCTAAGCTAACTTGGCACAGACAGCATTGGACTCTGGGGTATTGTTCATTTACATGACTTAGTACCATACCAGACAGCAGATTCACCACAGAGCCATCCTGGTGAAAAAAGTGCTGAACTTGGAATATTGCAATGGTAAAGCTCAGTAGGAGGCTTTTTCACCTAATGAGTCTATGGTAGCCGTTTTGAAAAGTGATTCTGTTCGTTCTGACTCCAAACCCATATCCCTACAATTTTCTTTCCATCAAATGTCTCTCCAATACCCTTTTGAAAACTATTACTGGTATGTTTTCACCACCCTACCAGGCTGCACTTTGCAAATCCTACTAGCTTGTTACATTAAAAATTTGCCCCGTCATTTCTGGTTCTCTATTACCAGTCAGCTTAAATCTGTTCCTTCTGATTATCAACCTTTCAGACTCTAGAAACAGTTTGTCTGTCTTTAATCTATGTAAGTCCTGCACAATTTCAAACACCTTTATCAAATCTTCTCTTTGCCTGATCTGTTTTAAAGGAGAACAACCCAGGCCTCCATTCTCTCTAGGCAACAATAATCAGGGCAGGGACAGAAGTCCTGGTTCCACACCTGATCGGAGTACATTCCTTCTAGACCTCTGGGCCTCAGTTATTGAGCCCTGATGTACCCCATTGTCCTATGCCCTGACTATAATAATTTGAGTAAATACTTTCTGTATCTTCTTTAAAGCCTTCATATCCTTCCTAAAATGTGGTTCCCAGAATAGAAAACAAAACCCTATTGAGGTCAAACAATTTTAATTATTACTTTCTTAATGTGATTCAGAATACCCAATGCTTTATGCTTTGTTAACCTGTCTTTCCATCTCCAAAAATTTAAAAAATGCTGCTCCAGGTTTCTTTCTTGCATCTCCTTTAATTTTGTACATTTAGTTAGCATCATCTCTATCCAATCTTGCCATCAAAATGTATCACTTCACACTTCTATGCATTGAACTTTGTTTTTCATAAGCAATGCAACAGTGGCAATGCCCAATTCAGATAGCCTGACAGTAGCACATATCTCATCTTCCAGCTTTCCTTCAAGGAGGTGGGATTGGCTAATACTTTACTGTTCCTGATTTTGGCAGATGGCTAAAAAGGACGATGACTTAGATGTGCTGCTCCCAAATTGGTCAGGAGCAGCTGCGCATGGGTTCAGTATAAGTGGTGGTGACGAAGGGATCTTCATTAAGGATGTGGTGCAGAATTCTCCAGCGGGAAAGAGTGGAGTGATGAAGGAAGGTATGATTCTGCTCTGCATTGCTAGTTTTCCTTGCCCACACTATATCTTGGTAGTTGAACACTCCGAACTAATGGTCTAATTCCTAAATGTAGAGACCCTCTTAACCACACATTTTGTAACATTAAAAAAAACCTAATTAATTTCACTCTTGGTAATTTTGCTGCAATTGTTTAAAGTAAACAACTTATTTAAAATTGCCTAGATGATCAGAAATCGAGTAGAAATATCCTGGGTTTAGTACAGTATTGCAGACTTTACAGACTTTAACATGTACTGATGGATCTTCCTTGACCATGTTTGCCATAAATTAGATGGTGCACTATTTTGTAAGGATAAAACTCTTACACTATTTATTTTGAAAATGTTATTTTACTGCAATAGCTGTGCTCCTTCAAAGCTGCAAAGTTTAATTGTTAAGTAAAAGCAGGTTGAGGTCATTCGAGTATATTAGGGAACTTTGGAATCTATTAGTCAGTTTTGAGCCATAGCTGATATTATGTATCAATTTTCTTCTGCTATTGACAAAAGCCACAATATTATGTGTTAATGAAGACTTTGTTTCTTTAGGGTCACTGGACCCGAAACATTAATTCGGCTTTCTCGCTGCAGGTCTGGAATGCTGCCAGACCTGCTAATTCTGCTTTCCACAATTTCTGTTTGTGTGTCTGATTTCCAGCATCCACAGTTCTTTGGGTTTTTAATCTCTGCAGACTCTGACTTTTTATAGGTGCAGATTTCAGTGGCTGTCTATAGTATATCATCTAGTTGATCAAGACTTATTACAATGAGCGTTGGCAAGTTGTTGAACATCACAACCAAGCTACAATTCTATCCTCAATATCCAGAAATACCTTCACATTTCAGTAGGAATCACCAAATAGAGTTCACAGTGGCATGAGTGTATACCAACTACAGCAACTCACCAACACTACCAAACAACACCTTCTAATCCCATGAATTCTACCACCAAGAAAGTCAAGGGCAACAGATACCGCCACCTACAAGTTCCTCTCCAAGCCACACACTATGATGACATGGAACTATATTGCTACTCCGTCACTGCCAGTAGGTCAAAATTCTAGAACCCCTTACCTAACAGCTCTGTGGGTGCCCCTACAGCCCAGAGACTGCAGTGCCTCAAGAAGACAACACACACTTTTTCCAGGGGTGATTAGGGATGGGCAGTAAATGCTGGCTGAGCCAGCAATGCCCACACCCCATGAGCAAATAATAAAAAGCTATAGGCTGGGTCAATGAAGATTGTTCTAGTTCTGCCAGCTCAACTGAGATTATTTAGTTAACTCAGCACAGACTAGGAACTGTTTCTGTATGTCATAGATTCACACTGGACAGCATTCACATCATGAACTTTTGCAGTTTTTAACCCTAGCAGACCTATTATTCCTGCGCTGAGCTTGGCTTTTACCTTGAAGACTCTTAATGCTTTTAAATGTTCAGTGAGCTTGAAAGACAATGTATAAATGTATAAATATGACCTCTTTCTCTTAGGTGACCAGATTGTGAGTGCAACTATCTACTTTGATGACATGGGATACGAAGAAGCACAGAAAATATTAGAAACTGTAGATCGACACACAGTGGGATTGAAGCTACATCGAAAAGGAGAAAAGCTTTCTCCTGGGGGAAGTTATTCGTGGAACCCAGAACGACTTGAAGCTACAAGTCCAGATGCTGTACTGGTATGTACAGTGCATTATGGAGTAAAGTCGTATTATAATTAATTAATGCTTTCGTTTACAACTTGGGGTTAGAGAATGATGCCATTTTTATACTACCTACAAGTTTCAAGAAAGAATGGGTCTGGACTATTTGGAAGTCCTCGGTTCTGTGGGACACACTGCGTGGCACATTCAGTGGCACGATTGTAGCTCCAAGAATGCCAGCAGTTTCAAAGTAGCATTTGGTAGCTTTATTTTTGTGCATAACAGGAGAGAACATGGGGTTGAATTATGAAATAAATAACTGAGACTTCCCAGTTACTCATGGATGATGCAGACAAGGAAGGTGAAGATTCCATCCTGGACTATGCTGAGTGGGTTAATCAGAAAGTAGGGGGCACTACAATTGGCCTCAGTTTCTGAGTATTGAAAGGAATATTGTCCAGTGTTCCTGCTCCTGATTGAAATGAGTAGTGAATGCATGTGAATAAGATGCAAGCTTTCTGTGTTGGCTCCCACAGTTGAATAGTCTGTTCACCCGTGGCCAGCTAAATATAATTGTGAGTGGAGAGGAGGATCCATTTCAAAGGTAGGCAGGAATGTGGGGTTGAGCCATGATTGAATCAGCCTTGATCATAATGAATGATGAAGCAGAATCCTGGGGCCAAATAGCATACTCATATAATCCCTACAGTATGGAAGCAGGCCATTTGGCCCATCGAGTCCACACTGACTCTTCCAAAATCAGCCCACCCAGACCCACCCCACTAGCATATCCCTGCATTTCCCACGGCTAATCCACTCATCCTGCACATCCCTGGACACTGTGAGCAATTTAGCATAGCCAATCCAACTAACCTGCACATCTTTGTTGTGGGAGGAAACTGGAGCTCCCAGACGAAACCCACGCAGATATGGGGAGAATGTGCAAACTCCACACAGTTGCCCGATGGTGGAATTAAACCCAGTTCCCTGGCCCTGTGAGGCAGCTAACTACTGACCTACTATGCCACCCTGGCTCCTAATTTTTATGTTCATACATATATATAAGTATGTTCAATAACTGGTTACTTAAATAAGGTATCAGATGGTCACCCAGTCAGGGATACAACTGGGAAAAAAAGGATAACACTGTAGAGAAACCAATAAATGAAACAGAGGATGCAGTTCATGGCACAAAACTCTGAACCTTTCTAAAAACTGTTTTCCCCAATAATTGGAAATGAAAGGACATCCTATTTTCGCACCCTCATATGCTGCCCTCTAGAGGCACTGATGAAAAGCACTTCTTCAGTCAGATTGCACCTCTGCATTTATCTTACAATGTCACCTGATGTGGCAGAGTTTTATGTTAAAAATAACAAAATAATACTCAACTCTGTGGAAATAAAATTCCTGGAAACTTCCAAATTCTATGTAGAACTGTAAAATCCATGCATAACTCATCAAATTTATTTATTATAAATTTCAATATTCACTTTAAAAGAAACAGCCAGTGTAAATTTATTGCATTGTAATTAGACCCTCCCAATAGTGAAGTCACTGCAGTATCCGAGGCAACCAGTAAGCACTCTAATATATTTTTCTTTTATATCCTTGTACACATATTTCTTTAAGTCTTCTACATCACTCCTGAAGGAGCTCAATCTTCCTGCAGCTTATGGTCCTCCAAACCTCACTCATTTATCATGGGCTGTGTGTCCTGACACCCGAAAAGGTCTACATTGAGCATATAAGAAAGTTCTGCACATGCACACTTTTTGAACTTTGCCAGTAAAAAACATAGTGGCACCCAAATAAGCACAATGTGTCTCCTGGTAGCCCCAAAAGGTTCACATTGCACATGCAGTTATTACTGGTGGGGAAGGGACAGATTGGAAGAGGTGCATCATATATAAACATAGACATTTCAGTTGTGGACAAAGGAATATATTACAACTAAGCTTGATCCTATCCTCGTTGAATGTCCACACACAACCTCTTTCCAACAGAATCACTGGACAGGTATTAAAGTGGGTATTCTGGTTGATATTTTCTTTCCTTCCCAGCTCTTGTGCTGCCATACTAGCTGAGATTGACTAGATCAGCACAGGCCTGAAACTAGGACAAAACTGTCCTGGATGGAAGCCTAAAAAATTCACTGAAATAAAAACAAAAATATGGATATGACACAAGATTTTATATTTCCTCTAGAGTGGAGATGATGAAGACTATCAAAGGATTTTCAGAACAAAAATCAAGCCTCATCTGAAGTCAGAAGATGGCTCAGAGGCATCAGATCAAGGCGACAGAACTTCCAATGTACATATCACCAGAAAGGTTATTACACGTACTATTCATACTTCTGGCCCTACAGTCGTAATGGACACAGACATCCAGAATCCAGAATTTAAAATAAAAGTTCCAAGATATGAGCAAGTCACCAATGAGAGATCAGGACCAAAACTGGAAACATCAGAGATGGATGTAGATGTTAATCTCCCAGGCACTGAAGTTCTGAAACTTCAAACGGGAGATGGCCAACGGACCACTCGTACAATGCACATTGTGAAAACAAAAGTTGTAGAGGTAACTGGACCAGATATGGAACATGGCCAGGCTACTTTCCATATGCCACAGCTCAATATAGCAGGAGGAGGAAGAACAATGCAAACAACAGATCTTGACTGCAAAGCTGGAATGACAAATGTGAAAGATCCTGTTATTGATATTAATACAAGTGGAGCAAAAACAGTCATTGCTTCTCCAAACACTGATGCTGATCTTAATGTATCTGGAACATATGACAATTTAAAAGGTCCAACAATTGATGGTCAAAAGTTAAAAATGCAGCTTGATGGCTCAGGTTTCAACACACAAGATGGGAAACTAAATATCAAAATGAAGACACCAAACATCAGTGTTTCGGGCTCAGATGTAAACACAAATACGTGGACAAAAACAGAAGCACCAGATCTGAATATCGGTATGAATGTTCCTGAGACAGACATTAAAATATCTGGACCAAGGATAGAAGGCAATGTTGAAATACCTGCAGTCGATCGGAATGTTGGAGGGGGTGCTAGTGAAATCAAAAGCCCAAATTTTAACTTTCCAGGAATCAGGTACAAAACTCGTGAACCTGATTTTAATCTGGAAGGCAAAGGCGCAAAAGCAACAGTAAATGTTGATGTGCCTGACATTGAAGTGGAGAGTGGCATCAAAAGCCCTACATTTAACAAGACAGGATTCACTATCTCTGGGCCCAAGGTGACAATGCCTGATATTTATTTGGAGCAGAAAGGTCCAAAAGTTGCATTACCTGACATCAATCTACAGGATGACAGCAAGGGTCTAAATCTGAATACTAACGATTCAAAAGTTGGTATCAAGCAACCTGACATCAGAGAAAAGGAGCTTAAGTTTTCAGTGCCTTCTATGAATATGCCCACTGTAAAAACTGCAGACATTGACTTAAATCTTAAAGGCTCAATAGGAAAAGGTGACCATAGTACTGACCTTCCCTTAGCAAATATTAAGGGAGACATCAAAGAACCCAAAGTAGATATAGAAACAGATATACTAGACACTGATATTAGATGGCAGAGTACAAATTCTGATTTAAAGGGACCAAAGATAAAAGGTGATGTTCATATACCTGATGTAGATTTAAATGTCAGAGGAGGGTCTAGTAAAATCAAAGGCCCTAATTTAAAGATGCCAGACTTAAGCATCTCAGGACCAAAGATCAAAAAGCCAGATATCAATCTGAAACTCAAAGGCCCAAAAAGCACAGCAGATGTTAATGCCCCTAATATAAATCTAGAGAGTGTTTTCAAAGGCCCAGATGTGAATATTAAAGGGCCTAAGATTGATATTGAGGAACCTGATGCCAAAGGTAGTGACCTCACGTTTTCGATGCCTTCAGTAGGTTCACCCACGGTAAGGGCTCCTGGCATTGATTTGAGTCTTAAAGGACCACAGGTGAAAACTGACCATGATGCTAACCTCCCTTCTGCTAGTATTGTGAGTGAGATCAAAGGACCCAGTGTGGATGTGGATGTTCCTGAGGCTGATATTAAGGGCCTTAGTGGAACGTTCCATCTGCCCAAAGTCAAAATGCCGATGTTTGGAATGGGTGGAGGGAAAGTAACAAGTCCGGATGTCAATATTGATGCGAATCTTCCCACTGCAGATGTCATTCCACCTGGTCCAAAGATAGAAGGTGCTGTTGATGTACCTGTTGTAGATGTAGGCATTGATGCAGGTTCCGATAAAATCAAAGACCCGAAATTTAAAATGACAGACTTAAGTATTTCAGGACCCAAGACTGAACGACCAGAATTCAATCTCAAATTCAAAGGCCCGAATGCCACAGAACATATGGATGTCCCTGATGTTAATCTGGAAGGTGATCTCAAAGGCCCAGATGTGAACATTAAAGGTCCCAAAGTTAATATTGAGGGACCTAATGCCAAAGGAAATGGCCTAAATATTTCAATGCCTTCCATAGGATTGCCCAATATCAAGACACCTGAGTTTGATTTGAATCTCAAAGGCCCAAAGGTGAAAGCTGCGCATGAGGATGCCCTTCCTTCTGCAAGCATTGAAGGTGAGATCAAGGGACCCAAGGTGGACGTAGATCTTCCTGGGGCTGACATGAAGGGTCCGAGTGGATCAATCCACATGCCAAAATTTAAAATGCCCAAGTTCGGATTTGGTGGAGGTAAAGTAGAAGGACCCGACGTCAATGTTGGTGCAAATCTTCCAGCTGCAGATATCAGTCTAACTGGTCCAAAAATAGAAGGTAGTATTGATACACCAGACGTAGATTTAGATATTGGTGGAGGCTCAGCTAAAATCGAAGGCCTTAAATACAAAAAGCCAGATTTCAATATATCAGGACCCAAGTTTGAAAAGCCAGATTTCAACTTGAAATTGAAGGGCCCAAAGGCAACAGCAGATGTGGATGTCCCGGATGTTAATCTAGAGGGTGGTCTCAAAGGTCCAGAAGTGAAAGCTGACCACGATATTGATCGCCCCTCTGCCAAAATAGAGGGTGAGATCAAAGGACCCAAGGTGGACCTAGATCTGCCAGAGGCTCATATGAAGGGTCGCAGTGGAAAGTTCCACATTCCTAAATTTAAAAAGACAAATTTCGGATTTGGTGCAGGGAAACTAGAAGGTCCTGATGTCAATATTGATGCAAATCTTCCAGATGCAGATGTTAGTCGAACTGGTCCAAAGATAGAAGGTGATATTGATGTACCTGACGTAGATC
>NC_063374.1:8461064-8496276 GCF_021869965.1 Rhincodon typus | reverse complement strand
CAAGATCAAGACTCCTGATCTTGATTTGAGTCTCAAAGGCCCAGAGGCGAAAGCTGACCACGATGTTGACCTCCCTTCTCCCAACATAAAAGGTGAGATCAAAGGCCCGAAGGTGGATATAGATGCTCCTGAGGCTAATATTAAGGGTCCGAGTTCCAAATTCCACATGCCCAAAATCAGAATGCCAAAATTTGGGTTTGGTGGAGGGAAAGTAGAAGGGCCTGATGTGAATATTGATGCCAGCCTCCCTGAGGCAGATGTGAATCTAACAGGACCAGCGATGGAAGGTGGTATAGAAATGCCAGATGTAGATCTAGACATTGAGGGAAGTTCTGGCCGAATCAAAGGCCCTAAATTCAAATTACCAGGATTCAATATTTCTGGGCCAAAGATTCCAAAGCCTGATTTTGACCTGGAACTCAAAGGTCCAAAACTCTCGGGAGATGTCGATGTCCCTGATGTTAATTTTTCTGGTGACATCAAAGGCCCTAAGATTAATAAACCTGGAATCAATATCTCTGCTCCAAAGGTTCCAAAGCCTGATTTGGACCTGGAACTTAAAGGTCCAAAAGTCTCCGGGGATTTGGAGGTGCCTGGTATTGATATGGAGGGTGACATCAAAGGCAAGAATTTGAACATTAAAGGTCCCAAATTAGATATCGAGGGACCTAATGTTAAAGAAACTGGAGCAAAATTTTCAATGCCTTCAATACATTTGCCACATATAACAGCTCCCAATGTTGATTTAAATTTCAAAGGCCCAAAATTAAAGGGTGATCAGACCATTGACATCTCTTCACCAAGTATAGAGGGAGAAATTAAAGGACCAAAGATTGATGTAGAGACTCCAGACATTGACTTGGGGGGTGCACACGGACAGTTCCAAATGCCAAAAATCAGTATGCCCACATTTAAGATGGGTGGAACCAAATTAGAAGGACCTGATGTGGACATTAAAGCCAATGTTCCTGAGACAGATGTTAGTATTTCTGGACCACAGATAAAAAGTGGGGTTGAAGTTCCTGAGGTAGATTTGGATGTTGATGGTAAAATCAAAGGCCCTGGATTTCAAATGCCAGGCATTAACATCTCTTTACCCAAAATGAAAGCTCCTAATTTAGATTTTGGATTTAAGGGTCCTGAACTGCCAGGTGGTGCTGCAGCTGATATTAACATGGAAGGTGACATTAAAGGTTCAGGTTTTGACATCAAAGGTCCCAAAGTAGATATTGAGGCACCTGATATCAAAATTGAGGGTCCTGATATTAAATCTCCAAGTTTAGGTGTTGATATTAGTGCACCTGAGATAGATACAGATGGTCAAAGTGCACATCTGAAAATGCCAAAAATGAAGAAGCCGAAATTTGGATTTGGAATTAAAGGACCACAAGGTGACATAAATGCACCATCTCTAGACATTTCTGGTTCCGACGTAGATTTAAATGTTGATTCAGCAGACTTGAACATAAGCACCAAAGGAAAAAAGGGCAAATTTAAGATGCCCAAATTCAATATCAAATCAAAGAAACCTGCAGGAGATGTGAAGGTGAACACTCCAACAAGTGAACTTGATCTATCCAAACCAGAAGCAGATATTAAGTCCCCAGATCTAAATGTAACACTTGGATCATCCGATGGACAACTGAACATCAAGCATCCAAAAGTAAAGAAACAGCGATTTGGAAAAATGAAGCTGACATTTCCAGATGTTGAATTTGATCTGGCATCATCAAAAGCTAAAGGTGAACTACCTAGTTCAAAAATTGAAGGAGATTTACAAGCACCTAATATTGATGTTTCATCTGCAGATGTAAAAGGTCCACATGTTGACATCAGAGCACCAGGAGTAGATGTCAATGCGGATGTTGCCTTGGAAGGACATGGTTTCAAAGCTAAGGGCACAAAATTAAAATTGCCTTCACTAAATATCAAATCATCCAAAATGTCTGAGCCAAATTTGGATATTAATTTAAAGGACACAAATCTGAAAGGTGAAGTATCAGGAGATGTAAAAGGACCAACAATTGACATAAAGAGACCTGAAATAGATTTTGACATTGATGCTCCAAATGTTGATATTGAAAAACCAGAAAGCAAATTAAAAATGAAAATAAAGAAACCAAAGCTTAATATTTCAGGACCCAAATTGAAAGGTTCAGGTGTGGACATTAATGTTAATACATCAAAATTAGAGAGTGGAATTAAAGGACCTGAGGTTAACATTGACGCACCCAGTATTGACCTTCAACCCAATATCTCTGGTCCAGATCTACAACTGAAAGGATCAAGTCTCAAGTCACCAGATGGTGATTTTGAGAGTGCAGAAGGAAAGCTGAAGATGCCTGCAATTAACATTTCTGGTACTAAATTGCAAGGTCCTGATCTGAATCTCGACACAAATGCAGTGAAGATAGGAGGTGATGTTAAGACACCAGCTGTACATGTCAATCTTGAAACACCTGATATGAACATAAATGCTGATGGTAAATTCAAAGGACCCAAAATTCCAATACCTTCAGTTGACATCTCCGCACCTAAATTGGACTTAGATTCAAAGCATCCACAGATAAAAGGAGATGTCAATATTTCCAACCCAAATATCAAAGGAAACTTTACAGGACCAGATGTGGATGTAAAAGGTCCTAATATAGATGTTAGTGGTGCTGATATTGACATTAAAGGTGGAGAAGGAAAGCTAAAGATGCCTCAGATCAATCTTCCAAAAGCTGATATAAACCTCGCAGGACAGATGATAAAAGGGATCTCTGCATCTGATGTTGATGTTAATGTGAAGGGCCCTAAATTAGAAGGAAGTTTGGATACTGATATAAAATGCCCTGAGTTGGACATTAAGGGGCCAAATGTGAAAATGGATACATCAAATATCAACATTGGTGGTCTAAAAGGAAAAGGTTCCAGTATTGATATTAATGTGCCAAAAGCTAACATAGAATTTTCTGAACCAAAGTTTGAGCAAGACATAAAGAGAGGTATAAATGTTGCTGTACCAGATGTGAACTTAAGTGCTAAAGTAAAGAGCCCTGAAGTAAAAGTTCCGACAGCTGATGTGCAATTTGATGCAAAAGGCCCTACAATCAAAGGTGGTGTTGCTGTTTCCAGTTCCAAAATTGATGTGAAAAGTCCAGAGCTTGATGTCAAAGCTTCAGACATAAGTGCAGATATTAAAGCAGCAATGGCTGATCTTGATGTTCCTTTGGATAAAATGACAATACCTAAATTTAAACATTCTCAATTTCAAATAAAAGGGCCAAATGTAGAAGCACATCAAATGGCAACAGGTGTCAGTGTTTCAGGTGCACAAGGTCCAAATGTCAAAATTAAAGGACCACAGGCAAATATTAGGCTGCCAGAAGATGATATAGATAGTTCGGGGGTTAAGGTAAAAAAGGGGAAACTTAAAATGCCCAAATTTAATTTTTCTAAGTCTAAAGGGAAAAGTAGTATTGAAGGAGCAGAGGGTGAATTCAGTGTGTCTGGACCAAAGATTGATATTAAGGGCTCAAAGGGTAGCCTGGGATTCAGTGACATTGAAATGGAAGGAGCAGAAATGGCTGGATCTGGTAAAGCTTCTGGTTTGGACATAAACACTTCCCCAAAAGGGAAGTCAGGCACACTAGATTTCTCAATATTTAAAGGCAAAAAATCAGAACGTCATAGGTCGTCATCTCTGAGTGATGAGCATGACCTTTCACCATCATCCCCCAAAGATAGAGTAGATTTTGGAGAGGCGGCTGTGGGTACAAAAGGAAAGAAATCAAAACTGAAATTTGGAACATTTGGAGGCTTTGGGGCAAAGTCAAAGGGCTCCTATGAGGTCACCCTTGGTGAAGGTGAGGCAGCAGCAGAGGGCAGTGGTATCTCTCTAGTTTCTAAGAAGACCCGCCTATCCTCCTCATCCAGCAACGAAAGTGGATCCAGAGCAGGATTCCGTCTTCCTAAGGTAGAACTAAATATCAACAAAAACAAAGAATAATTTTGTAAATAGAGCCCGTGTCCTTGTAAATAGAAATTAACTGCATTACTTTTAACTCATAAGCCAAGGCACAGAGGTCCACTGGACTTCATCCCTATCTCATTGGCAGGTCAAAAGTCAGATGGATTATTTAAAAGTGTTGAGCCATTGTTTTCCTTTTTACAATGCGAGGATTGAACCATAGCCAGATCTGACCTGCAGATATTTCAATACACTTCTGTAACAGCTAACACAACAAACTAAAGTTCTATTACTACAAGCTGAAAGCAATAGCCTACTAGCAGAAAAATAAACTATTTTGATACATTTTCTATGTAGTGGTTTGTTATTTTCATATACTGATAAAATTGAGGTGTTAAAACATGTAATCACTGGTGCTCTCTCTAGCTTACTTTATTCAATGGAATGCAGCTAATCTATGAGAGGTTTTATTGATTAATGATTTGAGCAGAGACAATTGGAGAGGAAGAGTTTAAGTTGTCTTTAGACCAATAGAAGCTATCCTATCTATATGAAAAGTGTATTTTGGCATTAGCCGGAACAGACTCAATTCGTCCAGTTATTGGTGCTGTATTGCCAGAGTCTAACAGCAATAATGTTTGGCCAATTTTATTTCCTTGTAAACTTACAGGGCTGCAAAAAAATCTATTCTGGATAGCTTAAATTCTTCTCTTTGTAAAATGTATTAACTGTTGGTCTGTGGATCTAGTCAAGGCATGTTTCCACTGTGAATCTGAGTGTTAATGCCATCCTGCCCCCTTTATCTTGTGCTTCTGCTGCTGTAATCTTTTATTCCCATGTCCTATCTCCCAAAGCCACAAATAAAGAAGTCCCAAGGAAATCATTCAATGTTCAACCATGTAATTTGGATCCGTTTGAGTCACCGGTATCAAATATAAGACAGACTAAATTAAATAACACAATTTATTTGCACTTCAAATAGCCCATTCCCTTCCCACCCTCTCCTCCTCCCAATTCCCTTTACCTCCAGGCAATACAACTTGGTTGATAAATGCAGTGCTCTCAAGTGTAAATTTCAGAATAGAAAGGGTGGTCTGAGGTAGGCTTGCTAACAGCATGTATCGGCAGGCCTGCGAAAGAGCCTGCACTATCTGGTTTATTAGTATTTAAGAGCAGTATATTACAGCACTGGACTAAAATACTGCTTTGTCTGAGTCCACAGATAGCACCAAATGCCCTGTAACTTAACAAACCCTTTCCTTTTGTTACAAATTATAGGAAAATTGTGACTTTTCTAGTTTTTCTTACCATTTCTTTGTTCCATTCTAAAGTGTTGTTAATAGAACTTTTTCTTCATAATTCTGTCTGCACTTTTATGGCAAACAGTAGACGATGGGAATGTAAGACAAGTGCGTACCTTGTAAAAATCAAATAAATTGTTCATTACCCTGAATTAGAAGCTGGTCTTGTCTCTGTCTCATGGTTTTTATCCAAATTAAGAAACAAGAGACCAAATCTTTGATTTGAATCATAGGATAGCTACAGGAGAACTGAAAGCTGAGGTGAGAGAAAAATAATTTAAGCAGTGCCATTCTTGCTAAGCACTACTCAGAGAGAGACGAGTGGAGCATTGGATTTGGTTGTGATCCCTTCATTGCCAAGCAGACTTCCAGTTTACAGACACCTGAGATTCCTGGAACCACTGCTGTAGCACTCAAAAGTGGGGCACAGCTGAAAGTGTGCCAGAAGGTATGCCATTGTGTTAATCATATCCCAAATCCCGAGACCCATTGAGGTCACTGAATGTCAAAAGTTGGAATTGTAGAATATTGGCTGTTCTGGACAAAAAGGATATATTCTGTTGTTCACAAGTCCAACAGTGATACTGGTGGGACATCAAACACTGAATGTCATCTCTATTTTATGGAGTAAATGAAAGAAATACCCTGCCTAAATTTCCTACCTCAAAGATAAAGAGTCAAACAGCCATCAAGCTAGTTCCCACTTCTATTGTGCTTCTTATGGTTTTGCAGAGCTACCATTTCAGTTTACTGTTAACTTACAAATCTGAAGAACAGCAGCTTGAACAGAAAGGACTGAATTTTCACTTGTGACTCATAAGAAAGTGCCAAGTTAATTTGATTTTCATTTCCAAGGGAGGGGTGTTAACCAGAGTCAGATCTTCTGGCAGACATTCAGCTGTGCCCCACTTTTGAGTGCTACAGCAGTGGTTCCAGGAATCTCAGGTGTCTGTATACTGGCTGGACTTCAGGGGCAAAGGGACGACTGAGTACAGAAGTCGACTGCCTCAAAGGGCCACCTTTGTGTACAGGCACTTTGTCCAAGCTGTAAAATGAAAAAACAGGAACAGCCCTCTTCCATTCCCCCAAAACATTCCCATTCAAGCCCCCGCCTCAAAACACTCCCACTAAAGCCAATCCATTCTGCCCACCCCACAGCCCATCATACTTTCCATGCTAACCAATGCCCCTCTACCCACCCGTATGGCTCTCCAGAAAAGCACTCTTAAATTTTTAACATTACTGGTTGGTCAACAATTACTGTGCAATCTTAATTGCCCAGAAGGCAGTTACGAGACAACCACAATGCTGTGGGTCTGGAATCACATTTGGCCAGACTAGTGGGATATTAGTGAACCAGATGAGTTTTTAAAGCAATCAACAATGGTTACACCGTCAGCATTAGACTAGTCCTTCTCTTCATCCAAGACTCTTATAGAATTCAAATTTCTCTAAATGCTATGGCGGAATTCAAGCCAGACTATTAGCCTGGCTATCTGGATTATTAGCTCAGTGACATTACCATTATAACGCTGCCTCCCTCCTTCCTGTGCGACAACTTAACAAATACCTTCTGAAGATCCTATATTCTGTATCCACAGAAACGTTTTATCTACGTTTTCAAACAATTCCGTTAAATTTGTTCTTAATTTTACCTTGCATTTCCAATGTTACTGTTCAATCTTGAATGATGGAGTCTAAGAAATTATCCTCACTTAATATTAGACTGTCTAGTATATAGTTAAAGGGTGTAACCTTATCATCCTTCTTGAACTTGCCTAGCTGGGTGCAACTCCAATAACACTGAAGAAGCTTGACATCATTCAGGACAAAGCAGCCCACCTGACTGGCACCCCATCTACCACCTGCAATATTCACTCTTTTCAAAACCAATGGCAGCAGTGTGTATCATCTACAGGATGTACTGCAGTAACTCACAAATGCTCCCTTGACAGCACTAAACCCATGACCTCAACCATCAAGAAAGACAAGGACAGAAATGCATGGTAACACCACCACCTGAAAAATCCCATCCAAGCCACAAACTATCCTGACTTGAAACTATATTATGCATTCCTTTACTGTCCATGGGTCAAAATCCTGGGATTCTCTCCTTAACAGCACATGGATGTATCGAAACTTGAGGATTTCAGCAATTAAAAAGGACAGCTTACCACCACCTTATCTAGTGCAGTTAGAGATGGTCAAAGAATGGTGAATAAAGGCTAGGCCTGGTCAGACACCCACATCCCATGAATAAAAACAAAAACATAGATCTGTTTGTGACCCTACATTCCTGCAGCACAAGTTTTATATTTAAGGAGGTCAGTGCTAGGATTATGGTTCTATGAGTACTGAGACTGTGAGTATTACTAGGATATTCAACCGCTGCTGGCCTAGAGACAAGGCCATTCTGTCCCTACCTAAGATCCATGAGTTTTCTTGTTTCTAGCTGGTGGAGCAGAGACAAATAGCTGTTCCATGTGAGGTAAATTAGCTCAGTACAAGTCTCATCTCAATCTTGGAACTTTCTGGATCTGTCTGAGTAATTGCAATATTCATAGAATCATATCTGATGTGGCAAATCAATTGCATTCAGTTCATATCATATCTGACATGGCAAATTAATCGCATTCAGTTCAGCATTGAACAATGATATGAAATTAGATGCAGAAATTAGATTTTGCTTCCACCTTAATTTAGCTAAGATAGCTGATTCAATTTGAGCTCAGGATCAAGTGACTCATTGACGTTGTTTCATAATAATTTCACTGAAAAACAGTCATCAAAAGAGCGAACAAAATGAGATCCACAAGGCCAATGGCTTCTCCCTGAGGTTATAACAGTTGGGTGAGAAGTTGAGACTGAATGCAAGGTATGGTGGAGCAGAGCATTTTTGTCAGAACATTAATCGGGAAATGAAACCCAGGATTGTGGAGTTCCCCTGCCACTGATTGGTCAACCTCAGAGGCATAAGTGTCTTGTGATTCCTTTCAGTGTTACTAGATATTGCTCAGCATAGCTGATAAAAGACTGCTCTAGTGGCAATGGGTAAGTACTGTAGCCTTGTAAACACTGATGCTACAGAGTTCTGTAAACAGTTAAACTATTTTTGTTTAAAAAGAGGCCAACAATTCAGGAACACTCCGGCTTGCTTTAATTACTGTTGTCAATTCATGGATGTAACAATATTGCAGAGAGATAGTGTTGACACATCAATTGATTACTGCCTCATGAATTGCAAGTCATTTTTACTATTATATCAAGACCCAATAATGTTCTTTTAATTCCATCAAAGGATGAGAGCATCACTGACTACACCAACATCCCGTATTTGCCCTGGAGAAGGTGGTGGTGAGCTGTTGCTGCAGTCCTTGTCGTGTAGGAACACCCATAATGTTGTTAGGATTTTGACCCTGCAACAGTGAAGGAAAAGTAATATGGTTCCAAGTCAGGATAGTACAGTATGTGACTTGAAGGGGAACTTGTAGATGGTGGTGTTCCCACGTAACTGACTGTCTTTATCCTCCTAGATGTCAGAGGTTGTGAGTTTGGAAAGTGTTTTTGAAGGAGCGTGAGCAAGTTGTTGCTCTGCATCTTGTAGAGAATACACACTACTGCCACTGTAAGTCAGTGGTGAAGGGAGTGAATGACAACGGGGTGCTGAACAAACAATCTGCTTTGCCCTGGATGGTATTGAGCTTCTTAGGGGAGAGTTATTGGAATGGTATTCATCCAGGTAAACGAAGAGTACTCCATTACACTCATAACTTGTGCCTTATAGAAGGTGGTCAGACTTTGACCAGTCAGGAGATGAGTTATTCACTTTAAAGTTCCCAGCCTCCAACCTGTTCTTGTAGCTATAGTATTTATGTAACTGGCTGAGTTCAGTTTCTGGTCAATGGTAATCCTCAGCATGTTCAGAGTGGGAGATTCAATGATGGTAAGGCCAATAAATGTGCAAAGTTGGTCGTTGGATTCTTCCTTTTTGGAGATGGTCATTGCCTCATATGGTGCAGATATTACCTTCCACTTATCAGACCAAGCCTAAGTATTGTCCAAGTCTGTTGACTGCTTCAGTATTTGAGGAGTTGTGAAGAGCAATGAATATTATGTATTCATCAGTAAACATCCCTATTTCTGACCTTATAATGGAGGGAAGGTCACTGACGACGGCAAACTTGGAACTCCAGAGACCCACCACCCTCTGGGTAAAAAAGATTTTCTTCATGTCCTCTATAATCCTTCTACCAATCACGTTAAATTTGTGCCCCTGCAGTTGACCTCACCACTAGGAGATTCAGATCTTTCCTCTCTATCTAGGCTCTTCATAATTCTGTGCAGCTTAATAAAGCTACCCTTCAGTCTCCTCTTTTCTAAGGAATACAACCCTAAATCCAATATTTACTCATACCTTGTAAACTTCTCTGCCTTTTCAGCTCTCTCAAGGCACAATCAGGTTTATGGTGGCATCAAGGATACAAAAAAATTAATTGGTAAACTCTCCACAGGCTGGATTCATATACTGAGATCAACTGAAGTGGTTGTGATTATTGAAAGCCATCCATCTTAGCCCTAGGAGAAAGGATGAACTATCTTCCAAAACAACCTTGCCTCCAGAAGTTCACTGATTATACTAGATTTCTACAACTCCTCACGTAATAAAGTGTGGACCAACCTCAGGGCTTGAGATGGTAAGTGATAAGTAACATTACAGCTATACAAGTGCCAGGCTAAGACAATCTCCAAACGAATGAAACTCTAGCCAGCACCTCTTGACATTCAATGCCGTTGCCTCCATCATTAACATCCTAGAGGTTACCAACCACCAGACGTTCAACTGGACCAGTCACATAAATGTATGGCTATAACAAAGGACAAGGATGGGTGTTCATCAGTGAGTAGCTCACCTCTGGACTTCCCAAGCCTATCTACTACCTACAAGGGATAACTTATATTCTTCACTCACCTGGATGGGTGCAGTTCCATCAATACTCAATGTTGAAAGCATCTAGGTCAAGCAGTTTTCTTAATCAGCACCCCAAACACTTCCTAATACATCCACTCCTTTCATCACCAGACAACAAGGCTGCTGTAATATATAAAGGATGTACTGCAGAAACACACTTGGACCTCTTCAAAAGCGTTTTCTAAATCTGGCTAAGGACAAAGAGAGCAGGCAAAGGGAACACCATGACCACTTCTACATTGCCCTTTAAATTCTACGTCATCCTGACTTGCTGATGCTTGGTCAAAATATTGGAACACCTTTCCTAACAACACTGCGCAACTACCCTCCACCACAGAGAGTGTGGCAACAGTGCTCAAGAGCAACTAGGGATGGTTAATAAATGTTGGCTATGCATCCATAATCCCAAGAATTAATAAAATGAAATTCAACAGAGATCACAGAAAATTGCCAAAATATGTCTGGACACTATTTTATGATCCCTAACTGTTTTTTTGCTAAAGCAGTAAGTGAACTTGCTTTTTTGCAGAAATGATTTATTAAAACAACATAGCCACAAACTTGTTAGCTGTGTGACAGTTTTGACGTCAAAGATAAAAGTTGATATTTACTCATTTTCTCCAAAGTGCCCAGGTTTTTTTTTTAAAGCTCTAATGTTTTTGATTAAACAAATCACTGAAGGAGGAGGCTCCACAAATATCCCCATCCTCAATTATGGAAAAGCCCAGCACATCTGTGCAAAAGCTAAGGCTGAAGCTTTTGCAGCAAACTCCGACCAGAAGTGCCAAGTGAATGATTCATCTTGGCCTCCTCCAGTGGTCCCCAGCATTACAGATACCAGTCTTCAGCCAATTCGATTTACTCCATGAGATATCAAGAAACGGTTGGAGGCACTGGTTATTGCAAAGGCTATGGGCCTGACAACAATCTGGCAACAGTACTGAAGACTTGTGCTCCAGAACTTTCCGCTACCCTAACCAAGCTGTTCCAGTACAATGACAACATTGGCATCTACCCAACAATGTGGAAAATTGCCCAGTTATGTCCTATACACAAAAAGCAGGACAAATGCAACCCAGCCAATCACCACCCCATCAGTCTACTGTCATCAACAGTGCTATCAAGCAGCAACTGCTCAGCAATAACCTGCTCAGTGACACCCAGTTTGGAACCTGCCAAGGCCACTCAGCTCCTGACCTCATTACAGCCTTGGTTCAAACAAAAGAGTTGAATTTCAGAGGTGAGGTGAGAGTAACAGCCCTTGACATCAAGGCTGAATTTAACAGAGTGTGGCATCACGGAGCCCTAGCAAAACTGGAATCAATGGGTATCAGTGGGAAAACTCTGGTGGTTACAGTCAAACCTGACACATAGGAAGATGGTCGTAGTTGTTGGAGGTTAGTCATCTCAGCTCCAGGACATCTCTGCAGGAGTTCCTCAGGGTAGTGTCCTTGGCCAACCATCCTCAGCTGCTTCATCAATGACCTATCCTCCGTCATAAGGTCAGAAATGAGGATGTTTGCCAACAATTGCACAATGTTCAACACCATTCGCGACTCCTCAGACAGAAGATCTGGAGATCTGGACAATATCCAGGCTTGGGCTGACAAGTAGCAAGTAACATTCATGCAACACAAATCCCAGGCTATGACCATCACCAACAAGAGACAATCTAACCACTGCCCCTTCACATTCAGTGTTACCATCACTGAATCCCCCACTATTAACATCCTGGGAGTTATCATTGATCAGAAACTTAACTGAACTCACCACATAAATGCAGTGGCTACAACAGCAGGTCAAAGGCTAGGAATACTGCAGCAAGTAACTCACTTCCTGACTCCCCAAAGCCTGTCCACCATCTACAAGGCACTAGTTAGGAGTGTGTTGGAATACTCCCCACTTGCCTGGATGAGTGCAGCCCCAACAACACACAAGAAGCTTGACACTATCCAGGAGAAAGCAGCCTGCTTGATTGACACTGCATTCACAAGCATTCAGTCCCTTCACCACCAACGCTCAATAGCAGCAGTGTGTACTATATACAAGATGCACTGCCGAAATTCAACAAAGATCCTCAGGCAGCACCTTCTAAACCCACGACCACAAGGGCAGTAAATATATGGGAACACCACCACCTTCAAGTTGCCGTCCAAGCCACTCATTATCCTGACTTGGAAATATATTGCCGTTCCTTCCATGTCGCTGGGTCAAAATCATGGAATTCCCTCCCTAATGGCATTGCGGGTCAACCGACAATGGGTGGACTGCAGCAGTTTAAGAAGGTAGCATAACACCACCTCCTCAAGGGCAACTAGGGATGGGCAATAAATGCTGGCCGGCCAGTGATGCCAACATCCCACAAAATAAATAACTGAAAAATAATTTTCAATCACAGAATCTCACAATTCAGCAAAAAATTGGCTCACATCACCCATTCCAACAACAGTCAGAGACATAGAGATGTAAATCTTGGAAACACCCTTTGGTTCAACTCATCTATGCTGACCAGATATCCTAAATTAATCTACTCCCATTTGCCAGCATATGGACCATATCCCTCTAAATCCTTCCTATTCATGTATCCATCCAAATGCCTTTTAAATGTTATAACTGTACCAGCTTCCAGCACTTCCTTTGACAGCTCATTCCATACATGCACCACTGTCCATGTAAAAAAGTTACTCAGATCCCTTTTAAATCTTTTCCCATCTCACCTTAAACCTATGCCCTCTAGTTTTGGACTCGCCTATCCTGGGGAAATGACCTTGATTATTTACCCTATCCATGCCCCTCATGATTTTATAAACCTTTATAAGGTCACTCCTCAGCTTTCAACGCTCCAGGGAAAATAACCCTAGCCTATTCAGCCTCTCCCGATAGCTCAAACCCTCCAATTCTGGCAACATCCTTATAGATCTTTTCTGAACCCTTTCAAGTTTCACAACTTCCCACCTACAGCAGGGAGACCAGAATTGAATGCAGTAAAGGGTATGCCAAAAGTGACCTAACTACACGATATCCCAACTCCTATATTCAATACACTGACCAATAAAGGCAGGCATACCAAACACCTTCTTCACTATCCTAACTGCGACTCCACTTTCAAGGAACTATAAACCAGTACACCAAGGTGTCTTTGTTCAGCAACACTCCCCTGGACCTTACCATTAAATGTTTAAGTCTGCGCTGATTTGCCTTTCCAAAATGCAGTACCTCACATTTATCTAAATTAAACTCCATCTGCCACTCCTTGGCCCATTGGTCCAGCTGATCAAGATCCCATTGTACTCTTACGTAACCTTCTTCGCTGTCCATTACACCTCCAATTTTGGTGTCAACTGCAAACTTAGTAACCATACCTCGTATGTTTGCATCCAAATTATTTATATAAATGACGGAAAGCAGTGGACCCTGCACAATCTTTGTGGCACACTGGTGGTCACAAGCCTGCAGTCTGAAAAACAACCCTCCACCACCACCCTCTGTCTTTTACCTTCAAGGTCTTATGAAAGGCAGATGAAATACTGGATTTAAAATAGCATGATCCTTCCAATCTTTTGAATTGGTTTCAGTGGACTGTGAAGTATTGCAGTGCAGATTGACTTCCTACTTTGGCTTGGCTGTGGGCTTTTTTTTTCAATATATATATTGCCTTCCTGAATTGCTGGTGGTTTAAGTAGAATCAGATCATGATGACAACAGCCTGGTGCCAGATTTGCTGATATAAATAGTTTTCTTCCCTAGTCCACTAATGACCTTTCCTCTAAAACTAAAAGACTTCAATCATTTCCATTTATGTTAAAACCTGAGCCATGTAGTTTCTGAATAAAAACGGAAAGAGTTGTGGATGCTGTAAACCAGGAACAAAAACA
Organism: Rhincodon typus; assembly: GCF_021869965.1. Classification (NCBI taxonomy): domain Eukaryota; kingdom Metazoa; phylum Chordata; class Chondrichthyes; order Orectolobiformes; family Rhincodontidae; genus Rhincodon; species Rhincodon typus. The sequence goes on along the minus strand of NC_063374.1, from coordinate 8,482,176 downwards.
GAAGTTGCTGGAAAAGCTCAGCAGGTCTGGCAGCATCTGTGAAGAAACAAACAGTGTTAATGTTTTGGGTCCAGTGAACCTTCTTCAGAGGGTCCCAACCTCTGATTTTTTTCTTCACAAGATGCTGCCAGACCTGCTGAGCTTTTCCAGCAACTTCTGTTTTCGTCTATGTGGTTTCTAGATGTTTCATTTTGCATTTGTTCAACAGATATGGACATCAAGCATATCTCCCATCTTTAAATGTCTCTGTAGAAGATGGGATGTGAGCTACCTTCTTGAATTGCTGCAGTCTGTGTGGTGTGGGTGCACCAACAGTGATGGTTGGGAGGATATTCCACATTTTTATCCAGCCACAATGAAGGAACAGTGATATAGTTCCAATTCAGGATGGTGATGTGGCTTGGGCGGAAACTTGCACGAGGTGGCTTCTCATGCACCTACTGCCTTTGTTCTTCTAAGTGGTAAAAGTTGCAATTTTGGATTGTGCTGAAGGAGCCGGTGATGCGATGTCAAAGGTGGTGGGATGGGTTGCTGAGAAAGCATTTCAAAAGGAAGAATCACATTGGATTTGAAATGTTCATTCTATTTCTCTCATTACAGAGGATGTCAGACCTGCTAAGTTTCTCCAGCACTTTTTCATTTCAGATCTCCAATATCCACAGTAGTTTGCATTTGTTGTTTTGTCCTGGATGGCGTCCAGCTGCTTCAGTGTTGTTAGCACCACCTCAATCCAGGCAAGTGGAGGATATTCTATCACACTGCTGACTTGCAGATGGTGGAAAGACTAGTTTTCTTAATTTCTCCCAGGAGATTCACCAGAACATTGCCTGGTCTGGTGAGATTCAGCTGTGAGGAGAAATTAAATAGAATAGAATTGTTTTTCTTAGAGCACAGATGGCTGAGGGGGGACATAAATTGAGGGGTACAAAATTATGACTGACGTAGACAGAGTTCACAGGGAGACTAATTTCCCTTCATAGAGATGTCAATAACCAGGGTGCACAGTTTTAAGGTAAGGAGCACAAACTTTACAGGAGATTTAAGGGCTTTTTTTGTTCATCCAGAATGTGGTGGGTATCTGGAACTCACTACCTAAAAGAGTGATATAGGCAGTACCTGTCAAGACATTTAAGAACAGTTTAAATGAACATTTGATGTCACAGCACATAACGCTATAGCACGCAGCTAGAATACTGCAAAAGTTTTGGTCCCTTTACCTAAGGAAACATATGCTAGCATTGGAAGCAGTCCAGAGAATTTTCACTAGGTTGATCCTGAGTACAAGAGGGATTATTCTATGAGAAGTTGAGAAATTGGGCTCATACTCATTGGAGTTAGTTGAGTAACAGATGACCTTATTGAAACATAAAAGATTCTTAGGTGACTTGTCAGGGTGGATGCGAAGAGGCTGTTTTCCCCTTGTGGGAGAGTCTAGGACCAGAGGACATAATCTCAGAGTAAGGGGTTGGCCAGTTAAGACAGAGATGAGGAAGAATTTCTTCTCAGAGGGCAATGAATTTGTAGAATTCTTTAGAGGGCTGTAGATGTTGGATCAAGACCGAGATAGATATATTTTTAATCAGTATGGGAAATGAAGAGAAATGGGGTAAAGGCAGGAAAACAAAGTTGAAAGTTATCAGATGAGCCGTGATCTCACTGACACGACAGCCTGAAGAGCCATACGTCTGCTCCTAGGTCCTATGGTCTAAGGCTGTGGGCCAAATGCCAGGAAATGGAATTTGAGTAGCAGCTAGATGTTCGATTATTGGTGTGGCCACCAGTACTGGTTTGAGGCAGCACGGTGGCTCAGTGGTTAGCACTGCTGCCTTATGGTGCCAGGGACCCAGTTTCGATTCCACCCTCAGGTGACTGTCTGTGTGCATGATCTCCATGTCTCTGCGCAGGGGTTTCCTCTGGGTGCTCTGCTTTCCTTCCACAGGACAAAGATGTGCAGGTTAGAGTGGATTGGCCATGCCAAATTGCCCCATAGTATTCAGAGCTGGGCAGGCAAGGTGGGTTAGCCATGGGAAATGTGGAGTTGAGGGGGTCAACTGGAGGGACCGGGTGGGATGCTCTCCAGAGGATCAGCGTGGACTTGATGGGTTGTATAGCCTGTTTCTCCATTGTAGGGATTCTAATTTATGAACAGCCTCCTTCTGCAATATAAAAAGAATTCCATGATTCTCTACAGATAAGCATGCAATAGGGTATGTGCCATATGTACAAAAAAATGGGATTTGAGTAGATAGATACTTGAAGCCTTTTTTTCACCCTCTAACGATTCCTGGACAGGCATTTAGAATTCCATGCAGCATAATTCTCCAAATTAAAACTTCATTTGCCCCAAGTTTAGTGGACACTGGGACATTGAGTATATTTAAGGTGAACACCGACGGGGTTTCAATCGTTGAAGGTTGAAGGATTATGGGAAAACAGAGCAACCAAACGGGAGTTGAGCCTTGCGATTGAGATCAGCTTCCATGGCATTGAACGGCATAGCAGTTCGCAAGGGGCTGTATGGCCTACTCCTAGTTCTTACATTCTGTGTGTATGTTGACGATGGAAGTGAAGACGGGTGAGAAGCAATTATCCTGCCAGGAGCCGGAGATCGTATTTGGGTGTGTACCGGAGAGGGTAAAGCTATGTCTCGTCGCCTTCTTTGGTTGAGGGAGGAAAATGGCGTCCGCACATCCCAACGGACGACGTACGGAAAATGCTCGAAGAGGGTCACGTGGCAAGGAGGGTGGGCATAAGGCGCGTGACGTTTCAGCGTCAGTTGGCACGTGACCACCACGTTCCCGACCACCACCACATTCCCCACCCCCCGCCCCATCTACCAAATCGCCGCTCAGAAGCGCGGCCGGCTAGTGGGTGGAGGTTTGGCTCTTTCCTGGTTGAGAGAAGTTACTTCACACACTCCCCTCCTTAAAGAACGTTTAAATTGTCGCGACGATGTTTTATCATGTGAGTGGCGCATTTTGACCCGTGTCGCGCGGATCGGGCGGGCAAGACGGTGATAACCGAGCGGTGAGGATGGGGGTGGGGCAGATGACGCGGGGCGCGATGATGAGTGTTGGTGCGCGTCGTCAAGGTGATTGACACCCACCCCGACCTGTAGGCGCAGCGGTGGGCGGAGACCTGCTCGAATGATTGATGGATGTTTCAGCAAATGGTGAAGAGGGGGTGTTGGCGGAAGGCGTGTTTCATTGTCCATTCCCAAAAAGGCAAAGTTTTGCAGCTGATGGAAATCTGAAACAAAAGCAGGGTGGGTTAGCTCAGTTAGCCAGACGACTGGCTTGCCATGCGCAATGATGCCAGCAGTGCAGGTTCAGTTACCATAAAGGATCACAGACACCTTAAGGTGTGAAAGCAGACCCTTCGGCCCATTGAGTGTACACTGACCCTCTGAAGAGCATTTCTTTCCTCTCTCCCTCTCTCTCTCCCCCCCCCCACCCTATCCCTGTAAACCCCTGCATTTTCCATGGCTAACCCACCTATCCTGGACACTATGTGGCAATTTAGCACAGCCAATCTACCCGCACTCGCACATCTTTGGGTGGGAGGAAACTGGAGCACCTGTAGGAAACCCGTGCAGACTCCAAACAGACCATCACCTGAGGCTGGAATCAAACTCGGGTCCCTGGCACTGTGAGGCAGCAGTGCTACCCACTGATACACCATGTCACCCTACTCCTCTTCTTTGTCAACCTCTTGATGGTCCTTGGGTTATACTTACAACCTAATCCTCTCCCTAATGAGAGAGCAGACCTGTGGTCCAGTAAGGTTATGCCAATTTTGAGTTATGAGGGAAGGCTTTTCCCCTTAGAGGGGCCAATAACTGCGGGTGGGGTACAGTGTACTGTAAAGGAATTCCCACCCAAAATGTAGTGGTTCTTCAGAAGTTGCTGCCTAAAAGGAGGTAGAGGGAGAAACCTTCAAGACGTTTAAGAAGTATTTGGATGAGCACTTGAAAAGTCACAGCATACTGGCCACTAGCTGGGAAATGGAATTGGAGGAAGTAGCTGTTTGACTAGTGTGTGTGGGCATAATGGGCCTTTTCTGTGGTGTAAAAACTGTCTCTAAATTTAAGATGCAGTAGACCTGTTCCAGCCAATGAAAACAGACTCCACTTCTGCAACCTATCCACAAAACTGAAGTTTCTCACCCCTGTCACCATCTAGGAATCGAGGAAAGGTTTGGAGGGATGTTTGATTTGACTTATTGTTGCCACACGTACCTAAGTACAGTGAAAAGTTTTACGAGCAGTACAGGACGATCATAGAAAACAAGGACGTACAGATCATGGGGCGCTTAGAGAGACGGAGGTATACAAGATTACGTCTGCACAGGATGTGCACAGAGCGAGATCAGCATTAGATTTGAAATTGGAGAGGTTATGGGTCAAACACAAACAAGTGGGATAGTTTAGTTTGAGAACATGGTTGGCGTGGACTAGTTGTACCAAAAGGTATTTTTCTATGCTGTATGACTCTATCCCATACGTCTTCTAATATCTTCACAATTTCTAAATTGTGGTGCCAGTACTAGATGCAAAGCTGCAGTTGAGGTCGAGCCAGAGGTTTATTCAATTTTAACACAACTTCCCTACTCTTGTACACTGTGCCCCAATTAATAATACCCAAGATACTGTTTGCTTTATCGACCGTGCTGTCTACCTGCCATGTTTAATGCAAATATGTACAATTGACAAGCATTTGATAAGGTCCCCATGGCAGGCTGATCCAGAAGATTAAGCCCTGTGGGATCCACAGTGAGTTGATAAATTGGATACAAAATTAGCTTGGTCAGAGAAGATAAGAGGATAGTTGTGGGGGGAAGTAATTTGCTGACTGGAGGTCTGTGACCAGTGGTATTCCACAAGAATCAGTGCTGAGATGTCTGTATATATATGATTTGGATGCAAATGCAGATGGTCTAATTAGTAAGTTTGCAGATGATGTGAAAATTGGTCGAGTTGTGGATAGTGAGGAAGGTTATCAAAGAATACAGCCAGATATAGATCAGTTGAAAAGTTGCGCAGAGAAGTGGCAGATGGAGTTTCATCCAGGCATGTGTCAGGAGGTCAAATTTAAGGGGAAAATATACAGCAAGTGGCATTGATATAGAGAGGATCTTGGGTGCTAGTCCATTACTCTCTGAAAGTGGCAACACAAGTGGATAAGGTGGTTTTAAAAAAATGCGTATGACATGCTTACCCTCTTTAGTTGGGGCATTGAGTATAAAAGTTAGCAAGGCATGTTGCAACAGTATAACACTTAAGTTAGGCCACATTTGGAGTCGCCACACCAAAGGAAGAATATGGAAGCTTTAGACAGGGTGCAGAAGAGGTTTACCAGGATGTTACCTGGAATGGAGTGTATTAGCTATAAGGAGAAGTTGGACAAACTTGGATTGGTTTCACTAGAGTGTCAGGAGTCTGAAGGTGATCTGATAAAAGTGTATAAAACTGAGAGGTTAGGTAGTTGGAGTCTTTCTTCCAAGCATGGAAATGTCAAATGCTATTGGGGATAGGTTTAAGGTAAGAGGGTCAAAAATTTAAAGGAGATATGAGGGCAAGTTTTTTAGAGTGGTAGATGCCTGGAAGGTGCTGCCAGGGCAGGTGATAGAAACAGATATGATAGCAATGTTTGAATCATTTAGACAGACACCTGAACAGCCAGGGAACTGAGGAATGCAGACCATGTGTAGGCAGATAGGATTAGTTTACAATGGCATCATGGTCGCTGCAGACATGGTGGGCCAGAGGGCTTGTTCTAGTGCTGGACTGTTCTATCTTCTGCTTACAAGTTGGTCTGTTCCTGCACCCTGTTTATAATTTTATTCCACATCTGTTGAATAACTAAAATCTGACCTCTGCCAAGGTGGGGTTTGCCCTTGAATCTGAATTAATTGTCCATGGTCTGGATCATTTGACCAGTGACATAGTGATAAATTTTAAAAAACTGCTGTAGTCATATTGTTTGCAAGATAAATATTGAACATCTCCCCTGGAGATTGTGCCACTCATTTAAGTGTGATTATTTGCATCCACCTAAGAGGTTTAAATAATTCTCAATAAAGGTGATAAATCTGAAACATTAACTCAGTTTCTCTCTCCACAGTTCCTGTTGGATGTGCTGGATATTTCCAACATTTTGTTCTTTTCCATCATAAGAGGGTTTCATGTCCTGAAGGGCAGGCTGCTCCAACAGGACAGCACACCCAGACTTGCCAGCGAACCTAGATTTTGCACTTCCAGGTCTTTAGAGCGCCGACAGGGAGTCAAGGCTGACAACTCCACCTCTGTTACTGAATAGACAAAGTGAGGATATCTTGCTCACTCCTGCCAACTCACACCGGTGTGAGTTTTCTAAGTGATGTGTTGTGGTGGGAAGGACATGGTTGAGAGTGGTGGAGGTTGACAGAATAGGAAGATATTTCAGAAGCACAGGTGGTGATTTTGCAACCATATTCCCATTTCCACCCCACATTTGTTGATGGCTGAGGGGTGACCTTATAGAGGTTTGTAAAATCATGAGGGGCATGGAGAGGTTGAATAGTCAAGGTCTTTTCTCCAGGGTAGGGGAGTCCATATGTTTAAAATCAGAGAGGAAAGATTTAAAAGGGACCTGAGGGGCAACATTTTCACACAGAGGGTGGTGCATGTGTGGAACAAATTGCCAGAGGAAGTGGTAGAGGCGGGTATAATAACAACTTTTAAAAGATATTTGGATGGGTATAAGAATAAGAAAGGTTTAGAGGGATATAGGCCAAACACAGGCAAATGGGATTCGTTCAGTTTAGGAAACCCAGTTGGCATGGACGAGTTGGACTGAAGGATCTGTTTCCATGCTGTATGAATTTATGACTCTAAACCTCTAGAACCATCTTCTATTTCTTCACATGATCCACTCTCATCTCCTCTAGGATTTGGCATCACTGTTTAAAGATAGGCGGTGAAATTCTTTCCTCTTGGGTGGTTGACAGTCTTGGAATTCTCTTTCTCAAAAGGCTGCGATGGTAGAGTCTTTGAATATTTTCAAAGGTGGATAGATTCTTCAGGGTGACAGCTTATGGAGGGACACAGGACTATGGATACAAGGTTGCAGTCAGCTCAGCTATGATCTTATTCAATGCTGAGCAGGCTTAATGGGCTCAAAAGGTCTACTGCACATTGATACCACAAGAACAAAGTGAAGGTAGATCATTTGGCTCATCAAACCTGCTCTGCCATTCAGTACGATCAAGATTCAGCACCCTCTGAGTGTAGAAATGTCTCCTCAACCTCAGTCCGAAGTAATTGGCCCCTCCCGAAGTGACCAGGCAATAACAAACTCGGCTTGTGCCCTGTCTAATGCCCTTCAGAATCTCGTCTGTCTCAAAGCAATCACCTCCCATTCTCCTAAACTTGGAGAATATTGACACAGATTGTTCCCTTATGATAAAATCTCTCTGACCTGCTACCAAATCACAAACCTTCTCCTTCCCTCCCTCTTAAGTGCATTCAAGACTGAAATTGATTAAACTTTTGAGGAACCGGGAAATAATTTGACCATCTGAAATCCCTGTCATTGAGGACAAAAAAAGCAGCATTTTAAAATATCTGCTTTCCTTCCTTATTTTTAGATTTCTCTGGAACATGAGATTCTGCTGCACCCTCGATATTTTGGTCCTAACCTGCTGAACACTGTCAAACAGAAGCTCTTCACTGAGGTCGAGGGAACTTGCACTGGAAAGTGAGTGACGCCATTTTAAAATTCATATGCAATAGAAAAATCTTGAGCCTGGACATTGTGGAGAGCTTGTGGCATCGTGGTGATATCTCTGGATTAGTGACCCAGAGATTCAGCTAATGCCCCGAGGACCAGGGTTTAAATTCCACCACAACAGCTGGTGCATTCAATTAATAAATCTGCAATCAATCTTCCTCCTGCTGGCCATGTCAATTGTTGTAAAAATCCATCCAGTTCACTAATATCCATTAGGGAAGGAAATCTACCTGTCCTTACCCAGTCTGGCCTACATGTGACTCTGGATCCACAGCAATGTGGTTCACTTTTTAACTGTCCCTCTGCAATGGCACAAATTGGGGCAGCACGGTGGCTCAGTGGTTAGCACTGCTGCCTCACCGCGCCAGGGACCCAGGTTCAATTCCATCCTTGGGTGATCTGTGGAGTTTGTATGTTCTTCCCATGTCTGTGTGGCTTTCCTCAGAGTTCTCCAGTTGCCTCCCATGGTCCAAAGATGTGCAGGTTGGGTGAATTGGCCATGCTAAATTGCCCATAGTATCCAGGGATGTGTAGGTTAGGTGGGTAAGCTGTGGTTAATATATGGTTACGGGGATAGTGGGAGGGGGTTGGGGCTCAGTCTGGGTAGGCTAATCTTTTTGGAGGGTTGGTGCAGACCCGATGGGCCAAATGGTCTGCTTCCACACTGTAGGGATTTCTGAATGACACTCAAGGAGACACTCAATCCAAAGGGCAACTAGGGTATTAAAATACCAGCCTTACCAGTGTTGCGCATATCGGGGGCAGATTAGAAAAACAGCTGTGGTCTGCAAACCTGCTGCGTTTTTATGTTCCACTTTGTCATGCGTTTTCTCCATCCTAAGTTGTGATAGCTACAATGATAATGAAAACTGCTTGTCAATTCTTTCTTTTATCTTTCATTCATTCTTATGGTGGTGCCATCACAGGCAAGAGTGATATTTATTGTTCATCCTATTGACCATTTTCCCCAAGTCTCCTATGGCTCTGAGAGCAGTGTCGTCAGCTCTGACTCCACATTCATGGTTCTCGTGTTCCTCTCCAGGGAAGCAAGCACAGTATGCCGGGCTGACTTGCTGGACCGTTAATTCAGAGACCCAAATAATGTTCTGAAGACCCGGGTTTCAGCCCCACCACGGCAGTTGGTGGAATTTGAATTCAACAAATATTGGGAATAAACAATCTAATGATAACCATGAATCCATTGCTGCTTGGAGGAAAAACCCATCTGGTTCACTAATTGTCCTCTTAGAAAAGGAAACAGCCATCCTTACCTGGTCTGGTCTACATGTGACTCCAGACCCACAGCAATGTGGTTGACTCTTCACTGCCTGATGGGCAATAAATGCTGACATTGCCAGCGACACCCTCCTCCTGTGAGGCAAGTAGGATTGTGAAGGTGGTATTTGGTATGCTTTCCTTTATTGGCCAGTGCATTGAGTATAGAAGTTGGAAGGTCTTGTCGCAGCTCTGCAGGACATTGGTTAGGCCACTTTGGAATACTGTGTGCAATTCTGGTCTCCCTGCTACAGGAAGGATGTTGTGAAACTTGAAAAGATTCAGAAAAGATTTACAAGGATGTTCCCAGGGTTGGAGGGTTTATGCTATCGGGAGAGGCTGAATATGGTGCTGCTGTTTTCCCTGGAGTGTCAGAGGCTGAGGAATGACCTTCAAGATTGACCATGAGGGTCATGGATAGGGTAAATAGAGAAGGTCTTTTCCCCACCCTGGGGAAGTCCAAAACTAGAAGGCATACATTTAAGGTGAGCAGGGAAAGATCTAAAAGGGACCTCAGGGGCAACTTTTTCACACAGACAGTGGTGTATGTTTGGAATAAGCTGTAAGGAGAAGTGGTGGAGGCTGGTACAATACAACATTTAAAAGGCATCTGGATGGGTATGTGAATAGGAAGAGTTGAGACAGATATAGGGCAAATGCTGGCAAATGGGACTAAATTAATTTAGGATATCTGATTGACATGGAACAATTGGACTGAAGCACAGTTTCCATGCTGTACAATTCTATGACTCTAGGTGTTGGCCTGGGGAGTGGGGGTTGGCCTGAGGTTGGGTCTTTTTATCTCTTCCTGGTGTCCTAGAGCCCAACATTTACCCCTCAATCAGTGTCACAAAAACAGATGAGCTGGGTCATCCCATTGCTGGTTGTGGGATCATGCCATACATGTATTGGCTACCTCGTTTCCCACATTAACAACAGTCCATACCCTTCAAAAGTACTTCATTGGCTGTAAACAACTTTGCATTTCAGGTGGTGAAGGGTGCTGCCCCCATGTTGCTTGGTATGTGCTGACAGGGTTGCATCTTTGGATGCCCATCCTGGAATGCCTCGAGTCCTGCAGCCATGTGACAAAAAAAACCTTATATTGGTACGGAACCTAAAACTCGCTGAAATGAGACAGGCTGAAGCTTTTGTCTTGTACTCATCAGGACTAGGGCACAAGACAAATTTAGAAAGAGAATTCAAGTCAGCACCCTCTTCTCATGCTGTATGTATTGGTGTTCCCTGGAACACAGGGGCCTGATGCATTAGTCTGGTTCCTTTTAATAAGCAGCAATGTTATTGACTTATTGTGACAATAGGCAAAGATATAAGGCAGATTCACACCGTTTGGAAAGATAAATATTTACTCCTCCAAATATTCCCAAAACAAGAACACACCAATCAAAAGAAATATAAATGTCTCTGACTGCAGAGATTAATTTTGAAAAAATCGAGATGTTTTTGTCCAAGTAATGTTAGTTCCTAGAATCCCTACAGTGTGGAAGCAGGCCATTCGGCCCATTGAGTCCACACCGACCCTCCAAAGAGCATACCAGTCAGACCCACCCCCTACCCTATCTGTGCATTTCCCACCCTAGACACTATGGGCAATTTAGCATGGCCAATCCAACTAACCTGCATGTCTTTGGACTGTGTGAGGAAACCGAAGTACCTGGAGGAAACCCATGTAGATGCAGGAAAAACGGCAACCTCCACACCTGAGGCTGGAATCGAACCTGAGTCCCCAGCGCTATGAGGCAGCAGTGCTAACCACTGAGCCACGTGCCAAGTCTTGAAGGAAAAAGAATAAGGCATGAAATGTTTGAGACTGCTTTCAGTCAGTGTCCTGGTGCACACAGGTGGCTGTCACTAAACACAGATGGTTGTCACTGGGGCTTTCAAATGTAGTTTGTTCGAGAAAGTTCACAGGGAATCCTCAAATCTCCTCCAGCAGGTTTTCAGGAGAACAGCCACAAGTTTTTGGGTCTCCCACTGGACTGTCCCTCTTAAAAAGGCTTTTTCTCAGGCAGAGGATGAGTTGGTCAGCTTCTCTCTCTAACTCTCGAAATGCACTTGGCACTTTGTCCGCTGCTTCAAATATTTGTATGTGACCATATTGCCCATATTTAGGGGAAAGGACGAGGGAGTGGCAAGCTCCCGGTACAATGGGCCGAATGGCTGTACCCTTGCGCTGTGTGATCCAGTGGATTTGAATCATTAAGGCCAACCTGAGCTGTCACTGTGATCCTGTGATGACACTGCGCTTCAGTGAGACTGTAACCTGCTTTCATCTGCTCTGTTGCTTATTTACCTTTCAGTTGTTTTTTTTTCTTTGCAGGTATGGTTTTGTCATTGCCGTCACCACTATAGACAACATTGGTGCTGGTGTAATTCAGCCAGGCCGTGGATTTGTGCTCTATCCTGTCAAGTACAAGGCCATAGTCTTCCGGCCATTTAAAGGGGAGGTGGTTGATGCTGTGGTCACTCAGGTCAACAAGGTATGATCTCTGGATATTTAGTGAAGTACTTTAGTTATTAGTATTTGCTCTGGGATTTTTTTTTCCTCTTGGGTCGAGTAGGGTGGGGGTCTCAGAAGGAAGAAGCCTTTGGCCTTCTTAGTCTGACTGCCACGAGGAGGGCTCGAAGAACAAGCTTCCCATGTCCTCACCTTCACATGCAGCCATTGTTTGTTTCATCCAAAGAGTAGGGGTGGTGTATCAACTGAGATGAATGATTCTGCCCCTCAATCAGAATGCTCTGACAGTCAGTGTTACAAATACGCGTCCCTTTAACGGTATAGTAGAAGGATATTTTCTATTTAATGTGTTTAGAGGTTATTACATACCTCTGGGATAGGTGGGTCTTGAATCTGGGCCTCTAGCCTCTGAGGTGGGGACATTACCATTGCACCACAAGAACCCAAGGGTAAAGCAGCTCCAGAGTTGACTGAGAGAAGATGGTACTCGTGGAATTCCTTTTTATTGGTTAATTTTGGAGGGTGAGAGAGGAGAAGTGGTGCTGGAATGCTATTACTATCACTAGACTGGTAATCTACATGCTCAGTCTAATGCGTCGGGCACAGGGTTTCAAATCCTACCATGGCAGAGGGTGCAATTTGAATTCAATAAAAGTGTTAGTTTGGTGGCTTCTTAAAATAGTTTTTTTTTAGAAAGCTGGGTCTTCTCCTGGACAGGGAAAGGTGGCAACTGGTGTTTATGCTAAACTGAAGATTTACAATGAAACCCTTAAGTCCTTGAAAATGTTTTGCTGCCTACTACAACATATGGTTATCAGTCTGTTACACTCTGGAGAGTGCTCAACAGTAGGCAACAGCTGACAATCTAATGGGGGCAGCATGGTGGCTTAGTGGTTAGCACTGCAGCCTCACAGCGCCAGGGACTGGGGTTTGATTCCACCCTCGGGCGACTGTCTGTGCGGAGTTTGCACATTCACCCCGTGTCTGCGTGGGTTTCCTCCGGGTGCTCCATTTTCCTCCCACAGTCCAAAGATGTGCAGGCTAGGTGGATTGGCCATGCTAAATTGCCCATAGTGTTCAGGGGTGTATGGGTTATAGGGGGATGAGTCTGGGTGGGATGCTCCAAGGGTCAGTGTGGACTTGTTGGGCCGAAGGGCCTGTTTCCACACTGTAGGGATTCTATGATGATAATGTAATCCTGAGAAACTACTACACTGATGGAGGTCCTGTTCTATGAAACAAGCCATCTCCTGTTCTTGGGACGTGCTGAGGATATAATCAGATGTTGCAAAGATGGCTTCACTCCTCTTTAATGCATAATTAAGGGAAGGCAGTGTTACTGTGATAACGACACAGGACTAATAATCCCAGGCAAATATTCTGGGGAACGTAGTTCAAATACCAACCTGGCACATGTAAAACCTGAACTTGTTTTTGAAAAGGAAACTGGAATAAACGTTGGCAAAATCTGACTATATAACTGCTGTGATTGACGTAACAACCAAGGAAAATCTGCTATCTTTACTTGGTCTGGTTTACGTGTGATTCCAGATGTACGCAATATGTTGACTCTTAACTGCTGTCTGGACAATGTGAGACGCGCGATAAATGCTGATCCAGCCAGCAGTGTATATCCCATAAATGTAATAAATAATACTTCACTGTAATCACTTGGTCAGTGCTGGCAGAACCTTTCACTGATTTTAGCTGTGAAAATTGTCATACCAGGGTGTCTGACTACTGTGTAACTGTACAGTGTTTATTCAGCAAGGTATGGGTTGCTTGCTCTGTTCCTGTTTGATTGTAGGTTTTTCTTGTGCCACAGGTTGGACTTTTCACAGAAATTGGGCCCATGTCCTGCTTCATCTCGAGACATGTAAGTTCGAAAAAATACCTCCACTTAGCTGGTGAAGGTGCTAAAGTTGCTACTGTAATCCAAAGAAGATGGATTCAGATCTCTTTAGCAGTTTGAGAATTTCAATTCACTTCGGGTAACAGTGACTGTTGAGTCTGTCATTAATCTTTCACCGTGTCCTCTTGCCTTCCAGTCAATTCCATCGGAAATGGAGTTTGATCCCAATTCCAACCCTCCCTGCTACAAGACCAGTGATGAGGTGTGTATAAGACACTTGTTAGACCACAGCTGGTGTATTGTGTACAGTTTTGGGCACTACGTTTTATGAAGGATGTGAATGCATTGGAGAGAGTGGTATGCTAATGTCACTGGTAATCCAGAGGCATGGGTTAATATGCTGGTGCCACTGGTTCAAGTCCTACCAACGCATTGGTGAAATTTAAATTAAAATTATTAATTTGAAAGGTAGGCTCAAAAATGGTGACCTTTTTAAGCCATTGTCAAATATCATTAAAAAATCCACTGGTTCAGTGATGTCCTTTTTGTGGAAGGAAATTTGCTGTCCTTATCCAATCTGACCTACTTGTGACTGCAGACTCACAGCAATGTGATTGACTCTGACTCTTAACTGCCTTCTGGAATGGCTGAGCATTCCAGTCAGACCAAGGACAGTTAGGGATGGGCAACAACCAGCAACTTAAAACTATTAAAAGATCAGGAGAACAGCAGCAAAAACCAAAGGAAACTTAACAACTTTTATGTTGAAATACCATTTTGGAGGAATGTGATACACTGCAGCCTCTGTGGCATCCACCAATTAGCCTTGATGATCAGTGTTGTTTATTTCAAACAAAAAACCAAAGCCTAATGAAATCCAATTCTAAATAAAAATATCAAAGGGAACTGTAACAAAATTCAAATGTTCAAAATGAATTAAAATGTGTTTATGGTGATGACAATGCAATCCAACTCCAGTGGTGCCTACCAGCTGTGGAAGGCCTCAAGTGTGCCAGTGGACTATTACTTGCTATTACTTGTCAATAGCCACTTAAACAGGCACTGTGCCACTCTCAGTATCTCCATGACCAGCTCCATTTCCCAAGATATCTGCACTCCTAATTCTGGCGTCTAGTGCATTCCCAATCCTAATTGCCCCACTTAGTGCACTGTGGACAGCTCAGACTTAAAAAGCAACTGTTCCCAATCCCCAAAGAATCAAGAGGCCTGCAGCCCTGCCTCCCTAAACCTCTCCATTTCTCTACTTGCTTTGTCCCTTTTTAAGAACTCCTCAAAACTTAACTCTTTGTCCAAACTCAAAGTCATCTCGTCTAATATTTTGGCTTGGTGTCGTGGTTTGCTGGATAATGTTCTTGTGATGTGTCTTAGATCACTTCAGTTTTGAAGTTGCCATGTAAACATAACATAGTAAAAGCTGCACAGCTCCTCTCATGACTGAAATTTACTAAGCAGAACCTCCTAACTCTGCGTGGCTTCACTTCCAGGACATTGTTATCCAACAAGATGATGAGATTCGACTGAAGGTAGTAGGAACTAGAGTCGATAAGAACGACATAGTAAGTACATGTCCAATATTCCACAGATCGGTTTATAATGGCTGTCTGGATATCAGGTGATCTGAGTGATTTTCTTAAACATTTTGCTCTGTTGATACCTCTGTCATTAATGTACTGGAACTGTTGCAACTCACTGGGGTAGGATGCTAGAAATCGACTCCTGCTGTTCCTGGAGTTGTCACAGAAGTTAAAGATGGTGGTATAATGGTGAGCACAGCTGCCTTCCAAGCAGTTGACCCGGGTTCGATTCCCGGCCAATGCAGAACTGTGCTTGAAGTTTGCACGTTCTCCCCGTGCCTGCATGGGTTTCCTCCCACAGTCCAAAGATGTGCAGACTAGGTGGATTGGACATGCTAAATTGCCCACAGCATTCAGGGATGTGTAGATTAGGTGGGTTATAGGGGGATGGGTCTGGGTGGGATGTCTGAGGGTCCATGTGGACTTGGTGGGCCAAAGGGCCTGTTGCCACACTGTAGGGATTCTATGATAAAGTTCCTCAATTTACCTGATTGTTCAGACCAGGTTGATAGAAAGCATGAACCATGTTTCTGTACGCAACAAGAATTACTATTCACTACAAGTATTTAGCCTCTTCCTTCAGGTAAACAGTCATAAACTGTCAATATACAATACTATGAGTTAAAACTCTGAACCCCTCAAACCTCCCCCACTGTCCTCCCCCTCACGCAAGCCAACACACACAAACCAGCAGAAGAAAACGGTTGGAGAAACAGTTCAGCAATCTTTGTTCCCAGGTTCTGTTGTTAAGATAATCCTAATGATTCTTCTGCTGGCCACCACATTGATTCAGTCGTTTTTCTCTGGGTGCTTTTACTGATTGACAAGACACACTGGCTGGTTCACTTGTAAAAGATCTCTGACTAAGAAATTAAAAATCATAGCTTACAACCCTGACTAATTTTGACTGCAGAGAATAGAGACAGACAATTCCTGAGCTGGGGAAGAACTGAGCACTATCCCGCTCTGCCTGTCTATCAGTAACTTGTTTCCAGCTCCAAGCTATTCAGTTACCTGAGAACCAATTGTGTAGTTGTTGACTGGCAAAAGGTCTCTGTTGTTGGTCACTGGTCACCAATGTGTGACCAATTAACTTGTTGCCAACAAGAGCTGCATTGGTACACCCCCTCAGTCCCAATCATCATCAACTCAAACTTCAATTTCTCCTTGTTAGAAGAGTTGGTTACACGATGCTTGGCATGGGTAGTTGCAGTGCAACAGCCTTCCCCACGTTTAAAGACTCCGAGCGCAGTTTCTTTCTATGTCTGTGCGCAGCAGCAACTTCCACAGAGAAAGCCATCCATCAGCACATCAATCTACACGTGTGGAGCTTCCCTGCAGCTTAGGAGGGACGTTAGTGAGGAAGCGCCAGCCCTCATTCTGAGAGGCTAACCCGCACACAGGGTGCCAGCTCCAGCTGTGCTTCCTCCACATGTGGCTGAAGGTTCCACTATGTTTTGAAGAATGTTGCAGGAACCAGCTGCTTGTATTTTGTTTTTCCATTGGGGGTTATTTGTTGCTCTGATAACAGGTATTCTTCATTTTCCTTCCAGTTTGCTATTGGCTCTCTGATGGATGACTACTTAGGTAAGTGTTGGTTTCTGTTGCTAAGTCTACAGCTGTGACTATGATCAGGTGATCTGAGTGATTTTCTTAAACATTTTGCCCTGTTGATACCTCTGTCATTAATGTACTGGAACTGTTGCGACTCACTGGGGTGGGGTGCTAGAAATCGATTCCTGCTATTCCTGGAGTTGTCACAGATGTTAAAGATGGTGGTGTACCAGATTGGGTTGCAGGGAGTAACAGCTGAGGCCCCAACCATGACAGTAGGCAGACACATCCCGGTTTCCCATCTCCTAGATGGGAGAGAAGGACGGGTCAGAAAGGAGGCTTGACATGCGATGGGCATGGGCAAATGGTGGGGATTGGGGGTTGCGGTCAGGGGTTGGGGTACAGCCAGGGGTTGGGGGTCTGCCAGCTGTGCTCTGAGGCAAATATCCTTCAAGTTTCAAAACGCAAACAAGTCAGGGAAAGCTGACTCAATTTCCTAGCATTATGTTAGCCAGCATTGAATCTTTGCTGAGTGGTGATTGGTGCGAGTGTGCTGGGGGGTGGGATATCCTGTTTACCTGACTGTGAAATTCTTTTGGAGGGAAGGAAGGGCTGGATCTGATTGTTTGATGTTGCACATCGTGGCCTTTTTTGATTAAACATTGTTCTTTCTTCCCACACCAGGGTTGGTGAGCTAAAGTTGATGTTGGGCCTCCGAAGGTGAAACGGGCACCACCCAGAGACGATCCCATTTCTTCCCCAATGCGTCATCCCTGTTTGAGCATTCGCTCGCTGGGGGGGCCCCTACCTGTGGTTGCATTACAATTATCACACCGAAGCTCCTGGTTCAAGCTGGGTCTGAGACGACGGCCTCATTTGACAACTTGGAGATACGCTTTCATCAGGGAGTACCTCCCTCTCTGTGCAAAAATCTACCCTAAACTGAATTCGACGTGGCGCTCCCGCTCTCTCCTTCTGACATTGGGCACGCCTTTGTGTTGTCTCTTTACACACGCAACCCCTCAGCTTCTACTTGCTGCCTTTCAATAGTGACTCAGTAAAACTACAAGAATGGCCCCTAGACCAGTATGATCAGTAAGTGATTGATACCTGTTATAATGACTCATTCTGTACCCAGGCAACCTGGAACACAAACCGTAAGTACTGAATCTGCCTCCTGCTTTGGGCCACACCAGTGGGCTGCAAGTACGTTCAAACTAGCTCCCCTTCCAGTACCCGAAATGACAAGATATGACCATTGCCATTTGTACTGGAGAATTTGTCAGGTTTGGGGGGTGTGGGTGACTGATTTTTTTTTTTTTTTAAACCATTGCACCAGTCACCTTCCACACTTCATCTTCTGCTGATCAGTTTGTCTGGGACTTAGGCTGTGATCTGCGTGCTTTTGAGGTCTGACACTGTGCTGGTGAATACAAATGGAGATTTGAGATTCACGTGTCTTTTTAAAGCATTCCTTATTCTTTTGAATAAAAGAAGTGGTAGGTTATTCTAATAAAGAAAGTGTGATTGCACTGGAAAATTGGTGTAATGTTTCTTTTGGACAAAATTTGAGTACTAAAGTTTGCAGATTCATCATCTTTGTGTAATTTACATATGGACTGGGAGTAAGCCACTCAGACTCTCTCTACCATTCAATATAAATCACTCCACATGCCCTCCTGTCCTCTAAACTTTCAACTCCTTGTTCAATTCCATAGAATCCCTACAGTGTGAAAACAGGCCCTTCGGCCCAACAAGTCCATACCGAACCTCGGAATATCCCACCTAGACCCATCCCCCTGTAACCCACCCAATCTGCACATCCCCAAACCTATGGGGCAATTTAGCATGGCCAATCCACCTAAAGCTGCACATCTTTGGACTGTGGGAGGAAACCGGAGCACCCAGAGAGAGCCCAAGCAGACACGGGGAGAATGTGCAAACTGCACACGGTCAGTTGCCCGAGGGTGGAATCGAACCCGGGTCGCTAGTGCTGAGAGGCAGCAGCGCTAACCACTGAGCCACCATGCTGCCCGCTTGCTTATTAAGAATCTACTTCTGCCTTAAAATGTTCAAAGTCTCTGTTTCCACTACCTTTTTGAGGAAGTGTGTGCCAAAGACTCATGACCCTCAGGGTGGAAAAATAAATTCCTAATCTCAGCCTTAAATGGGAAACACCTTCCTCCTAAACAGTGACTCCCAGTTCTAGATTCTCCTGCAAAAGGAAACATCCTCTTCACATCTACCCAGTCAAGGTCACTAAGAATCTTGTGTGTTTCAATCAGGTTGCCTCATAATTCCAGTAGGTACAAGCTGAGCCTGTCTAACCTTCCGTTATATAACAACCCACCAATTCCAGCTCTGTCTAAGAAACCTCTGAACTGCTTTCAATGCATTTATATTCTTCCTTAAATGAATAAGGAGAGCAACACTGTACACAGTACTCCTGATGTGGTCTCAGCAATGCCTTGTGTAACTGAGACTTAACTACCCTACCAGGCCGTTATGCACCTGGACAGAAAGCACCACCTTTCTGTGGTGCATCTGTAAAAGTTGGTGAGTGTCTTTATGGACATGCCGAATTTTCCAAGCTGCCTGAGGAAGAAGGGGCGTTGTTGTGACTTCTTCACTATCGATCTGCATGGGAGGTCCAGGACGTTGTCAGTTATTGTCATTCCTGGGAAGTTGACAACGTTCAATCCTTTTCATCTCCGCTCTGTTTATGTAGATAGGGCATGTCTTCCTCCTTTCTTCCTGAAGTCAATGATCAGTTGTTCTGTTTTGCCTGACATTGAGAGAGGTTGTTTTCATTGTACCACATCACCAAGCCTT
The DNA here is from genome assembly GCF_021869965.1 of Rhincodon typus. NCBI lineage: Eukaryota > Metazoa > Chordata > Chondrichthyes > Orectolobiformes > Rhincodontidae > Rhincodon > Rhincodon typus. The sequence goes on along the minus strand of NC_063374.1, from coordinate 8,462,820 downwards.
CAATCACCTTCCTGTATTCTGACTCATCATTGTTTGATATCAGTCCTATCACATTGGTGTCAGTGATGGGACAGGACTGGTGGGGGCAGGTCTGTCATTGTATAATATTGGTGTACAGTACTGGGTTGGAGAGGTCTGTCACTATAACGTTAGGGGACGGTACTGGTAAGGACTACCCCTTCCCATTATTCACAACAGCATGATCAGGTCCCTCTTGTCCTCACTTTTCATCCCACCAGCCTTTCCATCCAAAGGATCATTCTCTGCCATTTCAGACAACTCCGGCAGAATGCCACCACCAAACACATCTTGCCCCTCACTTTCCCCCGACTGCATTTCGCATGGGTCCTTCCCTCTGGGACACCCTAGCCTATTACTCTACCACCAACACTACCACCCCTTCCTGTGGCACTTCTCATGTAACCGCAGAAGGTGCAACACCTGCCCCTTCGCCTCATCCCTGCTCACCATCCAAGGGTCTAAACTGTCTTCTCAGGTGAAGCAGCATTTCACCTGTACCTCCTCCAATTTGGTCTCTTGCATTCACTGCAACTAATATGGCCTACTCTACGTTGGAGAAACCAGACTGGATTACTGTTTTGCAAAACACCTCTGCAAGCACAACCTCAAGCATAACCGCGAACTTCCTGTGGCTGGTCATTTTAACACCACATCCTGCTTGTATGCCCACTTGTCTGTCCTCAGCATGCTGCAATGCGGCAGCGAATCACAGTGAAAACTGGAGGAGCAACTTCTCATCTTCAAACTAGGCACTTTACAACCTTCTGAACTTAATATTGAGTTCAGATTATGAATCCACTCCCATTCCTTCCCCTTTCTTTTAGCTGTACATGTTACATTCTCTGTCACTATGTCCTCGCTCCCCTCCAGTCATTCCAGTCTGGCAGTTAAACACACCATTGTCCTGCCATTCTCACATTCCAATCACTTAATCTCAATTATCGACACCCTTTCTCCCCCAGCACAATTGCATAAATGCACACTTCACATCACCTGTAATAAAAAGTCATCTAGACTCGAAACATAAGGTTGCTCTCTCTCTCTCTGTATATGCTGCCTTACCTGCTGTGATTTCCACCAGTTTTTGTTTTCAGTACTGGTAAGGACACGTCTGCCACTGTTTAATATGGGGTACATTACTGGTGGGGACAGACGTGTTGCTGTACATCACTGGGCTTAAGTACTGGTGGGGACAGGACTCACTGTAAAACACTGGGGTACAATACTAGTGGGGACAGATCTGTTACTGAATAACATTGGGTTTCATCCTTGTGGGGACAAATCTTGTCACTATATATTCAGTTTCAGTCCTTGTGGGGACGGGTCGGTCATTGTATAATACAGGTGCTGTACTGTGGGACAGACTTGTCACTGCACAACATGGACTGTACTGATGGGGACAGGTCAACACTTGAGTTCATTACTGGTGGGGTCAGATCTGTCCCTGTATATCATGGGTGCAGGGCTAGTGGGTTCAGATCTGTCTGTATAATAACGGGGTACGGTACTGGTGGGGACAGGTCTGTCACTATAACACCGGGTACAATTCTGGTGGGGCAGGTTTGTCGCTGTATAACACTGGGATACAGTTCTGGTGATGATAGACCTGATCCTTTATAATCACTGATGGACAGTACTGGTGGGGACAGGTCTTTCCCTGTATGTCACTGGTGGATTGTACTGGTAGAGACAGGTCTGTCCCTGTATACCACTGATGGACGGTACTGGTTGGGAC
>NC_063374.1:8460278-8461054 GCF_021869965.1 Rhincodon typus | reverse complement strand
ATATCACTGATGGACAGTACTAGTGGGGACAGGTCTGTCCCTGTATATCACTGGTGGACAGTACTGGTGGGGACAGGTCTGACCTGTACATCACTGGCAGACAGTACTGGTGGGGACAGGTCTGACCTGTACATCACTGGCAGACATTACAGGTGGGGACAGGCCTGTCCCTGTATATCACTGGCGGACAGTACTGGTGGGGACAGGCCTGTCCCTGTATATCACTGGCGGACAGTACTGGTGGGGACAGGTCTGACCTGTATATCACTGGCGGACAGTACTGGTGGGGACAGGCCTGACCTGTATATCACTGGCAGACAGTAGTGGTGGGGACAGGCCTGACCTGTATATCACTGGCAGACAGTACTGGTGGGGACAGGCCTGACCTGTATATCACTGGCAGACAGTGCTGGTGGGGACAGGTCTGACCTGTATATCACTGGCAGACAGTGCTGGTAGGGACAGGTCTGACCTGTATATCACTGGCAGACAGTGCTGGTGGGGACAGGCCTGTCCCTGTATATCACTGGTGGACAGTACTGGTGGGGACAGGTCTGACCTGTATATCACTGGCAGACAGTAGTGGTGGGGACAGGCCTGTCCCTGTATATCACTGGCGGACAGTACTGGTGGGGACAGGTCTGACATGTATATCACTGGCAGACAGTACTGGTGGGGACAGGTCTGTCCCTGTATATCACTGGTGGACAGTACTGGTGGGGACAGGTCTGACCTGTATATCACTGGCAGACAGTAGTGGTGGGGACAGGCCTGTC
>NC_063374.1:8459592-8460178 GCF_021869965.1 Rhincodon typus | reverse complement strand
CAGGTCTGACATGTATATCACTGGCAGACAGTACTGGTGGGGACAGGTCTGTCCCTGTATATCACTGGCAGACAGTACTGGTGGGGACAGGCCTGTCCCTGTATATCACTGGCAGACAGTACAGGTGGGGACAGGCCTGTCCCTATATATCACTGGCGGACAGTACAGGTGGGGACAGGCCTGTCCCTATATATCACTGGCGGACAGTACTGGTGGGGACAGGCCTGTCCCTGTATATCACTGGTGGACAGTACTGGTGGGGACAGGTCTGACCTGTATATCACTGGCAGACAGTACTGGTGGGGACAGGCCTGTCCCTGTATATCACTGGTGGACAGTACTGGTGGGGACAGGTCTGACCTGTATATCACTGGCAGACAGTACTGGTGGGGACAGGCCTGTCCCTATATATCACTGGCAGATCGTACAGGTGGGGACAGGCCTGTCCCTGTATATCACTGGCGGACAGTACTGGTGGGGACAGGTCTGACCTGTATATCGCTGGCAGACAGCACTGGTGGGGACAGGCCTGACCTGTATATCACTGGCAGACAGTACTGGTGGGGACAGGCCTGTCCCTGTCTAT
>NC_063374.1:8449088-8459582 GCF_021869965.1 Rhincodon typus | reverse complement strand
ACTGGTGGGGACAGGCCTGTCCCTGTATATCACTGGTGGACAGTACTCTGACCTGTATATCACTGGCAGACAGTACTGGTGGGGACAGGCCTGTCCCTGTATATCACTGGTGGACAGTACTGGTGGGGACAGGCATGTCCCTGTATATCACTGGTGGACAGTACTGGTGGGGACAGGTCTGACCTGTATATCACTGGCAGACAGTACTGGTGGGGACAGGACTGTCCCTGTATATCACTGGTGGACAGTACTGGTGGGGACAGGTCTGACCTGTATATCACTGGCGGACAGTACTGGTGGGGACAAGCCTGTTCCTGTATATCACTGGCGGACAGTACTGGTGGGGACAGGTCTGACCTGTATATCACTGGTGGACAGTACAGGTGGGGGCAGGTTTCTGTCAGAGAAGGTGCACCTTGTGCTGTTGAGTATAAATGCAGCCTGAGGTCAACATCGCTGTCAACTTTGCTTTTTTCCAATCCTGTGGTTTGAAACGAGACAACCCTGAGAATAATATTTGATCATGAAATTAACAGCTGCTGAAGAGTCTCATGTAAGAAGCTCAAACTATTTTATTTCAACACAAGCAGATCCTATTTACAAGCGATTTGAACAACAGCTTTTGAGGCTGCTGCTCAATGTGTATTGTCGCTGCTACAATAAGGATGGGAACAGTTCTGCCCCAGACACACTATGGGTTCATAGAAACATACAGTGCAGTAGAGGTCCTTTGGCCCATCAAGTCTGTCCCAAGTTGTAGGTGAAACAATGTGAACTCAATCCCCTGTCTGCAGTTGGGGCAGAAAGGGAGTTAACAGTGTTCTACAATTCTGTATGAACCATCCCTATAATCGACAACACCAACATTTCCCCACCCCACCCAGCCCGTGCCCCTACATCATGTGTAATTTACCCCTGATCTCCTACCCCAGGTTTGAGAATCCACTAGAGACTCCAAAGTCAGTGATCCCAGCCTGCACGACCACGAAACATTTGCACCCCACTTGTTTGCACTCTGGGCTGGAGTCGAAAGAGACTCTCTTTTTGTCTCTTCCAGAGCGTGTCAGGCGGTTTGCATCTGCAAATTCAGGGACACTGCTTGGGGTAAGCTCTAAGTAGACCTTGTGCCCATGTAAGCGGGAGGCAAATATTGAGGTTCTGGTCAAGATTTTTAAAAAAATAGTCATGTATTAGGTATAGACAATTGGGATCGAATTAATCTCTTGTAACGTATAAAGGGTGTAGGGGCATTCTTAAGAGGAAAATCAGGAGTGCAAAAAGGGAATATGAGATAGCCTTGGCAGATAAGGCTAAGGATAATCTAAAGAGATTCTACAAGTATGGTATGAGCAAAAGAGCAATTAAGAAGAAAAAGATCAATGAGGACATCTAGGTGTGGAACCATAGGAGATAGGAGAGATACTAAATGAATATTTTGTGTCAGGTTTAACTGTGGAGAAAGAAATGGAGGCTGTGGAGCTCAGGGAAATAAATATTGGTGTTTTGAAAATGGTTCACATTACAGATGAGGAAGTGCTGGAAGTTTTAGAAAACATAAAGGTGGATAAATTTCTGGGACCTGATCAAGTGTATTTCAGCATGTTGTGGGAAATTAGGGAAGAAATTGCGGGGACCCCTAGCAGAGTTATTTGAGGTGCCAGAGGACTAGAGGGTAGTTAATGTTGTGCCATTGTTTAAGAATAGCTGTAAGGAGAAGCCTGGGAAACTATAGACTGTGAGTATGATATTGGTTGTGGATAAGTTGTTGGAAGTGATCTGAAAGACAGGACTTACATGCATTTGAAGAGGCATGGACAGGTCTATCACTGTACAACACAGCAGTGTACAGTACCGGTGGGAACAGGTCTGTCGCTGTATAACACTGGGGTACAGTACCGGTGGGGGACGGGTCTGTCGCTGTATAACACTGGGGTACAGTACCGGTGGGGGGCAGGTCTGTCTCTGTATAACACTGGGGTACAGTACTGGTGGGGACGGGTCTGTCGCTGTATAACACTGGGGTACAGTACCGGTGGGGGACGGATCTGTCACTGTATAACACTGGGGTACGGTATTGGTGGGGACGGGTCTGTCGCTGTATAACACTGGGGTACGGTATTGGTGGGGACGGGTCTGTTGCTGTATAACACTGGGGTACAGTACCGGTGGGGACAGGTCTGTCGCTATATAACACTGGGGTACAGTACCGGTAGGGACAGGTCTGTCGCTGTATAACACTGGGGTACAGTACCGGTGGGGACGGGTCTGTCGCTGTATAACACTGGGGTACAGTACTGGGTGGGAACAGGTCTGTCGCTGTATAACACTGGGGTACGGTATTGGTGGGGACGGGTCTGTTGCTGTATAACACTGGGGTACAGTACCGGTGGGGACAGGTCTGTCGCTATATAACACTGGGGTACAGTACCGGTGGGGACAGGTCTGTCGCTGTATAACACTGGGGTACAGTACCGATGGGGACGGGTCTGTCGCTGTATAACACTGGGGTACAGTACTGGTGGGGACAGGTCTGTCGCTGTATAACACTGGGGGACTGACCTGTTGGGACAGGTCTTACGCTATATAACACCAGGGTACAATATTGTAACCCACTATCATACAGTGACAGACCTTTCCTTACCAGTACTGCACCCCAATGTCACAGGATTAGATTTATGAACCTCCTTATTTGCCTGTCTTGCCCACTGAGAAAATAATTACAGATTTCTGCTGATGTGGGGACACTGTTTGGGCAGAGTTCCTTGTGATTGCAGCAGGGATCTGCAAGTTTGCGTCCAGTTTCTTAGCCTGGTTGATTGTGACGAAGGCACAAGGCTTTTTATTTGTCAGGAATGTGGAATCAATTTTCTAAAAAACAAAATACACTGCTCAATTTTTCTACAAAGCAAAACCTGCTCGACTGAAACAACCAGAGTTAACCTCCTCAGTGTTTCGCTTTTCCTTATCAAGATCAAAATATTATCCATCCGCAGGAAATTTAGAATGGAAAAAAAAGTGTCGAATTGACAGTCATATCACTGGCAAACACTTCCTGTTAAACTTTATTTCACTTCATTTCAAATAGTTAGGCCCCTTTTATAATGGAAACTAGCCATGTAAACCTGTCACGCTGCCAGAGGCACAGACGTGCCGCCACAGGCAGAAAGATGTCATGACACATTTCCATGGGAAACGGAGTCTTTCACAACTTAAAATGGCGACTGGGGCAAAAGTTATCCTCTTGACCCCGTGGTCTTTCAAACCCCACTTTCAAAAAGAGGGGAGACAGACTGATTATCGCTCACTGATCCTTCTTTTAAAAAAAAAGCACGTTAAAATTTCTCAGTCGTGATCAACTTTAGTCCCAAGCTAAATAAATGCTACACTTCAGTATAAAAGATAAAAAATAGAATCGTAACAAAATATATATCTTTTTTGAACAAAAAAAAAATATTCTTGGCCACAGGCTTGTGGGGAGAGTTAATTGTCGTCATGAGGCATGAGGTCAAAATTTATCCCTCGGCAAACAGCACTTGTTTTTTCAGAAGGGCAAAGAAACAAAATAATTAGTCGTTATTGCTGCTTGTGGGATCTTGGTGGTTGCTTCCAGGATGCTGCATTTCCTCTATTGCAACAGCAGAAGTGGTCCGCAATAGCGCGAGGGATATCCTGAGGTTATGACTGAAGATGCTACAGAAAACAAGAGGTCTTTTTTTGCTGTGCCATTCAATCAGCGTGGGGTTGGAGGGGGTTTTATCAGGGTAGGGGCTGGGCAAGCGCGAGAGATTGGGATGTAGGACAAAGAATGGATACTGCAAAGGAGGAGGCCAGTCTGCCCATCAGGCCTGTGCTGCCCCCCTGAAGGAACTGTCCACTGACAGCCATTACCCCAGCTTCTCCCCATAACTGTTCAGGTGATGGTCTGATGCTAGGCCTGCCTCCGCCAGCCCCTCAGGTAGTGCATTCTGGATCCTATCCACTCACTGCGTGAAAAGTTTCCCTCCATGTTACAGAATCCCTACAGTGTGGAAGCAGGCCATTCAGCCCATCCCAACCCTCCAAAGAGCAGCCCACCCATACCCAGCAACCCCCCTACCCTATCCCTGTTACTCTGCATTTCCCATGGCTAACCCACCTAGCCTGCATATTCCTGGACACTATGGGGCAATTTAGCACGACCAGTCCACCCCAACCTGCACATCTTTGGACCCAAGCAGACACAGAGAGAACATGCGAATCTACATAGACAGTCACCCGAGGGTGAAATCGAACCTGGATCCCTGAAGCCGTGAGGCAGCAGGGCTAACCATCAGCATGGCACCTTTTGCCAATGTCAAATCTGTGTCTTCAGATTTTCAACCTTCCAGCAAAGAGAACAGTTTTTCCCATTCTAGTCTGACCCAAGCTTTCAGATTGCAAACTTCTCAGTCAGATCTGCTCTGAGCCTTCTCTTCCCCCAGAAGAAAAGACCCAGTTTTTCCCTATTATCCATGTCACCAAAAGTTCCTCGATCCCTGGAAACATTCTCATGAACCTTTCCTGCTCCTCCACCCCCCCACTCCCCCACATTTTAAAGCCTCCACCTCCTTCTTAAAGAGGAGTGCACAGAAGTGGATACCATGCTTCAGATGAATACCCAACTAGTGTTTTAATAGCAATATTCCTGAAAACAATGTTGCATCTTGTTGAGATTTCTCAACAAGATTCTTGTACACATCAGGGCATTTCCACAAGAATTAACATTTTGTACTGCATAATAAGAGACAGTTGATTGGTTGACAAGCAGACTCTGATTTGTAGAGGCGCTGCCATGCAGCATGGACCTGTTTGATGATGACTAACAGTCAACTGCCATGCTTGTTTAAATTTAAACCAGGCAGATTGACTCTAATTGGTCAAGACATTGGTCAATGCCTGCTACCTATTTTGTTGAGTTGAAACAGGCACGGTATGTGTGAATGTATTCATTCTGTCTGCAAAACCCTTGAGCAATCAAAGCCCACTTGCCAAATAATCAGCACCCTCTTCTTGTAAAGTGTAAAATGTTGTTCCTTTGACTCGGTGGTATTTTTGTGAATGTCCTGATGAATGCAAGAACGAAAGCTTCAACAATCTGTGGCTTTCTCAGCTACACCCAAGCTCGCTACAACTACTTCTCTCAAAAGGAGTTACATTTACGTTCAGACCAAGACTAGCTAGTTTTTGTCTCAAATCAGGAACCCACTTTGGCAGCCGCTGTTTGTAACTGACCTTTCACAGTAGCTGAACTAATAGAGATTTTCCCAGGGGAACATTCAAAGTGGGTTTTTGGTGGGACTGGCTGAGGATTGGATTAACAGGGTGGAGCAGTTACCAGGCCGAACACACGCTTAGCTAGCACATGATGGGCCGAATGGTTTCCGAGTGGTGGGGGGGGAAACAGCGTAGCAGCGAGCCGGACATCCCAGAGGTGTCTACTTTTGAGCCATGCAGTTTTATTTTGAAAGTGATTTGCCGTCCTTAAACAAACAGATTGGGAATGGGCAGGTTGCTTGAAGGAAGGGAAGGTACTGGGCAGTCCTCCAGGAACACAGCACCTTTATTGGGGTAAAGAATCGTTGGGACTGCTTTGCCTGTTGAAACACTCCATGAACCCAGGGAGGGAGGGACCGAGTGGAGATAAATGTGCTTCAAAGATCCAATGTTCCTTGGTTGAAGCAAATAAAAAGGCCCAGGCAAACCCAGGCAGTGTGTAACAGCTTTCGTTGTCAATAACTTCTGATGAATCAACTTTGCAATTTTTTTTGGGTGGGTTGAGGGGCGGGGGCGGGAGCTTGGTGAGAAGGAGGGGTTTCCTGAAGCAGGCTCTATACATTTTAAAGCAGCTGCTTTGCCAAGTGGTAAGATGTAGGAAAGGGACAAAGGGTGGGGAGGGAGGGAGAGACGGGGAAAGCCTTAGGTTTTTACGTGGCTCCCCTCGATCTTACCCAATCCACCCCCAAAACGCTGCTGGTAATGCTCCCAGCTCCTTACGCACCCTCCCTGTGCCACAGACATTGCTGCTTCATTTCTTCGCTGTCCAGCCTCAGCGCATGGTTGGAATTCCAGTCTCGCTCGAACACTGCCTTCAGCTGGCTCTGCAGTGTGCCTGTGTTGTTGTGCGCCACTTCTGTCTGGTTTATGATGAGCCCCACCCCAGCCGTTCTCACAAAGTAGTCCTCCGACCAGTTAGATGTCCCTGTAAGCACAGAACAAATACTTTCTTCATAGTCAACGTACATAACCCTAATATGGATCAGCTATATGGATGATAGTATAAAGTAGGGGTGGAGGTTAGATAGACCTTAGGTTTAGGGTAAAAGTTCGGCACAACATCGTGGGCCGAAGGGCCTGTACTGTGCTGTACAGTTCTATGTTCTATGTTCTAATACAGGGGCTACAAGAACAGGGAATCCCATTGCAAATAACTCACCTCCTGACTCCCCAAAGCTTGTCAATGGCACAAGTCAGGAGCGTGAGGGAATATTCTCCACTTGCCCCCTGGATGGGGGCAGCCCCGACAACACTCAAGAAACTCAATGCCATCCGGGACAAAGCAGCACCTCCCCCCCACCCCCCCTGCTTGATTGGCACCACATCCACTCCCTCCACCTCTGATGCTCGGGAGCAGCCGTGTGTACCATCTATACTACAGAAATTCACCAAGCTTACACAGTCAGCACCTTCCAAACCCACGAGCTCTGGCCTCAAGTACGAAGGTGACAGACATGTGGGGACACCACCCCTTGCAGGTTCCTCTCCGAGCCACACACCATCCTGAACTGGAAACGTATTGGACATTCCCTCAGTGTTGCTGCGTCAAAATCCCAGAACTCCCTCCCTAACGGCGTTGTGTGGGTGTCCCTACACCATGTGGACTGCTGTTGTTCAAGAAGCCACCTTCTCCGGGGCAATTAGGGACGGACAAATAAGTAGTGACCTTGCCAATGACATTCTCAACTCACAAAGGCATAAAGAAAGCGAGCCCTGGCCCTACTCAATTGACATTTACTCATTTGTTAAACATATTGGCAATGTTACCACCGCAGCCACCTCTCTCCTGTCAATACTTTGCCACATCTCGAAACACAATGGGGAATTTATTATGTGAACGTGCCATATTCTGATTACACCCACCCACCAGTAGGGATGGTAGAGTTGGACATGGACCAGTGGGGACAATTTCTTGGAACACCTTGCTTTGGTCCTAATTTACCCAACAGAGCACACTGCCTCACCATCGCCCCCCAGCCCCTCCTACACCAACTCACCAATGTAGGCGATGCGATCGGTGACCATATATTTGTTGTGGTTGACTCTGCCGTAAGGTATTTTCTTCTGTTGCTCTGTGGCTGGAACCTTGAAGATCCGCTGAACGAGGGTAAAAACGAGAGGGGTGGGGAGTTAGTAGCGGGGTGGCTGAAAGAGCAACAGAGGCTCGATACAACATCTGAACCCTTACCAGAGAATCACACGGAGTTCTACAGCAGATGACTGCTTGGGTTACCCCACCTTAGCTCAGTCGGTTGAGTGGCCGTCTTGCAACGTGGAGGGACTCCAGAGGCATGGGTTTGACTCCCGCAGCGGGTTGAGGTCACCATGAAATTCCTGCTTTCTCCACCTTGCCTGAGGCACGATGATGCTCTAATGAGGGAGTGGGACAAGGTGGGGCAGGTTAGCCCTTCCTCCGATGGAAGTGGCACCTTGCCCGCTTTTCATCGGCCAGCCCCGTGGGCAAGGTGGCCCCTTCGAAACGGGCAGGGGTATTGAGAGTTGCGAGGTTAGTGAGGGAGCACAGCGCAGTAAGATGTCTGGTGACTCACCACTTCGATATCGCAGTGCAGCGGGCGCTCAGCGAGGACGTTCAGGGACTTCAGGTAGACGAACATGGGCCGGTATGAGTGCTCCCAACAGCTGATCAGGAGGCGGACTGACACGTGCCGTTCACAAGCTGCCTTGCGCAGACGGTCATCAATGGCTGACCAGAATCTGGGAGAAATGGAGGGATGGGTGAGGACAGCCATCAGCAAATTTAAATAAACATTCTAACAAACCTTACCGATTGGCGCAATTGTCCTTGAACCCCACCCCGCCCCACCTTGTGGCCCTACACCACCTCGGGACGTCCTGCACACGCAGCGAAACGCCCTCTGGAGGGCAGCCGAGGCACACAGCAAGATCCTACCAAAGTGGTGTCAGCTGACATAACCCGATCTGTAGCGACGCGTGTCGGTTAAAGCCAGGAGCGTCAAAAAAGGCTTCCCCCCCACCAACCCTCCTCCTTCCCCTAACCTCAACCACCTCTTCCTTTAACCAGCTGCAGGGACATCGAGGGGGTTAGGAAGGCTACCCTCAGCTTGGCGCCTCGCTAGGAAGGCGGCACTCTGACCACCTGACTCCCCCCCCACGACCAACGGCTATTTCCGCGTCTCGAGCCGGTGGAAATAGGCTCGGGCTATTCCGCCACGGTGGGCATCACGCCGGAGCCCCTGAGCTCACCCCCAAGCGGTCACGGGTGGGGACTGGGTTCACATGGGCAGGTATATCTCCCAACACCCCCTCCCACAATCCACCCCACCCCCCAGCCAAACCCCTCACCTCTTGGATCAGCAGCCCACCTACCTTGGAGGCTCGCAGTACTGGCACGTTGGGACCAATTCCATGACCGAGATGGAGACGAAAGCTTTCGCGTCATCGATCACGCTCAGAATGGCGTTGAGGTCGGAAGTGCGGCGAGAGGCACAAAGGGAGGGTGGGGAGCTCTGCAGGAGACAGAGTCTGGCGCAGTCACTTTCACAGCCAGCCTGAGTTTTACATTCGCTCCCATACTTTGGACCCAGAAGAGAAATCTAATATCGCTTACACCTCCACACAAGGCCACACACGCAAGAGATCTGGTGGGATTAGTTACCTAGAGTACTGTGCACTGTTCTAGACCCCCTGCCTGAGATCGGGAGATAGAGGGTGGCGGTGGAGGGTTGCTATTCAGACTGGAGGTCTGTGACCAGCGGTGTGCCACAACGGTCGGTGCTGGGTCCATTGCTTTTTGTCATTTATATAAATGATTTGGATGTGAATATAGTAGGTACGGTCAGTAAGTTTGCAGATGACACTAAAATTGGAGGTGTAGTGGACAGCGAAGAAGGTTACCTCAGAGTACAATGGGATCTTGATCAGATGGACCAATGGGCCGAGGAGTGGCAGGTGGAGTTAAATTTAGATAAAGGAGAGGTGCTGCATTTTGGAAAGGCAAATCAGGGCAGGACTTATACACTTAATGGTAAGGTCCCGGGGAGTGTTGCTGAACACCTTGGAGTGCAGGTTCATAGCTCCTTGAAAGTGGAGTCGCGGGTAGACAGGGTGGTGAAGAAGGTGTTTGATACGCTCCCCTTTATTGGTCAGTGTGTTGAGTATAGGAGTTGGGAGGGTCATGTTGCAGCTGTACAGGACATTGGTTAGACCACTTTTGGAATGCTGCGTTCAATTCTGGTCTCACTGCTATAGGAAAGATGTGAAACTTGAAAGCGTTTAGAAAAGATTTACAAGGATGTTGCCAGGGTTGGAGGGTTTGAGCTATAGGGAGAGGCTGTATAGGCTGGGGCTATTTTCCCTGGAGCGTTGGAGGCTGAGGGGTGTCCTTATAGAGGGTTATAAAATCATGAGGGGCATGGATAGGCTAAATAGGCAAGGTCTTTGACAGTAGGGGAGTCCAAAAATAGAGGCGCATATTGTTCCGAATCAGAACTTCCTCCAGCAAAGTATTCCAAGTTCCAATCTCTCTCCCAAACTTTCGCCTCCCTCAGAATATTTTTAATTGCTCAGCAGCCGATCACCTGAAACCTTCACAATATCAAAGGGAACGGAGAGGAGTCAATGGAGAGAAGTAACTTCCGTTGGTTGGGAAGTTGAGGACAAGAGGGACAGAATCTGAAACTGACAGATTTAAGAACAGCTCCTTCCCTGCTGTTACCAGACTTGTGAACAGACCTCTCGTATATTAGAGCTGATCTTTCTCTGCACCTCCTCTGTTACTGTAACACTATCTTGTGCATCCTGTTCTATTTCCCTGACGTACTTATGCCAGGAATGGTTCGTCTGGATAGCACGCAGAACATAAGAACATAAGAACTAGGAGCAGGAGTAGGCCGTCTGGCCCTTCGAGCCTGCTCCGCCATTCAATAAGATCATGGCTGATCCTTTCGTGGACTCAGATCCACTTACCCGCGTTCTCACCGTATCCCTTAATTCCTTTATTGTTCAAAAAAAATCTACTTTTTTAAAAAATGTTTACTGAAGTAGCGTCAACTACTCCACTGGGCAAGGAATTCCATAGATTAACAACCCTCTGGGTGAAGAAATTCCTTCTCAGTTCAGTCCTAAATCTGCTCCCTCTAATCTTGAGGCTATGCCCTCTTGTCCTAGCTTCACCTGCCAGTGGAAACATCCTCTCTACTTCTATCTTATCTATTCCCTTCA
>NC_063374.1:8435823-8439088 GCF_021869965.1 Rhincodon typus | reverse complement strand
AGCTTTACTCTGTATCTAACCCCGTGCTGTCCCACTCCTGGGAGTGTTTGGTGGGGCGTCTGGGGACAATGAGTTTTTGCACGGTGAGGATGAAGATGAGAAGGCAGAGAGAGTGAACAGTAAAGGATTACCATTGGAGTTTTTCTCACTGTTGGGATCTTTGGGAGATCTCTCCATATCGTCCTCCTCCTGGGCTCTTCGGGAATTTTCGCTCTCAGTTTCTGAAGGCTAGACATAGCAGGTCTCAGACCCTCCTGATACTAAAGTAAAGGAGACATCAACAACAGGCTCCATTTATCTGTCGCCTTTAACACAGTAAAGCCTTCCCCAAACTGCTTCATGAGAGAATTTGACCCCATGACACGCCAGGAGATATAAGGTGAGTTGAACAAAAGTTCTGTCAAAAAGGGCAGTTTTAATGAGCATCTGAACAGAGTAAAAACACAGAGAATGAGACAGGAGGCTGAGAGGTCAAGGTGGGGAATTCCCAGAGCCCAGGGTCAAAGGAATGCTGAAACCTCGGCCACTAATCGTGGAGCGATGGGAATAAGAAGATGCTCAAGGGACAGGAATTGGAGGAAGTTACAGAGATAGGGAGGGGGTATAGGAGCTGGAGGAGCTGACAGAGATAGGGAGGGGATGGAGGGGGTGACAGAGATAGGGAGGGGATGGAGGGGATGGAGGAGGTGTAGGGGCTGGAGGAGGTTACAGAGATAGGGAGGGAGTGTAGGGGCTGGAGGGGGTGACAGAGATAGGGAGGAGTGTAGGGGCTGGAGGAGGTGACAGAGATAGGGAGGGGTGTAGGGGCTGGAGGGGGTTACAGAGATAGGGAGGGGGTGTAAGGGCCGGAGGGGGTGACAGAGATAGCGAGGGGGTGACAGAGATAGGGAGGGGTGTAGGGGCTTGACGAGATGACAGAGATAGGGAGGGGGTGTAGGGGCTGGAGTATTAAACTAAAGTATTGACAAAGTATTGGGGAAGCAATAGTTCCAGAACCACAGGGCATCCCTCTTCCAGCATTCGTCTTTTTACAAATTAAGCATGCTTTAGCTCGTTTCTCAGCTACTTTCTGGAAATCCGGGTGCCACCAGGTTTGTAATAAAGCATTAGCCATTCCCTCCTTGCCCAAGTGTGTACAATTATGGACATAATCAACTAAGATTGGTAGGAGCAAAGAAGGAACGCAAACTTGTCCCACAGGGGTCACCCATAGCTTAGTTTGAGGGTCGAGGTAGAACCCCATTTGTGCTCCTCAGCAGGGGCGTCCCCCTGTAATTTCTGTATTTCACCCAGGTCTGGCATACCGGTCCTTACACTATTTCTAACCAGGTTTTGCTGGGAATCCAATGGAACCAGAAGTACGGGGTGTAAGGCCGCCCGCTCATTGCCTTTGGAGACCGTATCTATTGCACCGGTGTGAGCCAAACATCGGATTACCGCTAGACTGGCTGGAAATTGCAAAGCCTGCAAGAGGTTATGCGCAAAAACAGCATTACTAATAGGCTGTCCCGTGGAAGTTAAAAATCCCCTATGTTCTTGGGGCTTCCAGGGGACATACACTCCAATTGTTGGTTCCTGATCGTCATCAGCGGCTCTGGGATTTGGTAACTGTCGTATTGGACACTGCAATTGGGGTCCAATTTGGAGTCCAATAACCCCGGTACAAAGGTCAGACGGTACCTGTTTTCTGGGGTTTATTTTTAACTGTTCGGCCACACTGGATCCCTCGGGAGCCTGATACAGCGGCGGGGACAGTGCAGCAGGAATAGGCGGGTGTACGGGAGGTCCTGGCAATCCAGGATAACATCCCCATTCCTCATCTCTATCGGTATCATCCCCCTCATCAAACAGGGTCGGGATCCCGAGTAGAGCTTACATTCTCTTCACAGCGCTGTTGCTTTAACCCTTCCTGTCTATCTTTCTCAGCCTTGGTGTCTTTACGCTGTTTCTCCTGTTCCCTTTTTCGCCTTCTGTCTACCCATTCGCACTCGGCTTTTAATGTCTCCCAACTTTTGGGAGTTCCACCCTCTGTACATACCTCTATCCCTCTATCACTTGCATTATTCCTCCAATTGGCCAATAAGGTATCTTTCCATTTATTATCGGCTTTATCCTTCCGTTCTTTAATTAATGATTTCCACTTTTTTTTTTCCACAATTTTCCTTCCAAACTAGGTTTACCGCCTGTTCACAAGAGGCCACATCCCAGCTCCCACCCAGGGGCCAAATCTTGTCTCCTAATCGTTTAAGCGCAGAGCTTAATTTCCGTAAATCATTTTCCTGGTCCGGTGTTCTCTCACACATACTCTGAAGGGGAGCCCCCTTTCCTGCTGTATCGAGGGATTGTCCCATTATACCCCCTTGTTAACTATTTCTTTTATAACAGTACCACAGAGGTGAGAAATTTAACGAGTCTGCCCCCTTCCTCTATCGTATTCTAATTTTAACCAGACATATCATAAGGAGGCATTTCTCTAGATCAAATCCATCAGGTAGTGGCGACCACTCCTCCTGACCGGGGTCCCCAGTCCCGACCCTTTATCTCAGGAACAATACAGAATAGCCAATGTCACCCGCAGCGCAACCTCAAACAATTTCTTACCTTATGATCCTGGTCCGGATGTTCGTTGGATCCCACCAAGGTACCAGTCTCACTGGGCGAGGGGCAGATCGTCTGTCCCAACACCAGGAGTGGTCTGAGGTAAAATACCTCGGGGGCGCCCTACCGCTCTATTATGCTCGATTCAAACTCTGGGTCACTTATTCAGCCCAGAGGAACGTTCCCTTTGTTGGGATCCGAGTCCAAAATGTTGACTCAAAAATTTCTGGACCCCACAAGAGTTCCATTAACTTCTTTATTTTAGCTTAGCCGGCGAGAGGTCCAGAGTAACAGTCAAGCTCTCACTTGGTGGACTCTCGTCGGACCTCTGTGTATAGCATAAAAGCAGTACATTTTATAGCCCTCATGTGTGTGAGTAACATATATATTTCTCTACCCGACATGACTAAATGTTATTACATCCCATACTGTTCACATGCGTCATAAGCAGTGCAGTTAATAATGTTCCATTGAATAGAGGAGGCAGCCCCAGCCGTGGGAGAAACAGCTGCAACCTTCAGCTTGTTACAAACACAGGCACACACTACAAAATTTATGGTACATCGTTATTTCAGCAAAACTTCTAACTATTGCTTCCCCCAATACTTTATCAGGAAGAGGTTACAGAGATAGGGAGGGGGTGTAGGGGCTGGAGGGAGTTACAGAG
>NC_063374.1:8429538-8435813 GCF_021869965.1 Rhincodon typus | reverse complement strand
GTGTAGGGGCTGGAGGGAGTTACAGAGATAGGGAGGGGGTGTAGGGGTTGGAGGAGGTAACAGAGATAGGGAGAGGGTGGAGGGGCTGGAGGAGGTGGCAGAGTTAGGGAGGGATGTAGGGGCTGGAGGGGGTTACAGAGATAGGGAGGGGGTGTAGGGGCTGGAGGGGGTGACAGAGATAGGGAGGGGGTGTAGGTTCTGGAGGAGGTTACAGAGATAGGGAGGGGGTGTAGGTTCTGGAGGAGATTACAGGGATAGGGAGGGGGTGTAGGGGGCTGGAGGAGGTGACAGAGATAGGGAGGGGGTGTAGGGGCTGGAGATCCTCGAGCTAGGGAGGGGTGCAGGGTATAGGGGTCATTACTGAGATAAGGGTTTAGCAGGGAGGGATTTGAAAACCAGCGGGAGAGTTGTAAAGTTGAGGTATTTTTCTCACAGCCATCCCTGTGGGACTCCACTGATACCCAGTGTCCTAGACCTCTATCGTCCGTCACAATCATCGACCATCTCCCACAGTGACCAGGGGCCTGGACTTCAAGCCCAGAACATTGTAATACTAACCTTGACCAACAGAGGGGGCGTGATGCTTCTGGGGGTGTCCTGCTGCTGAGCTCCATTCTCCCCTTCCTCCTTCGTTTCCTCTTCATCCTCCTCTTCCTCCTCCTCCTTCTTCTTCTTCTTCTTCTTCTTTCTCTTCAAATCTATGTCTGCCTTCACCTTCTGCAGAATAACCTGAAGCGGCTTCAAATTTACCTGATGGAACATGACCCGATCTGAAATGAGCTGCTTTGGTTCTTTTACTGTGCTCTGAGATGTTACAGAAGCGAGATGCAGGAGAGAGTTCAGGTGTCAGAATGGGTCCTCAAACCATCGCTCACCCCCATCACCCCCCCTCCAATCTGGGACAGAAAGGACATCCTCACTCCGGAACCATTCACACAAAACGAACCTACTCTAAAAACGTGTGCTACTCAGCACAGCAAGATTCCACGCACAGCAATGTGAGAATGACCCAGATCACCTGTTTTTAGTGATGCTGGTTGAGGGATAAACATTGGCCCCACGAGAGGGTATTGGGGGTCGCAAATTAATGTCTCATCTGAAAAATGACACCTCTGACAGTGCGGCGCTCCCTCAGCACTGACCTTCCGACTGCACGGTGCTCCCTCAGTGCTGACCCTCCGACAGTGCGGCACTCCCTCAGCGCTACCCCTCCAACAGTGCGGCGCTCCCTCAGCACTGACCCACCGACAGTGCCCACTCCCTCAGCGCTGACCCTCCGACAGTGCGGCGCTCCCTCAGCACTGACACACTGACAGTGCCCGCTCCCTCAGCACTGACCCTCCGACAGTGCCCGCTCCCTCAGCACTGACCCTCCGACAGTGCTGACTATGGCACAGGAAGTATCAGCAAAGTATCTGGAGTAGGTACTCAATTCCCTTTCCATGAGAAAAACCATGACTGACAGCTGGGAATGAGGTGTCGGGCTCATTGGATAGGACTGGCGGTGATAAAGACAGGCAGACACAGACCGAGAGACAGACACAGACAGAGAGACAGACAGACAGCCAAAGAGACACAGACAGAGCAAGAAACCAAGAGAGACAGACAGAGTGAAAAAGACAATACAAAGAGGGAGAGAGAGAAGGGATTAGATGGGAGAGTTGGTGGGTGAGAATAGGACTTTTCTTATGATAGCTAAACCTCCACACACCAGGAGAGGGCACCATCTGCACATACTACTGACTGTGTCTGAGTGGATTCCCCCGCAACAGGAATAGTAACAATGCTGATGTGCGATATCAACAGCTAAGCTCTATCTGGGAAAAAAAAGTACAGCAATACATCAAAGTGGAACACAGCTGTAGGAGGTTGTAGAACCGAGTCAGGTGTAAGGAAAGATGGAGATATGAAACAAAACCAACGACAATGTGCATTTATATAGCACCTTTACCTGACATAACATCCTCCTGGCTGCGTAACCCAACAAATTTTGGCCCTGGGCCGCACGAAGAGCTATTAGGAGCAGTCTTGTTTGAAGAGGTTGGTTTAATGAGAGTCTTAAAGGAGAAGGAAGAGAGAGAGAGACAGGCAGCAAGGTTTAGGGAGGGATATCCAGAGCTTAGAGTCCCAGGAAGCAGAAGGAATGGCCAACAAACCCAGTCACAGGAACTGAGGGATGCTCGTAAGGCCGGAATTGGAATGCCGATATCTTGGAGTGTTGTAGGGACTATAGAAAGTTACAGAGATGGAGAGGGGTGTAGGGGCTGGAGGGGATGATAGGGAGGGGGTGTAGGGGCTGGAGGAGGTGACAGAGATAGGGAGAGGATGTAGGGGCTGGAGGAGGTGACAGAGATAGGGAGGGGGTGTAAGGGGCTGGAGGAGGTGACAGAGATAGGGAGGGGGTGTAAGGGGCTGGAGGAGGTGACAGAGATAGGGAGGCATGTAGGGGCTGGAAGAGGTTACAGAGAAAGGGAGGGGTGTAGCGGCTGGAGGAGGTTACAGAGATAGGGAGAGGTGTAGGGGCTTGGGGAGTTGAAAGAGATAGGGAGTGTGTTTAGGGGCTCAAGGAGATGACAGAGATAGGCAAGGAGTATACGGACTGGAGCAGGTTACAGAGATAGAGAGAGATGTAAGGGCTGGAGGCGTTTACAGAGATAGGGAGAGGGATTGTAGGGCCTGGAGGAGGCGAATGAGATAAGGAGGGGATCTTAGAGGCTCTGGAAGGTTTACGCCCAGTCATAACACAAACCTGCATCGTTACACATCAGGCAGACAGCTTCTCTCTCCCCCTGCCCTGAGACATTACCTAAATCCTCTAACCCGACCTGTTTTAAACTCATCCCCCTAATATCCGTCCAGCCAGAGACCGGGATACTATCTGGAATGATAGGGCCTGTTAACATCTCCCTCTCTATCTCAACAGCCAAACTCAATTGTGTAGCACCTATCACAACCTCAGGATGTCCCAATGCCATTTGCTGATGATGTCAGAAAATGCACTGGCCATGCACAGCAAGATCCCACACACAGTGATTAACGAGCAAATTATCTGCCTCAGTGATGATCATCAGAACCTTATTAAATAAAGAAAAGACCAGCATTTTCATAAATTGTTCACAAAACTGAAATAACTGGGGGCGTTATAAATCAGAAGAAAAATGAAATGGGCTAGAAATGCTCTGGGGGATAGGGAGTGGGGGGTCTGCCAGTCTGTATGGGACAAGGAAACAAGTAACATTCCATTCCAAGGACCCTTCATCAGAACTGGGAAGAGTTTGATGTGTGAATAGGGATGATAGAGCTAAGCAGAAGGAGATGGAAAAGGAACAGAGGCAGATCTAGAGGAGGTGAAAATGGCAGCAGAAGGCAGAGGTGTAATAGTCATCTCACTGGACTGGTGAGGGGGCTAGGTGGCAAGATTCAAAACCCATCTCCAAAATCTTTGCTTGTATTCAATTTAAAATCTGCAATTGGAAGCTGGTCTTGGTAATGGCACCTGTGACTTAATTGTCAATGGTCATTAAAATGGGTGGCACAGTGGCTCAGTGGTTAGCACTACCGCCTCACGGCACCAGGGACCCAGGTTCGAGTCCACCCTCGGGTGACTGTGTGGAGTTTGCACTTTCTCCCCGTTTCTGTGTGGGTCTTCCCCCGGGTGCTCGGTTTCCTCCCACAGTCCAATAACACACAGGCTGGATGGATTGGGGAAATACAGGGTTACAGAATTGGGTGGGATACCCTTCAGAGGGTCGGGCTGGGCCGAATGGCCTGCTTCCATATCGGTAGGGGTTCTATTCTCTGAAAGAGCCCATCTGGGTCACTAATGTCCATTTAGGGAGGGAAAGCAGCTGCCCTTTACCTGGTCTGGGCCTACTGGTGACCTGCAGCAACATGGTCAGCTCTTAACTGCCCCTCTGAAATAGCCCAAGCCAGACACTCAGGTCAAAGGGCAACTAAGGATGAACAATAAATGCCAGCAATACCCACATCCCATTAAAGAATAACCAAATAGAAATCAATCCCCTGCTGAATTCCTTGTGTCTTTTTCTCAGAGCAGCCCATTAATTTGCTTACAATGAAGTTCCTGGCATGACCTCCAACCACCTTAGTACCCTCTATACTCACCGGCTCAGCCTGCTCCTCTAACCCTGCGGTCGCACTGCTCCTCAGCAGTCTGGAGCTCCCTCGGATGGGATTCCTGGGCGTCAGGATCAACATTCCCCTTGACTGGGAATCTACTTCCTCTTGCCCCTCGGCTTCCATCTCACCCTGCTCTGGAACCTGCACCCAGAACAGGAAATACAGGACATCTCTTTTTCATGGTAAAACATTTCCTTGGCTCGGCGCTTTCCAATGCAACTTTATCTCAGCAATGTAGGGGTGATGTGGTGGCTCAGTGGTTAGCGCTGCTGCCTCACAGTGCCAGGGATCCAGGTTCGATTACACCCTCGGGCGACGGTCTTGTGTAGAGTTTGCACATTCTCCCCATGTGCTCTAGTTTCCTCCCACAGTCCAAAGATGTGCAGGCCATAAGTGGATTGTCTGTGCTAAATTACTCGTAGAGTCCAGGGATGTGCAGGCTCGATTGGGTTAGCCATGGGAAATGTGTCCAGGGATGTGCAGGCTAGATTGGGTTAGCCATGGGAAATGTGTCCAGGGATGTGCAGGCCAGATTGGGTCAGCCATGGGAAATGTCCAGTTATGGGAATAGATGGGGGCATGGGGGGCTGGTTTTGGGTGGGATAGTCTTCAGAGGGTCAGTGCACGCTTGATGAGGCGAACGGCGTCGATCCCTGCAGTGTGGAGAGATGCCATTCAGCCCGTCGTGTTCTGGACTAGCTCTCTTTAACCAACCCCCCCCCCCCCCCCAATATCAAAATGCTCAACTGAACCTGCCACCATCACATTTCCAGGCAGTACCTTTCAGACTGTAACCACTCCCTGTGTGAAGAAAGATAAAGTTCCTTCTCGCAATGACCTTGTTTCGTTTCCAAAACAATTTAAAACGGTGGGTGTCTGAAATCGCGATCCTTGCACACTTTCTCCCTGCGCACCTTTATCCAGGCCCCTCACTTCAGTCTGCCAACTGGCCATGTCTGCTGCAATGTGAAGGGTATTTAGTTGTTGCTGTTGTGTTGTTTTGTTCTTTGCGATCGAGAAAGGGGACAATTCATTTTTCATTCACTTTTTTTTGGCGCCAAAAGTGATCAGAAACTGAACTGTGAATGATGTGTCCACTTCCGGGATGCCTTGGAGAAATAAAAGTTTTGAAGTGTAACATTTCGGTCAAGCTAATGCAGCATTTAGGGGTGGGGTGAATTCCCGACTCTCTCGGTCGCTTACTTCTATTTTTAAACACACATGCTTTAGGGAATTTTGTCAGCATTGGAAACTGACACAGTTAAAATGTTGCAATAGGCGCTGATATTGACAAAATAAAACTTAGGATGCGCATTAATTACTGTGTTACCTTGTCTCCTTAAAATACCATCCGAGGGTTAGGACACACAGACAAACACAGTAGGAGGTACTAGACATGGGGACGCAATGACATTAGATTTCACTGGCTAATTTCACAAATGCTGGAGGTTTTGGGGAGGGCGATCTACAAATTTAGGTCACAGTTCTGAGGCGTGCAGTTGAACTACGTTCAGTCCCCAGCAGCACTTTTTTTGTAATACAAATGCTTTCACTTTTGCATTTTCTGCTCGAATTAATTTTTACGCCAGTCTCTCTCAAAGATTCGCATACCTGCTCTTTCAGACGCTTCGACCTCCTTCGATGTTCCTGGACCTTCCTCGGCATTGCAATACAAGAGCAATTCTTGTCCCACTCCCCACCAAAACAAGACAAAACTTCCTTTTAAGGGGTGCAACTTTTTCAAAGTCACTGGTGGGCTGTTGCTGTGGTTATTTTGTTTTCTGGCTGCCTCTGCAGTGGCTTTTTATTTGCAAACTGATTTAGGAAACCGGCGAAAATCCCCTTTAAGAAGAAGACCTTTCTGGCCAGCAAAGCATTAACCAACGCCGCAACAGAAACTTTTGAATTCAAACAGGTTTGTCAGTTAGAGCGGGGTTTTTTTTATCTTTCCTGTTCTGTCCATCAACCAACAATAACGCTGCCCTCCAGTGGAGAAGTTGCACAGCTCTCTGAGTCAACTTTTACATTGGTCAAGTTGTCTCACACCTTCTCCTGGGACTCTGTACCTAAGCCCGTGCTGTCCCTATCCCTGGGAGTATTTGATGGGGGACAGTGTAGAGAGAGTTTTACTCTGT
>NC_063374.1:8429276-8429528 GCF_021869965.1 Rhincodon typus | reverse complement strand
ATCTAATCCCGTGCTGTCCCTGTCCTGGGAGTATTTGATGGGGGACAATGTAGAGGGAGCTTTACTCTGTATCTAATCCCGTGCTGTCCCTGTCCTGGTAGTGTTTGATGGGGGACAGCGTAGAGAGAGCTTTACTCTGTATCTAATCCCGTGCTGTCCCTGTCCTGGGAGTATTTGATGTGGGACAGCGTAGAGAGAGCTTTAGTCTGTATCTAACCCCGTGCTGTCCCTGTCCTGGGAGTGTTTGATGGG
>NC_063374.1:8421316-8429266 GCF_021869965.1 Rhincodon typus | reverse complement strand
AGAGAGAGCTTTACTCTGTATCTAATCCCGTGCTGTCCCTGTCCTGGGAGTGTTTGATGGGGGACAGTGTAGAGAGAGCTTTACTCTGTATCTAATCCCGTGCTGTCCCTGTCCTGGAAGTGTTTGATGGGGTCAGTGTAGAGAGAGCTTTACTCTACTCAGAGAGTGGTCGGGGCGTGGAATGCATTGCCAGAGAGGGTAGTGGAGTTGGCCTCATTAGGGGTATTTAAGCGGCTATTAGATAGGCATATGGATGATAGTATAAGGTAGGGGTGGAGGTTAGACGGACCTTAGTATTAGGGTAAAAATTTCGGCACAAGATCGTGGGCTGAAGGGCCTGTACTGTGCTGTACTGTTCTATGTTCTATATCTAACCCTGCGCTGTCCCTGTCCTGGAAGTGTTTGATGGGGTCAGCGTAGAGAGAGCTTTACACTGTATCTAACCCTGTGCTGTCCCTGTCCTGGGAGTGTTTGATGGGGGACAGTGTAGAGAGAGCTTTATTCTGTATCGAACCCTGTGCTGTCCCTGTCCTGGGGAGTGTTTGCGGATAGCATGGAGGGAGCTTTACTCTGTATCTTTACTTTATATCCACCATCATCCCAGTACCAAAGAAAGCACATGCAACTGTGCCTCAATGACTACGCCCAGTGGCTCTGACCTCCATAAATCATGAAGGCTGGTCATGGCCCACATCAGCCCCAGTCTCCCAACCTGCCTCAATCCCCTACAGTTTGCCCACCGGTGTAACAGGTCGACAGGAGACACTGTTTCCATAGCCCTGCACTCATCCCTGCAACATCTGGACAACGAGACTCCTACTCATTGACTACAGCTTTGCCTTCAACACCACAATCACACCCAGATCAATCTCAAAACTTCGAGATCTAGGTCTCAGATCCACCCTCTGCAATTGGATCCTCAGTTTCCTGACCTACAGACTGCAAACAGTGAGGATAGACAACTCTCGTGATAACTCTCAACACTGGAGCCCCTCCACCCCCCCAAGAATGCGTTCTCAGCCCCTTACTATACGCCCATGTTTATGTAGCCAAATTACGAAGGAACGCCATCAACAAGTTTGCTGACCACGCCACCATTGTAGGTTGGATATCAAACAACGATGAGTCAGAATACAGAAAGGATATAGAGGGCTTGGTGTCGTGGTGCAATGATAACAAGCTGTCTCTCAATGTCGCAAAACTAAAGAATTGATTATTGACTTCAGGAAGAAAGGAGGAGGACACGTCCCCATCTACATCAACGGAGCTGAGGTGGAGAGGGTCAAGAGCATCAGGTTCCCAGGAGTGATGATAACCAACAACCTGTCCTGGACTTCCCATGTAGATGCGACGGTCAAGAAGGCACGACAAAGCCTCTTCTTCCTCTGGCAACTCAGGAAATTTCGTATGTCCATAAGGTCCCTCACCGACTTTTACAGATGCACCATTGAAAGCATATTGTCCGGTTGCATAACGGCCTGGTATGGCAACTGTTCTGTCCAACTGTTCCGTAAGAAACTACAGAAGGTTTTATGCACATCCCAGACCATCATGGAAGCCAACCTCCCATCTATGGACTCCATTTACACTTCTCATTGCCATGGAAAGGCTGCCAATATCATCAAAGACCCATCCCCCACCCCAGTAATGTTCTCCTAAAACCTTTTCCGTCAGGCAGAAGATACAGAAGCTTGAACACATACACCAAGGAAGAACAGCTTCTTCCCTGCAGTTATTAGACTGATGAATGGCCTCTCTAACTTCAAATAATGTGGGTTTTGTTAACGTTCGTCTTGCTTTGGGCACTTCTTGTGAGGTGTAACCGTGTATGACTTGCTCTGTCTGAGCACCCTATGATCTGTGTGTCCTTGCTTGCTAATGACCTGCCTGTACTGCTTGCAAAACAAAGCTTTTCACTGTACTTAGGTACATGTGACTACAAGAAATCAAATCAAATCTAATCCTGTACTGTCCCTGTCCTGGGAATGTTTGGTGGGGACAGTGTAGACAGCTTTACTCTGTATCTAATCCCATTCTGTCTCTGTCCTGGGAGTTTTTGATGGGGACAGTGTGGAGGAAGCTTTTCTCTGTATCTGACCCCGTGCTGTCCCTGTCCTGGGAGTGTTTCATAGGGACACAGTGTAGAGGAAGTTTTACAAGTTGTTTATCTTCTTATAGACTGCTCAGCAGCTGTCCCCCAGTCAGTCTCTCTGAAAGAAACCAGGTCAAAACACACTTCTTAAAGCCACAGCAGAGTCACAAATTTTCAGCAGTTGGGGGAAAGACCAACAAATAGGGGTTCCCTCTGTGCATCAGAATCCAACAAATTAAAATTGTCAAATTCACATTTATGTGTTTTTTGGCCTACTCCCTTACCTCAGTCACCTCCTCCTCCCCTTAATCCCAACACACTCGCTGCTGTGCCATAAACTGCCTGGGCCCCTGAACCTCTCCATCTCTCTTCATCCCCTCCTTTAAGATGTTCCTTCTGTGTCCTGTGGAAAGCAGGAAACTATGGGCCAGTTAGCTTGACATCTGCTGTGGGGAAAGGTATTAGAATCAGTCATTACAGAGATCATAGGTTCACACTTAGAAAACCCAAGGTCATTGGAAAGAGTCAACACAATTTTGTCAAAAGGAAATCATGTTTAACCAAATTATTGGAGTTCTTCATAGGAGTAACATGCACTGCGGATAAATGTGTCTTTTTCCCACAGCAGGATGTGACTAGTAGACCAGACTGGACCCCCTCAAAACATTTTAAAAAGGTAGCCTAAACCCTAACTTTTTCTTATTTTAAGGGTAGATCTGAAGTGCATGTTCCAGATGTGATGTGACTGGTCAAACTACTCAATGCTTAGCAAAACACAATTTATTTAAACACTATAGTTCAAATACAAACAAAAAAACGGAATTTAGAATAACTTAACAATTGGAAAATTTAACCAAACAATAGATACAGTAACTATTACTAATTAACTGTTCCAATATGGTAACATTTCATATACACACCCCTTGGTAAAAAGACAAATTCAGACACAGATTCTTACATGCAGTTCTCCATTCCAGGAGGGATAAAGCATCAAGAGGAATTTCGGAAAAAGTAGCAGCGAGGAATCATTCACTGAAAAGCTTCCAGCTCTTCTGAGACCCCAAACAGCTTCTGCTGCTTAAAGCTAAAAAAAAATTAGAAAGCCTGATCTGTGAGAACTGGCCACTCCCATTCAAGCTGCTTCCATGGTTCTGACTTTTCTAAAAAGAACCCAAAAGCTTCACATGTTGTTTACTTGAGCTGTCTTCAATAGCCAGTTCAGCACCTCTGCCTTTACAAACTCTCTTCAAACAAAAAACCCAGGACAAAATAATCTTTTAAAGTGACAGTATCATCACAAGTCCCACATGGATCTGTCCTGAGCTCTCAACTTTTTCCAATTTATATCAATGACTTACCTAAGTGGAAATGAAGGAGTGGGAACTAAATTTGCAATTGACATAAAGACAGGTAGGAACGTATGTTATGAAGATGACATAACAAGGATGCAGACCAATATGGATAAGTTAAGCGATCGTGCAAAAATTTGGCATATGACATGGAAAACGATAAAATCGTTCACTTTGGTAGGAAGAATAAGAAGGCAGAGTATAGAGAATAGCTGCAGCATTCTAAGTTGCAGAGTGATCTATGTGTTTGAATACACAAATCACAATAAGTGTGTAGGTACAGCGAATAATTAAGTGAGTTATTAGAATGTTATCCCTTAATGATAAGAAGAAATTTCTTCAGCCAGAGGGTGGTGAATCTATGGAACTCATTGCCGCACAGGAATGTGGAGGCCAAGTCATTGAGTGTATTTGGTCTCCTTACATGAGAAAGGATGTACTGGCACTGGAGAGGGTGCAAAGGAGGTTCACTAGGTTGATTCCGGAGTTGAGGGGGTTGGCTTATGAGGAGAGACTGAGTAGATTGGGATTATATTCATTGGAATTCAGAAGATTGAGGGGGGATCTTATAGAAACATATAAAATTATGAAGGGAATAGATAAGATAGAAGTAGAGAGGATGTTTCCACTGGCAGATGAAGCTAGGACAAGAGGGCATAGCCTCAAGATTAGAGGGAGCAGATTTAGGACTGAATTGAGAAGGAATTTCTTCACGCAGAGGGTTGTTAATCTATGGAATTCCTTGCCCAGTGAAGTAGTTGACGCTACTTCAGTAAATGTTTCTAAAAAAAAGGTAGTTTTTTTTTGAACAATAAAGGAATTAAGGGATATGGTGAGAACGCGGGTAAGTGGATCTGAGTCCACAAAAGGATCAGCCATGATCTTATTGAATGGCGGAGCAGGCTCGAAGGGCCAGACGGCCTACTCCTGCTCCTAGTTCTTATGTTCTTATGTAATAGATGGGTTCTTGATTGGTAAGGGGGAATCAAGGGTGACAGGGGAGAAGGCAGGAGAATGGGGTTGAGAAACGTATCAAACATGATCGAATGGTGGAGCTGAGTGGCCAAATTCTGCTCCAATAGCTTACGGTCTTATTATGGGGCCTATTACAAGAGGAATTGAAAATAAAAAGAAGTAAATTATGCTTCAGTTATATAGCGGATTGGTAAGACCATACCTAGAGCACAGTGTGCTTATTTAAGGATGCAATTTTAAAAGTTCATTCATAGGATGAGGGTGTCGCTGGCCAGGCCATCATAATATCCCATCCCTAATTGCCCAGAGGGCAGTTAAGAGTTAACCACATTGCTATGGGTCTGGAGTCACATGTAGGCCAGACCAAATAAGGATGGCAGATTTCCTTCCCTAAAGGGTTTTTTTTTCTGATAGTCAAACAACAGATGCATCAGACTCTATAATTCCAGATTTTTGTTGAATTAGAATTCCACCATCTGCCGTGGCGGGATTCAAATCGAGGTCCAGTGATAATACTACTAGACTGTCACCTCCATTAAGCGTAAAGGGGTTTGAGGCAGTTCAGAGGAGGTTTACTAGAATGAGTGCGTTGTCTTATTTAGGAAAGGTTGGACAGACTGGGTTTAAATCCTCTGGAATTCAGAACTGCGAGGGACAATTTAATTGAAGTTTACAAGACACACAAGATAACACAACCCATTGTCAGTTACTAACAGTCCCATTAATAGCTATTCACCCTCCTAGCCAGATCATTATCCACTCCTTTATCTGTCCAACTGTTCTTCTCTCTCTCTGTCTTTTTGGCTGTGTCCCCACCTATCATTTACTCCTCACCTCCTCCCCCAACCCTATGTTTTGCATATAATCCGACATTTTCGACGCTACCATCAGTTCTGATGAAGGGTCACTGGACCCGAAACATTAATGCTAATTTCTGTCCACAGATGCAGCCAGACCTGCTGAGCTTTTCCAGCAATTTCTGTTTTTGTTTATGATTCACAACATCCACAGTTCCTAGTTCTGAGGAAGGGTCACCGGACCCAAAATGTTAACTCTGTTTTATCCTTCACAGATGCTGCCAGACCTGCTGGGCTTTTCCAGCAACTTTCCTTTTGTTCCACAGTTCTATTGGTGGCTATAAGATCCTGAACAGCCTGACAATGTGAATGTGGAAAGGATGTTTCCTCTTGTAGGTCAGTCCAAAACCAGGGGACACTGTTTTAACTTTGAGAGGGGTCACCTGTCAAGACATAGATGAGGAGAATTATTTTCTCTCAGAGGGTTCTATAATTTTGGTGTTCCAGGCCTCAGAAGGCAAGAGTCATTCATGTAGTCTATGGGAGCTTGCTAGATGTGAAATGGGCTGCCATTCTTCCTCCATTCAGACAGAAACCATGTTTCAAAAGAAGGAAAAAGGGAATTAATTTACTATAAAATTCTGTCACATCTCTATAGCAATGAATAACTTGTTTGGGTCATTCATCATACTTATGTCATAATGATGACAAATAGTAAAATATTTGCTTTGTTGCTACTCATTGGGTCATTTCATAGAGTCAAACAGCATGGAAACAGACCCTTCAGTCCAACCAGTCCATACCAACCATAATTCCAAACTAACAATGTGGTTCCACCTGCCTGCATTTGGCCTGTATCCCTCCAAACATTTCTTATTCATGTACTTATCCAAATGTCTTTTCAACATTGTACCTGTACGCACATCCACCACTTCACTGGGCACTTCACGTCACTTTAAGGCAGAGTTTTACATAGGTGTTCTTTGAGCAATTCTATTCTGAGCAATTGTCACTTCCCTTTAGATAAGGTGGTGGTGAGCTTCCTTCCCGTAGTCTGTTTGATCTAGATGCATTCACAACGCCATTGGGGCAGGCTTTTGACCTGGTGACTCTGAAGGAATGGTGATCTATTTTCAAGTTAGTATGGCGAATGGCTTGGAGGAGAACTTATGGGTGGTGGATTTCTCATGTATCTGTTGCCCTTTCCCATCTCCGTGGGTCGAAGTCTTGGGTTTTGGAAGGTGCTGTCTGAGGAACTTGGTGAATTTCTGCTGTACATCTTGTAGATGGTACACAGTGCTGCTACTGAGCGTCGGTGGGGTGGGGGGAGTGGGATGTTTGTGGATGCGGCGCCAATCGAAGCGGGGGGGCTGCTTTGTCCTGGATGGTGTCGAGCTTCTTGAGTGTTGTTGGAGCTGCCCCCATGCAGGGGCAAGTGGGGAGTATTCCATCACACCCTTGCCTTGTGCCTTGGACAGGCTTTGTGGAGTCAAGTGGTGAGTTACTCACTTCTGGTCAACGGTAAACGGGATGAGGGACTTCAAAAGGGTGGTTGAGGAGTCCTCCCAGAGGAGTGAGGAGGAAAGCCCAAACCCAAGTGGATGTTAAAGTGTGGTAGCCCTCCCAACCAGTGGGGGAGCTACAGGTGAGCGGAGCACTGGCAGTGGGGAGGGTTGGAGTGTGTAGAAAAGTCCTCCCAGCCTCCAGGTGGTGGTAGTGAGATATCAGAGCACTGGTCTGCGGGTGGGGAAGTGAGCAGTGCGTGGGGACAGTCCTCCGAGCGTCCAGATGGTGGTAGTGGGACATTTGAGCACTGGGCAAAGAGTGGGGGTGTTGTGCAATGTGTGTGACAGTCCTCCCAGCCTCCAGGTGGCGATAGGGGGACGGCTGAGCACTGGGGAGAGCGTTGTTATTGGGGGTTGTTAGTGGAGGTAGTCCTCCCAGCCTCCATGTGGCGCTACAGCGACGGCTATCTTGCTCGGTCAGGGGCCAAATGTGCAATGCGTGTGACAGTCCTCCCAACTTTGGCGTTGCCAAGGCGAAGGCGGCGGGGATCTCGCGAGACCGGGAGCCATTTCCGGTCTGTTCGTGGTAGAGGCCCGTTCTGCGCCTGCGCATCAGCTCCGGCGGCTCGCGCTGGGGGGGGAGGGTGAAAGGAACCAAAGGCGCCGCTGCGTTTAGAAGGTTTTCTCCGGAGAGGAAGAGGCGCCGGCTCGGGCTCTCCGGAGTGAGACCGTGTGAGGCAGAGAGAAGGAGAAGCGGTTACGGAACCTAGGGTGAACTGGATCTGTCCCCGCCCGCCCCTTTTCGGTTATTTTTTTTGTGTGTCACCCCGGCAGCGGTTCGCGGATAACGTCCAATTGGACTGCGGCCGGAGCGTTGAGTGACAGTCCGCCTGACCAATCAGCCGCAGAGCCTGGAATGAGTGACATCTACGCCAGACAATCAATAGCGGAATACCGGGTGAGCGATGGCCAATTTATAGCCAATCAGCAGCGGTCGAGGACTGATTGACAGTCGGACTGGCAAATCGACAGCGGGGCCGGGCCTGAGTGGAGGCCTGCCCCCCCCCCAGTCCGTGTGGACGGCAGCCATTTGCGAATTGGTTATGAGTCTGCGACCAATCAGTGAACTGAGTGAGTGGGTCTTTCTTAGTTGTTGTAGAACCTCCAATAGAGAGAGAGGGTAAGTAACTGGCCAATCAGATCCCGTCAGCGGGGTACCTAACTGGCCAATC
>NC_063374.1:8416064-8421306 GCF_021869965.1 Rhincodon typus | reverse complement strand
GTCAGCGGGGTACCTAACTGGCCAATCAGCTCCTCTGACCCACCACCTTCTGAAACAGAAAATTCCTCCTCTGTCTTAAATGGGAGAGATTTTTTTACTTAAACTGTGCCCCCTATTTGATTATCTGGCCCAGCTGGAGACATCCTCTCAGCATCCACCTTGTCAAACTTCCTCAAAATCTTGTGCATCAATCAGATCAATCTCTTTAATGCATATTAGCCAGCCCTTGTAAATCCACCCCCACAACTTGGGTACCAGTTGAGGGAATGTTTTTTCTGACTGAGAAGAGGTAGCCCCCAACTAAACTGATCCAGTCTTAAACAAGTTAAAATAAGCGAGAAACCTTTGGAACACAACTCTGATGAAACACAAAATCAACACTGGAATCCTTGACCCGCTCGATAAAGGCACCAAGTTAAAAAGCATAAACGCTGGTTAGTCCCCAACTAAAGTATCATGTTCAATTCTGGGTTCCATACTTTAGGAAGGATCTCAGGGCCTTGCAGAGGATGTAGAGGAGTTTTACTGGAATGGGACCAGGAATGAGGGACTTTGGTTCATGTGGGAGACTGGAGACGCTGGGACCATTCCTGACGGTGAAGGGAAGGTTCAGGGGGAGATTGATTTGTGATGTTCAAAATCAGGAAGATGTTTGGGTCGAATGAATGGGTGAGAAAAGCAGCAGGAGAATCCATCACCAGAGCAACACAGATTGAAGAGACTAGAGAAAAGAACCCGAGGGGGAGATGAGAATGTTTTATTTGAGGCAGTGAGTGAATGAATGAAAGAATGATTTATTGTCAAACATATCTACAGAGATAGAGGGAAACGTACACAATCTGGCACAGTTTTAACGTGAAAAAGAATGAACGGAAAAGTACTTAAATTGAGTTCATTTTCATCGACTGGTGTCCCAAACACAGCTGCAGGACTTCTGCACGGTCCCTGCTCCAGGCACTGACACCACTGCTGCCAAAAGTGTCCCGCTCCAGGCCTACCGCAGCCAACAGTCCCTGCTTCGCCATTACTACAGCTGACACCCTGCCACCATTCCAGGAGTTCACACATCGGGCCTACAAGCCAGCAATCACTGCTGACACTGTTCTAGCCAACTCGACTCCAGGGAAACATCTTCAAAGAAAAGGGTTATTGAGTTGTTGTGCTGTGAAAGGTTTATGGGGAAAATAGCTGTGGGGCTGAGTGGCTCTAATTGGACAAATCTGTCAAAGAGACAGGATAGCTAAGTGGTTCTTTTCGAAACTATATCTATTGTCTCTGGGGTGTAGGCTTCAGCCATCAATGTCAGACAGTCACTAATAAAAACAATCGGGAATTTGGGAGAAACTTTCTCTCCCAGACAATGGAGCGGTTAAGACAGATCGATCTGAAATATTTAAGGGGGGAAGCTGCAAAAACACATGAGACTGGAAGGAATAGGTTAGGGTGACACGGGGACTTGAAGAGGGCTGGGAGGAGGCTGATGTGAAGCAGAAATACCAACATGGAAGATGGGTTTGGAAAGGGTTAAATTCCAAGGATGAGTTGCACAGACTGTGCTCACATTCCCTTGAGTAGGGAAGATTAGGGGGCCATAGAGTCGTACAGCCCCTTAAAGGGAAACAGACCCTTTTGCCCAAATCATCCATGCCAACCAGGTTTCCTAAACTGAACTAGTCCCGTTTGCCTGCATTTGTCCCATATCCCTATAAACTTTTCCTGTTCATGTACTTGTCCAAATCTCTTTTAAATGTTGCACCCGCTTCTGCCACATCCTTCTTCAATTGGGTTAGCCAATCAAGGTATTTAAGGTGATTAAAGGATTCGATAGAGTTGATAGAAACTGTTTCCTCGGGTAGAACAGAACCATCAAATTCAGACAAACATATGAACAAGGAAGAGTAGGCCATTCAATCCCTCGAGCACATTCTGTGATTCAATAACATCACAGCTGAGCTGATTATACCCTCAAATCAACGTTAACCCCTGCCCCCCCGATAACCTTTCAACCCTTTGTTTATTAAGCATCTATTTGCCTAGCTCTTAAAATTGTTCAAGGACTCTGCTTCCACTACCTATTCAATGAAGTCCAAAGATGTGCAGGTTAGGTGGATTGGCCATGGGAAATGCAGGCTTACAGGGATAGGGTAGGGGTTTGGGATGTTCGGTGTGGACTCAAGGGCCAAATGGCCTACTCCCACACTGGAGGGGTTCTATGATTCTGTGGTATTCAGGCAATGAGTGCCAAAGAATCTCAATCCTCTGAGAGAAAGCAGTTTTGCCTCATCTCTGTTTAAATGTATGACTCCTGATTTTTTAAATAATAACTCTCAGTTCTAGATTCTCCCATAAGAGCAAACATCCTCTCCACATCCATCCTGTCAAGACCCCTCAGGATCGTATATGTTTCAATCAATTGGCCCCTTACTCTTCTAAACTCCAGTAGATATGAGCCTAACCAGTTCAACCTTTCCTCATAAAAGAACCTGCCTATTCCCAGTATTAGTCTAGTAAATGTCTGAAATGCCTCCAATACATTTACATCCTTCATTTAAATAAGGAGACCGAAATTGTACACGATATTCCAGACGTGGTCTCTCCGATGCTCTGTATAGCTGAAGCAAAACCTCCCTACTTTTGTCACAATAAATGATAATGTTTTATTGTCTTTCTGAATTACTTGCTGTCCCTGGATACTTTTAAGATTCATGCACTGGACAGCCAGAATCCTCTGCACCTCACAGCATCCATCTTTGTTTCATGGGCAAATTTAGTATTGATACCTTCAATCTCTTCCTCCAAGTCATTTATATAAATTCTAAATAGTTGAAATCCCAACTACACCTCCTGTGGCACACCACTTGTCTCGTTTTGCCAATCTGAAAAAGACCCATTTATGCATAATATATTCTGCCTTCCAGTCACTCCTTTCTCCATACTAATATGTTACCCCAACACAGTGAACTTTTAATATTGTCAAAAACTTTTCATTTGGCACATTATCAAGTGCCTTCTGGAAATCCTCTTTATTCATAATGCATAATTTCTTCTCAAATAATTCCAATAGATTGGTCGAACATGATTCCCTTTCACAAAACCATGTTGACTCTGCCTGATTATTTTCAATTTACCTAAGCACTCTGCTATACCTTTTGATTAGTAGCTTCTAACATTTTCTCCACAGCAAATCTAACTGGTCTGTAGTTTCCTGCTTTCCAATCTAATGGGAATTTTACAAATTAAAAGCAATGTGTGAACTATCTCACAAGCCAATTCTTTTAAGACCTTAGGTTGAAGTCCATCAGGACCTGGGTACTTTTCGGTCTGTAGTGTAACAATTTATTCAGTACCACTTCTCTGGTGATTGTGATTTTCCTGAGTTCCTTCCTTCATTTCATTTCCTGATTTATAACTACTTCAGAGATGTCACTGGTATCCTCTACAGTGAAGATCAATGTAAAATATCTGTTCATCTACCATCTCCTTATTTTTCATTATTAATTTGGAGTGTTGTGTTCAGCACTGGGCACCTTATTTTAAGGAAGAATGTTAAAGCCTTGGAGGGAATGCAAAGGAGATTTACTAAAATGATAACAAGAATGAGGGATTTTAGAACCAAAGAGAGAGTAGAGAGATTGGGCTTATTCTCCTTGGAGCGTAGAAGATTAGGAGGTTGAAATGTTCAAAATTATGAACAATTTTGACAGGGTAAAGAAAGATATTCTGTTTCCACTAGTTGGTATGTCAGTAAAGAGGGGTCACAATTTCAAGATTGTCAGTGAGATGAGGCAAAACATCTTTACTCAGAGTGTTGTTAGGATTTAGAACATGCTGCCTGAGAGAGTGATGGAGGTGGATCCCATACAAAGCTTGAAAAGTGAGCTGGATATATGTTTGAAAATGATACATTTACAGGGCTACGGAGATAGGGCTGGAGAATGGGACCAGCTGGTATCTCTTTAGGGAGCTGGTATACAGGCAGCGAGTCAAATAGCCTCCTTCTATACTGTAAAATCCTGTGATTCTATAATTTTCCAGATTCACTTTCTACAGGATCAGTGCTCACTTTTTTAACACGTTCCCTTTTAAAATATTTATAGAAACTCTTATCATCTCTCTTTATGTTTCTAGCTAGCTTTCCCTCTTGCTGTAATTTATCTCTCCTTGTTAATCTTTACAATCTTTTATGTTCAAAGTTTTTAATACCACTTGTCAACACACAAATTATGTTATTTTTATAATATTTAGATACTATTTTTAACATTGGTAATTGGTAACATTGCGTAGTTGGAATTTTTTATACTCTTTGAATGTATCTATTCTGTGTATTTTGAAATATCTACTTAAATGCGTCTCTTATTGACCCATCCTTTAACACACTTTGCCAAATAAATTTAGCCAGTGCTGCTTTCGCACCCTCATAATTCCCCTTATATAAATTTGTTTAAAAAATGATGCTGTCGGACCCAGCCCCCTCTCCCTCAAACGGGATCTAAAATTCAGTCATATTATGGTTGCTGATACCTGGAGATGCTTTTACTGTGAGATCATTAATTCTATTGAGCCAAACCACTCAGGTTTGATGAGGCAATTCTTCACATAAAGGGCATAGGAGATGTGGAACTGCCATTTTGTTCTCTCTTTCTCTCCCCCTCGCCCTTTTGCCCCCTCTCCTTCTCCCATTTCTTCTCCCGCACTCTCTCTCCATATGTACAAAATATAGATGTATACCCTGATTGTCAACAAGCCTGCACATTATTTACAGGTGATAAAACTGGGAATCAATAGATTTTGTTCAGTAAAGAGGGATTAAGAGTTAAGGGACCAAGGAGGGAGTAAATGGAGTTGCAAAGAGATCAGCTTTGATTGAACTGGATAGTGGGACAGTCTCAAGCGGCTGAATGACCTCCTGGTTCCTACGCAATATAAATGTTGGTTATTGGTGTTAAGGTGACTGTCCCATTTACGGGGTGCCACGCTGTCGGAGGGTCAGTGTTGAGGGGGTGCCGTGCTGTTGGAGGGTCAGTGCTGTAGGGGTGCCATGCCATCAGAGGGTCAGTGCTGTGAGAGGGTGCCGTGCTGTCGGAGGGTCACCGCTGAGGGGGTGCCGTGCCGTCGGAGGGCCAGTGCTGAGGTGGTGTCATGCTGTCGGAAGGTCACTGCTGAAGGGGTGCCGTGCCATCGCAGGGTCAGTGCTGAGGGGGTGCCGTGCCGTCGGAGGGTCAGTGCTGAGGGGGTGCCGTGC
>NC_063374.1:8403518-8415964 GCF_021869965.1 Rhincodon typus | reverse complement strand
GAGGGTCAGTGCTGAGGGGATGCCGTGACGCAGGAGGGTCAGTGCTGAGGGGGTGCCGTGCAGTCGGAGGGTCAGTGCTGAGGGGGTGCCGTGACGTCAGAGGGTCAGTGCTGAGGGGATGCCGTGACGCAGGAGGGTCAGTGCTGAGGGGGTGCCGTGACGCAGGAGGGTCAGTGCTGAGGGGGTGCCGTACTGTCGGAGGGTCAGTGCTGTGTGGGGGTGCCGTGCTGTCGGAGGGTCAGTGCTGAGGGGGCAGGCACTCTCTTTTCTCCAAGGACCATCCAGATTTGGTAAATATGGAAGCTGCCTTCATTCAGTCCAGTGTCACTGAATGATCCTTCTCCACTCTCTTTTCTGTTCCAGGATGAGCAAGGCCTGAGGCTCCCTGTGAGTCTGAGACAATCCCTGATCGCCCTCCCCCCAACACACAGTTCACCCCGATGGAATTCCCCGACCACGGCCGTGTGCTGCTGCAGAGCCTGCGGGACCAGAGGCACCAGGGTTTCCTGTGTGACTGCACGGTGCTGGTGGGGGCGGTGCAGTTCCAGGCCCACCGAGCCGTGCTGGCCTCTTTTAGCACCTACTTCCACATGTTCTACAAGGAGGAGGCGGCGGCAGTGACAGCAGGCCGCCGGGACGTGGTGGGCCTGGACGACGAGATAGTGACGGCGCCGGCCTTCTCGTTGCTGCTCGAGTTCATGTACGAGGGCCGGCTCCGCTTCAGCGGCGCTCCCACCGAAGACGTCCTGGCTGCCGCCAGCTTCCTGCACATGAACGACATCGTCAAGGTGTGCAAGGGCCGCCTGAAGGCCCGGGCCCTGGCTGAGGCCGACAGCACCCGCAAGGAGGACGAGGCCCAGCAGCAACCACCACCAGGCGCAGGAGGAGGCCTCGGAACTTCGGGCCTGTCCACCTCCTACCAGGGGGTTGTACCTCCTCCTCCTGCACCTCCTCCGCAACCACTGCCTCGGAGGCAGCTCCCTCTGCCAGCGGAGCTGCCGTATGCCTCAGGGCGCCCGGAGGGTGAGCAGAACGGGGCTGGGGCCTCCCTCCTGCTGTTGCAGCCTGAGGCCCCGGCTTCGGGCCCTGGCCGCTGGCCCCCCGAGCCGGCAGACACTACCACCAGCCAGGCCGGCATGGAAACGGAGGCCTACCCCAGCAGGCCAGCTGGCAACGTCCTGGCCAGCCCCTCGTCGTCAACAGCTGAGGCCTCGGGCCCTCGCTGGGCCGGGGTGTCGGGCGAGAGGAGTGGCCGGAGGAGGAAACCCCATGAGGAGGAGGACGAGGAGGCAGCCGGGGACGGAGACACGGAGGAGGACGGCGATCTGATCACTGTCAAGGTGGAGGATGACCTGTTCTCGGAGGAGGAGGGCGGTGAGGAGCCACCCGAGGGCGAGGCCGAGGAGGTGGAGACAGCAGCCTCCTGTTGCCCGCAGCTTGATGAGCTCTTCCAGCAGCCATCCCGAGGCTGCCCACCCACAGAGTTAGCCCAACCCCAGGCCCCAGCCTTGGCCTGCAGTGGAGGGGGAGGGGGCCACATTGTGATCTCGGATGAGGATGAGATGCCTTCAGAGGACGACGCGTTCCCGGCTCCCAGCCTCTACCACCAGCAGCACCGGGGCCTTCCTGCTCCCGCTCCACAGGCCTCTCCGGGAGACCTGGGCTCTCCGGCCGCCCTGGGCCTTTCAGCCAAGCTGTACTTCCAGGACCTGCCACCAGGGCCTGGAGCGGGCCCAGCTGGGTCCGAGGATGAGCTGCCGACCTGTGGGGCCTGCGGCAAGACTTTCTCCTGCGCCTACAGCCTGAAGCGCCATGCCCTGGTGCATACCCGTGAGAGACCCCACAGCTGCCGCTTCTGTCTCCGTCGCTACTCTCAGTCCGGGGACCTGTACCGCCATATGCGCAAGTACCATAATGCCCACGTCTCATCCTCATCCCCTGGACCAGGGCCTGGCCCTGGCCCTGGCCCCGGACCTAGCCCCGGACGACAGGACTCCTCCAACGGGGGCTGGAAGTGGCTGGACAAGCCTCCTTCAGAACAGTGGAAATGAAATCCATCCCCATTCCCCGTTCCCCATTCCCCGACCTCTCCTCCATCCTCAACTCTTCCCCTCCCCTTCTATCCTCAACTCAACTCTTTTTTTCCTTCTTTTATCCTCAACTCAACTCTT
Source organism: Rhincodon typus (assembly GCF_021869965.1). Taxonomy (NCBI): domain Eukaryota; kingdom Metazoa; phylum Chordata; class Chondrichthyes; order Orectolobiformes; family Rhincodontidae; genus Rhincodon; species Rhincodon typus. Next base: position 8,413,793 of record NC_063374.1, on the reverse strand, counting down.
TTCCCCCTTCTTCTATTCTCAACTCAACTCTCCTCCCCTTTTCTATTCTCAACTCTTCTCCCCCTTCTTCTATCCTCAACTCAATTCTTTCCTCCCCTTCCATCCTCAACTCAACTCTTCTCCATTGTCTATTCTCAACTCTTCCCCCTCTTCTATCCTCAACTCTTCCCCACTCTTTCCCCCTTCCCCCACTCTTCCCCCCCCTTCCCTCCTCAACTCTTACCCCACTGCCAACTCTTTCTCCCCTCCACTTCCCCGCCCACCCCTTCTCCCCACTCCCACTTTGTGTCCTGAAGTGACAGTGGACAGTTTTCGATGCTGCAAGAGTTCTAACATTTGGAGGAAAAAAAAACACAAAATTGCAACAAAAAGTCTTTTAATATATACATATATATATATCCACACCAACCATCCTGTAAAATGACTTTAAATCCAGTCCCAGGAGCAGTTGAGTAAAAGCTGTACATTTGAGGAATGGGTCTTTGTTTCTAATTAATTTCTTTGTTCGTACTCTCTCTGGGTCAAATGGGTGATGATTTAACAGCATTTAATTTGTTACGTATATTAAAACAATCTTGGATCTGCTCGATGCAATCACCTCACTGCTGTGTAATAATGCTGTTGACCATGTTTGTGATGGTAATTTCTAAATGTAAATGTGTCACACTGTCATTTTGGCCGTGGAGCACCCGCAGGGCAGGAGGGGGTAGATGTGTTCACAGGGACAGTTTTTAAAGTGGGAGGGGTGTCTATGTTAGGTCTGTAGGTCCTGTCCATAGACCCATTTAGTTTTGTCTCACTGCACAGTGACATGGGATTTGTTTTAGGGTCAAATAGTTTAGCAGCTTAGGCAAGAGGCTCATCATTTCTGTGCAGTCAATAAGCATTTATCTAGTCTCATTTTCCAGCACTTGGCCTGTAGCCTTGTAGTTATTTTCTGATAAACCTGTTCAGAGATGTTATGACACCACTCTGTGAGCAAGTGGGACTCATACTCAGGTCTCCTGCCTCAGTGATAAGGACAGTGCTGCACAAGAGCCCCCTCACGTAGCCTTTTATGCTATGAATATCCAAGTGATCATCTGAATACTTAGATGTGTTGATGTTTCCTGACTGTACCTCCTTTTTAGGCAGTAAGTTCCAGATACCCATCACCCTCTGGGTGAAAAAAAAATGCTGCCTTAAATCCCTTCTAAACCCTCCTGCTCCTTACCTTAAATCTATGTCTCCACGCAACCCCCCCTGCCCACCACCACCACCACCACTACCACTAAGCGGGGGATCTTTCTCCCCTTATGTGTCTCTCAGTTTTGTACATCTCAGCCTTCACTGCTCTAAGGAAAACAACTCATGCCCATTCAGTCTGTCTTCATTGCTGAAACTCTCTAGCCCAGGCAACTCCCTGTTGAATCTGCACTCCCTCAAATGTAATTGCATCCTTCCTATAAGAACATAAGAAATTGGAACAGGAGTAGGCCATCTGGCCTATCGAGCCTGCTCCGCTGTTCAATAAGATCATGGTTGATCTTTTTGTCGACTCAGCTCCACTTACCCACCTGCTCACCCTAACCCTTAGTTCCTTTAGTGAGGCAACCAGAACTGAACACAGTAATCCAGCAGTGGCCTAACTAATGCAATGTAATACAAGTATCCCATTTGCCTTTGGAAGTTTTGTTTGTTCATGTTCCTGATCTTGTAAACAGAGGACAATGCTACGTTCTGGTAAACTGTGACAGGGCGAGGACATTCCCAATTCTGGAGTTGCTATCTGCTGGTGCAGTTGGCTTTCCACCCATTTTTATTTGGCCTTTGACTTCTCCATTAGACACAAGAGCTGAAGTGGGACTAATTCAGCCCATTGAGTCTGCTCTCTCATTTAATGAGATCATGGCTGATCTGATAATCTTCAACTCCTTCCCCATAACTCTCAATCTCTTACCAATTAAAAATCTGTCTTTCTTAGCATACTTAGTTACCAAACCTCAACCCTCTATAGTTAAGAATTCCACAGAGTCACTACCCTCAGAGAAGAAATTCCTCCTCATCTGTCTTAAAATATGTGACCTCCTTACTCTGATGTGGAGGTGACGGTGTCAGACAAAATCAGAAGTCACATGATTCCAGGTTATAGTCCAACAGGTTTATTTGGAATCACAAGCTTTCGGAGTGCTGCTCCTTCATGAGGTAAAGTCAGAGATTATATCTTCTAGTTCAAGTCCCTTAAGAATCATAGAATCCCAACAGTATGGAAGCAGGCCATTTTGCCCTTTTGAGCCCACACCAACCCTGCAAAAAGCATTCCACTCAGACTTACTCCCCTACCCTATCTCTGCAATCCTGTATTTCCCATAGCTAGCCTGCACATTCGTGGATACCATGGGCAGTTTAGTATAGCCAATCCATCTAACCTGCACATCTTTGGACTGTGGGAGAGAACTGGAGCAAACCCCCGCAGACATGGGGAGAGTGTGCAAACCCCAGACAGTTGCCCAAGGATGGAATCAAACCTGGGCTCATGGACAAGGATTCCCAATCCCTCTCCCATAGGTTTCTGCAGTCTTTCCCCATTTGAGTAAATATTCTGGGATAATCCACTGTTTCAAATTAGTCAGGTGCCAAAATCAGCATCAATGGGCCCTAGGAGCACCGTGCTGCCCTTAAAACAGGGGGCATCTGAATATGAACTGGAGACCTCTTGATCTGCAGTCAAATGTTCTACCATTGAATTGTACCCCCAAGACTGTAGAATGTTTCAATAAAGTTGCCTTTCATTCTTGTATATTCCAATGAGTACAGGCACAAACCTATTCAACTTCTCATAAGACAGTCTCTCCATACCCTGAATGAAGCTGATGAATTGTCTCTAGACTGCTTCCCATGCCAGTATATCTTTCCTTAGATAAAGGGACTCAAAACTGTTCACAGTTTTCCATCTATAGTCTGACCAGTGCCTTGTATAGTTTTAGCAAAAACTTCCCTACTTTTACACTCCGCTCCTTTTCAAATAACAGTCAATATTCTATTTACCTTCCCTGAAATTGAATGGTAGTTTTTTTGTGACTCATGGACAAGGATTCCCAATCCCTCTCCCATAGGTTTCTGCAGTCTTTCCCCATTTAAGTAATATTCTGGGATAATCCACTGTTTCAAAATAGTCAGGTGCCAAAATCAGCATCAATGGGCCCTAGGAGGCTACAAGAGTCCTACAGTTGGAGAAAATTATAACAAACTGGTTAAAAAATCTTCAATATATGAAATTACAAAAGTCCTAATGACAAAGGAAACTCAAAGTATCATTTTTGGGAGGTGAGCCATCCCCTGGTGTCCATAGGCTGTGGTTATAGAGTCATACAGCACAGGAACAGACCCATTGGTCCAACTCGTCCATGCTGACCAGATATCCTAAATTAATCTAGTCCCATTTGCCAGCATTTGGCCCATATCCTTCTAAACCCTGCCTATTCATGGACTCACCCAAGCAGGACACAGCTGTGGAAGAGTATCTAGCAATGTTCTGTTATTTTAAATAAACACAATTAGGGCAAACACCCCATCAGGGGTTTGAAAATAAAAATCAAATTCTATAGGAATTTTTCAACTAGTCAGGTTTGGGGCTGGCATTAAACTGCGTCAGAGAAACCTCAGCAAACAAGGCAGCCATTCTGCCCATTGTGCCTGTGCAGAGTCTTTGAAAGAGCCATCCAGTTACTCCTGGTCCCCAATGTAAGACCATCAACCTGAAATGTTAATGTAGTTTGTCTGTACAGTTGCTGCCTAATATGGGTTTTTCCTAGTGCCCCAGCCCTCTGCAAATGTATTTCAGGTATTCCACCCCCTCCCCGCCCAACCTTGTGAAAGTTCCTGGTGAACCTGCTTCCATGAGCCTTTCAGCTACACATTCCAAATCACAATGCAATGATCCTGATCTCCACTAATTCTCTTCAAATCTTTCTCCTCCTGGTGACTGACCCTTGTGCCACCAGGAGCAGTTTCTCCCTTGTCCACTGAACCTGACGTCCCTTCCTGACTTTACCAACACCTCAATTCAATCCTCCCACAAACTTCCTTTACTCAGAGGAAAATTATCCCAGTTCCTCCCATTCAGAACAAGAACAATGATTTCCTCAAATTGTGTGACAGCTAGCAAAACATTTTCACCCAAGACTGAGCTGATCAAAAATGGACAGGTGACAGGCACAGCTGAGAGGTGTGGAATCCTTTGATTGTAACATTATCAGTCTACATTAACCTGCCTATGCAATGTGTGGAAGGACCGGCTTGGTAAACGAAGGAGGCAGTCATTGACCACTCAGATAAGATTACAGACATTTCCAAATTTAATTGGGAACGGGGCAGGGCTTTAACTTTACAAAGGCGAGTGCAACAGTTTGGGTTGGGGTTGGGAAAGGAATGGACAACGTGGCCTCACCCCACACTCCCCTCTGGCTCATCCATCTCCAAATGTGTCTCTTATCTTTAATGTTGCAGCAATCCTTATCTTTCTGAAATTTGCTAAATCGGCACTTTGAGCGAGAATAAATTTGAAATGCAACTCCTCTTTGCAAAAAGACTGGGGACACCCAGACTCTCTAATTGTACTGTGTACAGTTTTGGCTTCCATAAGAATGGTTTGACTTGAATAGGAAACTGTTTGGAGGTTTCCTCGGGTGTCCCTGAGGTGGAGGGGCTGGTTTTGCGAAAAGAGGCTGGATAGCTTCTTCGTCCCCTCTCTCTCCTTGCACACTTATCTCTGGCTTATCAAAGCCTCAAACCAGAACTCTCTGGTTGTTTACCACTCCTATCCTGCAGTGAGGCTAGTGCTCACACAGAGGGTTGTCATCAATGCTCATGAAGTGAGCTCTATCAGGAAAGATGGTGTAAAATTGCAACTCAGAAAGGCTTTTGCTGCCCGGTGATAGTATCCTTACCTCTGAACCAACAATCCAGACCAAGCTACACCTGCTCCAGATAACATCACAGAAACAGGCTGATTAGGAAATAGCTACAATAACGAATCAGAACTTTAAGGCCGAGCTAAAGTGAAAATAGGTCTTGGAAAATCACTCCTGCAATACGTTTCAAAAAATTTCAAGACAACTGTGCCCTGACTGCAGGATTTGCCATTGTCACGCTTTGTGGTTGTGTTTCTACTGTCACACTTACCACTCAAAATTCCTATGTCAACATTTTCCACTGTTTTTGTGTCAACTGCCTTGGTGCAATTCCAGGCTCTGGCCACTAGTGAAAACACGTCTATACAGGAGGCCCCGGGTTCCAAACAAGTTCTGTTCCCAAGTACGTTCGTAATTCAATTTGTACTCAAACCATAATACAGGACAATATAAAATATCCAGAAGTATGAGCAAACATTTGCACGTTGAATCCGTGAAGTTAATAATATTGGATTTCGTATGTAAGCACAAGCTTTCGTAAGTCAAACAGTTGTTAGTCGCAGACATGCCTGTATTCTGAAACTTAAACATTCATCCACTGGTTGTGGATGATGTTTTTATTTAGAAAAAGGTAAAATATCTCCCATCAAGCACACCATTAACTTCCCTCTGCTTCCACAGGCGACCTTCAGTAATCACCAAACCACTTCGCCAACCCTTGTGTGCCCAAACAGTGGAGCGTTGTAAAATGACACATTCTCCATTTAACCATCCTTGGAGTTTCCGCAGTGAAAATGGTTAGGAGATGGAACCCTGTCTGCTCTCTGCACTATAATGTACAGATACCCTGCCCCAGGTCAATATCACACAACTCCAGCTCCTGGTGCATGAGGCTGAATAAACCAAAGGCTCCAGCCTGACACCAGTTATGCACCAGGTACACTTCCCAAACACTGCAGAGCTCGGCGGTAAAGAGGGATACAAGTGTTATGGTGCATTAATCACAAAAATGTTAATATACAGATGCAGCAAGTGATGAGGAAGGCAAATGGAATGTTATTTATTGCGGGTGAATGGAACATAGTGGTAGGGAGATTTTACAGAGCCTCGGCAATACTGAATCTGAAGTATTGTACACAAGTTTAGTCTCCTTACTTGAAAAGATTTTTAGTTGTGTAATGCTCTTAAGTGCAGTTGGAGTGCCCCTATCTGTAACACTAGAAGGCCTGGGTTCAAGTTCCCACCTGCTCCAGAAAAGGTGTCAGGTTGATTCAAAAGAAAATACCTAAAAATTGTGTTAAAAGCGGTTCAGAGGATGCTCTTTCGACTGCTACCATCGATGAAGGGCTTATGAGAAGAGTTTGGCTAGGCCTGTATGCATTGGAGTTTAGAAAAATGAGAGGGTGATCTTATTGAAACAAACGAGATCCTGAAGGAAAAACAACCAAGCTCTACGGATACTGGAAATCCAAAACAAAACCAAATTGCTGGAAAAACTGAGCAGGTCTAGCAGCATCTGTGGAGAGAAAGAATGAACATTTCTAGTGCAGTGACCCTTCTTCAGATCCTGAAGGAACCTGGTAGGGTCAATGCCGAAAGAATGGTCCCCTTTGTAGGAGGAACCAGAACCAGGGACATCAATTAAGGCTAAAATGAAAATGAGGAATTTCTTCGGAGGTCAAAGACGAGTGTGTGGACTGCGGCTGGCTCACTATGTACTCAAGGCTGAGTTAGATTTCTGATTGGAGGGGGTTGAGGTTTTTTTTTGGTGGGAGTGCAGGTGAAGTGGTCTAATGCAGGGTCTAATGACCCACACCAGCTCCAATAATCCCTACAACCTTCCTCTTTCAGAGGAAATCAAATAGATCCAACCACTACAATGTCATCCTTCCACCCATCAATTGAAATCAAAACGTCTGACCTACTGGATCTGAAACAGCCAGCCCAATGAGCTGCTGGTGATCCCCTAATATCACTGGTTGGTCTGAGTCATGTGTCTGCTTAATAAAGAGCCACAGAGAAGTTTAAAAGGGAAGCATCAAGTATTTTATTACATCCAAGTGCATAGATAAAAGTTAGAGGAGAGTCATAAACAGACATTTGTACAATACAAACCATCCTCATGACAGTCTCACTCACCCGTGGAACTGTCTTAACACCAAAACATTTAGCCCTCATTCATTTTCTTGGAAAATAACATTCTATAATATAAAAGGACAATTTCAGAGAATATGCTGCTTTAAGCATATTCACATACACACCTCTGATTTCAGTTCTCTCATTCTGGCAATTACAAACTCATGGAGCTCTTTAGCAACCTCATGAAGAACGTCCCTCTCTCCAAAATGCCCCTTAAAACCCTACTCTTTGACCGAGCTCTCCATTGCCTGCTCTTACCCAATAACGTGGCTCAGCGCCAACTTTGTCAGGTACTCAGAGCCCCTCTGGGATGTTTCACCACACCTGAGGCACTATGTAAATATAGCTTGTTGACAGCACCTAATCAAAGGAGCCTGACACACATTGGTTCAGTTCCCACTAAGTCTAGTGACTAAGGGGATGGTGGGGGGGCGGATTCTAAACAGGCAGACATGGAGGTGGATTTTGGCTTCAGGCTGCCATGACCTGACCTCTCAGAATGGTCAGCTGAAACAGTGGATTCCAGATATTTTTGGTTGAAGGAGCCCTTTACAATTCGGCTAGTAATCAAGGATTGGAACGATAATACTGTTCTTTATTGCTCGTTACACAGTGGCGACAGACGTCAGGAAAATCTTTTAATAATGCTTTCAAAGCAAGTATTCACTTTCATGCCATTCATAAAGCCCATTCATGTGGATTTGCCCTCCCAGAGGGCACAGTTAACCCAGCCCACATTACAGTGGGTACACTTCGCACTCTCTTCACAGTTCCAGCCTGGGAGCTCCTTTACGTACACGAGTGTCAAGCGCGGGTGAGAAGAGAGTTTTCTCTGGGGTGGGGGTTGGGTTGGGGAGAAGGGGCCACAAGAAATGGCTGACTTTGACCTCTGGGGTCAGCGCTGGGGCTCAACACGAGAGCCACCAGCCTTGGGAACTGGGTAGAGGCAAAATGAATCTTCACCGACTTTGTGGGGGTGTAAAAGAAAATCCATTTACTTATCGGAACACCCCGATTACCACTCGGTCACTTTCTCCTGGTGGCACTGAGGCCCACAGCAGCGCCCGCACACACTGCAATGGGGCGGCGATGGCCTTGTGGTATTATTGCTGGATTGTTAATCTAGAGACCCAGGTAACATTCTGGGGACCTGGGTTCAAATCCCACCATGACAGATGGTGGGATTTGAATTCAATAAAAATCTGGAGTTAAGAATCTAATGATGATTACGAATGCATTGTCGATTGTTGAAAAAAAAAGCCATTTGGTTCACTAATGCCCTTTAGGGAAGGAAACTCTCATTCTTACCTGACTTTGCCTACATGTGACTCCAGACCCACAGCAACGCGGTTGACTGTTAACTGCCCTCTGGGCAATTAGGGATAGGCAATAAATGCTGCCTAGTCTGTCACCTCCATAACCAAACGCATGAATGAATGTTTTAATTTAAAAAAAAGGCCAAGATTGACCGGAGGCAGGGGCACTGATAGATTTTTGCAGATAATACTTGCCTCAATGATTGAATTTAAAAATGCAAGAATGAAAATACAGACGTAAGGGTCTCACTCTCCTCTGGACGAGACCCGGGATTGCAAAGCAGATAACTCTCAAAACATCGAACTTTGAGGAATTTGGCAGACAGCAATACTGTAGGGTGCTCAGGGAGAGCCCAGCATCAGCTCGAGATGGGGAAATACATGTTCCGGTCAGTGATGGGGCAGGAAAGCCTGCAGGAGGGCAAGTGTCGACCAGTGAGGAGTGGGCCAAGTTGATGTCCTGTCTCTTTATCTTTCCCCCTCTGGATCGCATTTATCCTCAGAAGAGCTGAATCATGGATTCCCGGGCCTGACCGATTCCAATCCATTTAACTGTCAGGGGAGAAGAGAGGACAGAGGGTGAAGGGGGGGGTTTGGGGTAAACACGCGCAGAATTCTCTCTGACCCCAGACTGAAAACAAGTGGAGAGTGAGCCCCTGCCCAGAAACTCAACCAATCACCTCAAACACAAGGGAATAAAGTTCAGTCCATGTCCCCAAACTTCCTCCCACCCTCAACCTGCTGGAACCAGAGACAATGCCAGTTTCAATTGCTCCTTGTCCCCACACTCCAAACAGGTTAGCAAAGCTCAGGCTCCAGATGAGTAATCGAATGCTGGGGGAAAAAGAAATTATCAGCCCGCTCCCAAACTCACTCGGTGCCCCGACATGCTCCTCGATGAAGTGCACGTAACTCCTGGCGTTCTCGGGCAGCTCACTGAAATTCCGGGCCCCCTCCGTGCTCCTCTTCCACCCAGCCAGCGTCACGTACTCGACCTGCACTTTGTGCAGCATCTCCTGGTTGGCTGCAGAGAGAGAAAATAAGGCGGAAGGTCAGGGAGAGGCCAGCTCATGGTTTCAGCCTACAAGGAACAGTCTCACGGACATCACAGGTCAAACCAAACCCACTGCACGCACACACCATGCAAACACGCCATATACCACCCCATCACAGACACACACTCACACAATGACTCCCAAAAACACACCACACCCCTCCCTCTCAGATACACACACATTGCCACTCCACACAACACACACACCACATATCCCACTCAGACCCTCACACATCACCCTTCACCAACACACACATCCTTCACCCACTCCCCCAGACATTCACCACATTCCCCATCCCCACGGAAAGCCACACACAATGATAGAAAGCTTTCCTCCTCCAGAGAGAGCCAACAGACTTGAGTTAGTTTTCAAACTGAATACAGTTCCCAAATCAGTTAGGTACATTCCCAGATGTATGTTTAATTACCATTATTGGTGTGGCAGTGACCAACCTGGAAAGTAAGGGATGGTTTTTCCATCCAATTTGTATCCAACGCCAACCTTGATCTCTTCGAGAGTGTCGAGTATATCGAGTTTAGTGAGAGCCAGCCTGGGATGGAGAATAAGCAGCACATCACCCCACCTCAAACCACATTTATAGTCATTTAGACATCTTTAAGTTAGGAAAGGATCACAAAGGCGTTCACAGGCAGGTGAAGAACGATCTCACACCAAGCCTCAGCAGGAGGTATTGGGGACATGTGACCAAATGAAAGGGAGCATTTTAAAGGAAGGAAGCGGGAGGTATTCAGAGGGAATTCCAGAGTTCAGAAATGCTCGAGAAGCTGCAATTAGGAGTACAAATTTTCCCAGTGGGAAGGGAGGGGGTGACAGAGATAGGGAGGGGGTGTAGGGGCCGGAGGAGGTGACAGA
>NC_063374.1:8390343-8403508 GCF_021869965.1 Rhincodon typus | reverse complement strand
ACAGAGATAGGGAGGGGGTGTAGGGGCCGGAGGAGGTGACAGAGATACAGAAGATGCAACCGGAGAAGAGGCCAGTGCTGGGTGGGAGGGAGAAGAGGACACAAAGCAGACAGGACCAATGGGGGGTGAGACCGAGGAGCCGAACCGAATGCAGCCACTCAGTTAGTGCGACACGGAGGTCCCCAGCTCCTGCTGAGTACTCACGCAGTGAAGCTGTTAATCATGTGAGCGTATTTCACCAGCATCAGATCCAGCCAGCCACATCGCCTCCTCCTGCCCGTGGTGACTCCGAACTCGTGGCCCCGTTGCTGCAGCAGCTCACCCAGCTCCTGGGGGAAAACAACAGGCAGCTCCAGTGAGGGAGCGAGGAAACCTGGGACACCCCCACCCTGCCCCCTTTCAGTCAGACACAAACCAGCCAGGAGTGACCTGAGAACAGAGGGTACTCACGTTATCCTGCTCGGTGGGAAAGGCGCCTACTCCCACCCTAGTGGTATAAGCTTTCACGACACCGTAAACCTCGCCAATGTTGTGAGGGGGAATCCCCAGTCCGGTGCACACCCCACCCACTGTGCAGTTCGAAGAGGTCACAAAAGGATAGGTACCTGCAACACAATACCGATAAATCATGGCTTGGTCACACCCAACTTAGAAAACCCCTGAAAACAGAGACGTCAGGTCAAAGCAATTTCTCTCTCACTCGTCAGGACTGAACTGCAAGAAAACCGACTTCAGAAAAAAAGAACAACAATTTAGACAACACGAGAAGAGAGTGCAAATGGTTAAGCCATGGATGGCCCGGTGATCCAGCAGGAGGGATGTAGGGGCTGGAGAAGGTGACAGAGATAGGGAGGGGGTGTAGGGGATGGAGGGGTTGACAGATATAGGGATCCAATCGGAGTTAATTGATTAAATTCAAATCAAGTAGACTGGCTCTGATTGGTCAGGGCATTGCTGTAGGGATGCTGCAGGAATTGGCTGTCTCCATAGCCACTCCCTCAGGGAAAATGATGCTATGTCAGTTGTACAAGGTAATGGTTTTGGAAGGGTTAATGTTGGGAAACTGCATTCAGCTCCACTCAAAACTGATGACGTCACAAGGACATGGGTGGAGAAAAGGACGAACAGATTCAGATCTTAGACTCAGAGTGATCCTGCACAAAAACAGGCCCTTTTGCCCATCATGCCTATGCCAACCAATAAATGCCAAATTACACTAATCCCATTTACCTGTACTAGTTCCACAGCCTACTATGCCCTGGCATTTTAAGTGCTCATCCAGATGCTTCTTAAATGTTGCAAAAGTAGCTACTTCCATCACCCTCAGCACATTGCATATTTCTACCACCCTAAGATCTCCTCTAAACCACTTACTCCCCACCTTAAACTTATGCCCTCTGATCTTAGACATGGGGAAAAGACTCTAACGATCTACCCTGTCTATGTCTCTCCTTAATTTGTATCCATCAATGAGATCCTGCTTCCACCTTCCCCTCCACCCCGTCAACCTCCCGCAGCCTCCCCTGCTCCAAGGAAAACAAACCCAGCCTATCCAGTCTCAACCTTTTCACCCCAGGCAACATCCTGGTGAATCTCCTCCACATCCTCTCCAGTGCAATCATTCCGATAGTGGGATGACCAGGACTACACACTATTCCATCTGTGGCCTAATCAACCTTGTAGGGTCAGGACCTGTATCCTCAGTCTTAGCAAGTACCTATCCTGCTCACACAACTTGTAGCTGATTGCTACTAAACAACAAACTACAAAGGTCTCTTCTCTTGAAGACTCATTGGATAGCAACAAAACAAAAGCTGACAGTGGCTGGCATCACAGCACAAATCACATGGTAACAGCAGTGGAACTTTGTTGCTTAATCCCAGATAGAAACAAAATGGTTTCCAAATAACTCGGGAGCAGAGAATTCCAGTGTACCCAGGAGCAGGAGTGAACACTTGCAGGTCTCAGACAGACTTAAAGTTCTCAGACAGTCAGCAGTTGAATAGTCAAACAGCCTACACACAGATGCATGGTATGATCAACAATGGAGGAAGTGGACTTTAGCCTTTTAACTCAGACTCAGCAAGGGAAGTGCAGGAGCAAGCTTGAAGTAAAAGTCAGTCATAGCTGGCAGTTACAGATTCAGTCAGGAAGCGAGAATATGTTAGAGGATCAACTAGGAAACAAACAGATGTCAGTGCTTAGTGAATAAAGTTAGAACTCCCTATTGGGCAAGGGGGAAATTTCCACTTATTTTTTAAATCCATTAACGGGACGAGGGCATCGTCAACTAGGCTCAGTATTTATTGCCCATCCCTAGTTGCCCAGAGGGCAGTTCAGAGTCAACCACATTGCTGTGGATCTGGAGTCACATGTAGGCCAGACTGGGTAAAGATGGCAGTTTCCTTCCCTAACAGGACATTAGTGAACTAGATGGGTTTTTCCAACAATTGACAATGGATTCACGGTCATCATTAGACTCTTAACTCCAGATTTTTTTTATTGAATTCAAATTCCATCATCTGCCGTGGCGGGATTCGAACCCAGGTCCCCAGAACATTACCTGGGTCTCTTGGTTAACAGTCCAGCAATAACACCACTAAATTATTGCCACGAAATGGGCTGACAAGGCCAAAAATTCAAAAGGAATCCTTATCGCTCACAGTGTTGCCGCCACAGCAAGAAGACACCATTACACACAGCTACAGAGGGTAAATCAAGTCCAAAACACTAATTTAAACTGAAGTCACAACACCAGTAAGATCACAGATCCAGAATTAAGACAACAAAGCGGCAATTTAAAAGCCCTGAGCATATTGAGTCTAACAAAAGAATTCAGGAAGTATCGTGAAACCACATTAAGAGCAGGACAGCCATAGTTTAAACACGGTTTATTAAGGGAACAGGCTTTATTTTGGCAAATTATGCAGTGTAATGGCTACCATTTATTAGGCTGTGTAATCCAATTTTCCTAAAATTAAAAGCGTTCAGTAAATTGTATAAACCGAATAGTTTAAAAGCCTTCAAAGGCAAGGAAACTACTATTGCATTGGATTAGTGCTGTTTTAAGTACCTATTTAGAAAGAGATTAAAGCAACATTGATATACTGCAAGATTAAAAGCCAGATTGAAAAGCAGCATTGAGACACTGCAGAATGAAAACACTTTAAAAAGAGAGAATCAATAAAGACATTAGGAAGAAACAGAACTAATATTGCCTGGATGATTTAATATCAGGGTCAAACAAAACATCTTGGACATCTTGGAGAGAATAGCTCCTAAGATACATAATTGCTTCCCAAGTTTAGACACTAAATCACAAGCCTACAAAGCACACACACTATTGTATTCAATACTTCCTACATCTAATCACATTCTAGCACATCAAGACATAAAAGAAGGTACCAATACTTAAATTCTACACACTTTTAGCAGTTTCTTTAAACTGACAATGACTTCAATTCTTAACAAAAAACTATTTAACTGAATTTTTCAGTTGCTGATTCAAAGAGTTCATTTATGATCTCCATAGATTAGTGGAAAAATGTAATTATTGGGCTTCGAAATCAGAATTCCTAAAATATAGGAATGTTGAAATTACTGGCGAACCTTTGTCAGATTTATTACAGTCCAAAGATGATTTGATTTTGAAGAAAGCAAAAACAATCTCGGACAAATCCTGAGAGAAGGATGACAACTTGAGGTGGGAGATGGCAGTGCGAGGAACTGTGGCTCATGGCAGAGGGTGGGACTGGCGTACAGGTAGGGGAGTCACACAGCTTTGCCCTCATCAGAACAGGAACCGTTAAATGCAGCTCAGCTTGCGCGAGTTTACTGCAGACCTGTGGCGCGATTGGAGGGCAGTGTTCATGTTTTGGCTTCTTACCAAAATCAATGTCCAGGAGCGTGGCGTTGGCACCCTCTACAAGGATCTTCTTTGGCGGTCCATGGAGGGCCTTGTACATGAAATAAACCCCATCCTTCACCAGGGGACGGATTCGCTCAGAGTATTCCTGCAGAGGAAGTGGGGACACATGGTAAGTAAACAACCGGAACCTCCCTTATACTACCCGCTCTGTTACTCAGCACTCTCATCTCCCACATCATCCACTGCATTTTGGCAACAGAGAGAATTCCACGTGTTCCTGAAACACATCCAGTCATCAGCTTTCTGCCTAAACATGCAGCTCCACTTTTCAAATTATTATACAATACCCACACCCCCAGCCACTCCATTCTCAGTCCTCTCTGCTCCCACACCACTGCACACCGTCCCAACGCTGCTAAACCCAGAAAATACTCTGTATCCCTAACCCATCGAATCATCTTAATATTTCAAACACTTTGATCAGGCCATAGAGTCATACAACATCAAAACAGACCCTTCAGTGCAACCAATCCATACCAACCATAATCCCAAACTAAACTAGTCCCATCTGCCTGTGAGATTCCAAACCTTTCCTATTCATGAACTTATCCATGTACTTTAAATATTGTAACATTACCTGAATCTACCACTTCCTCTGGCAGGTCATTCCACACACGAACATACTTAAAAAAGTTGCCCTTCACATCCTTTCTAAATCTTTCTCCTCTCACCTTAAAAATATGTCCCCTAGTCTTGAACTCCCCCACCCGAGGGGGAAGACCCTTGTCATTCACCTCATCTATGTCCCTCATGATTTTATAAACGTCTGAGAGGTCATCCGTCAACCTCCTAAATTCCACACAAGAAAAATGGGGACTTTTTTGCACCCCCGATTTAATATCTCAAACTCTCCATTCCAGCAATATCCAGGGTCTTCTCTATCCTGAGACCATGAGTAGTTTCCACTAAACTGCCTGAACACCAAAACTGGGGTGGGGGCTGTGATGACAGCTATCTGGAGGCCCCAGGCCACACTACACTTGACAGAAAACAGGGAAAGAAGGACAGTTTCTGATAAAGAGCTCCAATACGTCCAGGGACACTCAAGGAGCGACGCCCAATCCTTGAAACTCAAGTACAAGCTACACCCAAGTTACCTTCAGTTTGTCCAACTCTCCTTCAATATCGATGTGTAGCATTGGGTACATGCTTTTATAGTGATGGGCAAGCCCTCTGAAGCTATGGTGAAGGGAAACAAGGGGAATGCAGGGGACAGAGTAGGGTGAGAGACAGAAAGAGACAGGAGGGCAGTTGGAGTGGAGGTGGAATAGAGAAAAAGAGAGAGAGAGAGCGAACGAGAGTAAGGGGGGAGGGAAGGGGGGTAGAAATGGCGAGGGAGGGAGGGAGAGAGAAAGAGCACGAGAGAGGGGAATGAAGAAGGGGGTGGAAGGGAGGGAGGGGGCAGAAGGAGAGGAAATGGGAAGTTGAGGAAGAGAAAGAGGGAGGAGGAAGATGAAAGGGGAAAGATGTGGGGGAATAGAGAAGGGGAGGCGGGAGAAAGAGAGGGAGAAGTTAATGAGGTTTTAATACTTCGTAATGATATAACATATTTGACATAGCAAACAACCCCAAAGGTCCTCACAGAATGTTGCCAAGGACCTTCCACACCCCAGCTATGCAGAGGTAACAACTCTTCCAGACACCACGGGTGTGTGCCTATGAGCTGGCGGGGGGAGGGAGAGGGTGTTAGTGAGCGGAATGTGGACTGTGAAAGGAATTGGGGAAAAAATAAACAGGATCATTGGCCTCAGGACCCTGACAGAACTCTCTTCCAGCTTAACCACATCTCAATACAAGTGGCTACCTCTCAGTACCAGGCCGGAGTGGCGGGAATATTCAAAACTTGCTTCAATCCATTCCCGGGGCAGGGGAAGATTCGCATTGTTGCTGGAGGCCTGGAACAGCTTGCTAAGGACTTCCTCTTCGTCTGGTGCAAGCCTTGTTGGAATTTTCACACTTTCTCTTCACCCCTTTCACAGGATACGAGTGTCACTCGTGAAGCCAGCTTTCGATGCCCACCCCTAACCGTCCCTTGAACTGTGTGTCTCACTTAGGCCATTTCAAAGGGCAGTTACGAGTCAATCACATTGCTGTGGGTCTGGAGTTACATGTAGGGCCAGACCAGGCAAAGACAGCAAATTTCCTTCCCTATAGAACATTGTTGACTCAGATGGGAATGTGTGTTCAATACAGAATATAAAAACCAAGACACTGCCATCCAAGATGGGAGATGAACCACTGAATATTTTTAAAGGCATAAGCAGCGAGGTGAATTAACAAGAACAGGCAAGAATGCAGATTTGAGCCTATAATCAGCTCAACCCTGATATTAGTGAATGGGCAAGAAGCTCAAAGGGCTGAGTGGCCCACTCCTATTTTGTTTGCATCAGTTCAGACACAGATTTTGGTTTTCTACTTCTGTGAGAAGAGGGAGGAGCTCAGTTAACGACAGCAGTGTGGTTTTTTTTAGAAAAGGGGACATTTTCCTTATTTGTCATCTCTGCTACAAGACAGTAAGCAAGCACCCCGACTCCTTTATAAACCCTTACCGCTTCGAGAACTCCTCAAAGTCTGACACCAAGTCGCAGATACGGAGGCTGGTGCGAGAGGCTTTCGATGCGTACACTGGCCCAATGCCTTTCCTAGTGGTCCCCAGGCTGATGGGAATGGGAAGGCAATAAAGTAAAAAGAAAGAGAGGGAGGGATTAGAACAGGCCAAAGATGGGCCGGTCACCTCTGAACCCTAATGACCCCGTAAAAATACTGCCCGCTTCCCTCCAGTCTTAGCCCCAGTCAAGGTTCTGCCGCACTCACTTTTTCCCAGCCAGCTCCTGACGTTGCTGCTCCTGCACACCGTCCACTGCCTGATGGAAATCAAACACTGGAAACAAGAGGAGAACAGTCAAGTACACTTACTAACAGGAACTACACAGCACAGAGTCAGGCCATATGGCCAATCAGGTCTGCGCCGGGTTCTATGCTTTCTGGTGCTTAGCAGAAGCGATCTCATTCAGAAGAATGAGGTTCTGAAAGGGCTTGGCAAAGTTGGGGGGGGGGGGGTGAAATTGTCCATTTTGGCAGGAAGGCTAAAACCAAAGGATATTATGTAAACGGAGGGAGATGGAGAGCGAGCTGGGTGTCCCGGTGCATGAATCACAAAAGGTGAGGATTCAGGGACAGAAGTAATTAGGAAAGCTCATAGAATTTTATGGTCTTTTGAGAGGGAAATTGAGTACAAAGAGAGTAGGAGCACATTACTGCAGATGCTGAAATCTGTACTGAAAACAAAACATGCTGGAAATCACAGCGGATCAGGCAGCATCTGTGGAGAGAGAGAGCAAGTTAACGTTTCGAGTCTAGATGACTCTTCATCAGAGCTCTTCTAAGAGGGAACTTTACAGAAGATGTTTCCTCTTGTGGGAGAACCTACACCTAGGGGGCACCATTTAAAGGCAATGAGTCAAATTTAAGACACATCATTTCTCAAAGAGATTCGTGAGTCTATGGAAATTTTTTTATTCATGGAGGGGTTTTGCTGGTTGAGCCAGCATTTACCGTCTATCCCTAGTTGCATCTTGAGAAGGTGGTAGTGACCTGCCTTCTAAAACCGCTGCAGTCTATGCTGTGGGTATACCCACACAATGCCCTTTGGGAGGGAAGTCCAGGATTTTGACCCAGCGACAGTGAAAAAAAATGGTGATTTCTTTACACCCCCACAAGTCAGGATGGTGAGTGGCTTTAAGGCGAACTTGCAGGAGTTGGCGTTCCCATGTATCTGCTGCCCTTGTCCTTCTAGATTGTGGTGGTCAGTTTGGTGAGCTTGGACAGTTCCAAGGAGCTTTGGTGAATTTCTACAGTGCATCTTAAAGATGGTGCACACTGCTGCTACTGACCGTCAGTGGTGGAGGGAGTGAAGGTTTGTGGATGTGGTGCCAATCAAGGGGGCTGCTTTGTCTTGAATGGTATCAAGCTTGTGCTGTTGTTGGAGCTACTCTCATACAGGGAAGTGGGGAGCCTTGTAGATGGTGGATAGGCTTTTGGGAAATCAGGAGGTGAGTCACTCACTGCAAGATTCCTTGCCTAATTACAAACTGTACCTGATTACTAACTTCTTGTGATCAACACGTCAGGACACCCAGAAACTTGTGCATGTGGTTTTTGCAACCAGCTCTCATTTCTCACACTATACCCCATCGCCAGGTGTTGGGTCAAGCCACCTACCATTTTAAAATCTGTAAGTGATGGATTGTTGATATAAGGAAAGGCTGGACTGGCTAGGTTTGTACATTAGAAGAGTGAGGGACAGGTTGACCGATAGCTACAAGACCCTGAAGAGGGGGTCTTGCCAGGATGGACACCCTCTTGTCTCAGAGGGTCGTGACTCATGTTTTAAAAATTAATTCTGAGAGATGTGGGTCTCACTGGCAAGGTATCACCCGTCCCTAATTTCCCTCAAACTGAGTGGCTCACTCAGGCTGTTTCAGAGGGCAGTTCAGAGTCAAGCAAATCGCTGTCTGTCTGGAGTCACACATAGGCCAGACCAAGTAAGTGGCAGATTCCCTTCCCTGCTTGACATTAGTGAATCAGATGGGTTATGACCATCGATGATGGTTGCCACGGTCACCATCTCTTGAGATCAAGTTTCAATTCCAGAATTATTAATTGGACATCATTTCCACTAGCTGCCCTGGTGGGATTTGAACCAGTGTCTTTGGGCCTGTGATTACTTACCACAACACTGCCATCTTCCTCTTCTTTAGAGCTCTATTCCTCAAAAAGGTGCTGGAGACAAAGAGTCCTTGAACAGTTTTTTAAGACAGAGGGAGTTAGATTTGTGTTAAGCGTGAGGGATGAAAGGTTATTGTGGAGTCGGCAGAAATGTGGAGTAATCAGATCAGACGTGGTCTTACTGACTGGCAGAGTAACTCGGGGGGCCTATTCCTGCTCTTGGTTCCTTCGCTCAAAGGCACGTATGAAAATATCATAGTGCACTGAGCACCTTGTGTCCTTAAGTACACAAACCTGGAGAGAGACAGGTACACACAGAGGAAGCCAATCACATGCAACACATCCCTCACCCAGCAGGGTCTCAAAAACAACAACACCAACTCACCAATGTGGGCTCTGTCCGAGATCACTGTCCTCAATTCCCAACCTTCCAAACCTGTGTGCATGGAAGAGAGATAAATAACAGAATCTGTCATCATGTTCCATAACTCAGTGCTCACAAGCTACTCTGGGCTGACTCCACTCCCTCCCAAATAACACACAATCAATTGGGAAGGGGGATAGGGAGGAGATGGCAAGGAGAAATACAGACAGAAAGGGGGAAGAGAGATGAAAAACAGAAAATGGACAGACAGCACGCAAGAGCGAGGGGCTGGAATTACTAAACGTGCACATATAGACAAATTACTGGAGAGCCATTGGAAACAGATGCACACAAAGATAGCGAGAGACTCAGATAGATCTGCAATTCCTCATAACTTCAAAACGAGCAAAGAGACATAACTGGCGACCACCCAACTGCTGGGTTCTCAGAAAAACCCATCTGGTTCACTCATGTACCTCAGGCCTACAAGTGACTCCAGACCCACAACAACATAGTTGCCTCTGAACTGCCCTGTGAAAAGGCCAAACGAGACACTTGATTGGACTGAAGTGCTGGGAGGGTCACTGTGGGTGAACCTTCATCACGTGCTTCATAGGTGCTCAAGGTGGCAGATCAGACCCAGCAGCTCAAGGGACAATTAGGATGGACAACAAAACACTGGGCCTAGCCAGCAATGTTCACCTCTGAGCAATGAATGGGAGAGTAAAGATACATTGGTGGTAATATCCCAGAGCAGGGACAGAGGCCAGATGGTGGGTCAACACAGGACCTTTCACATAGCTGGTCTCCTCCAAACTCTCCAGAATCTCTCACAAGAACTACAAACATCTGGTGATGGGGAGCTAAAAGGCTGGGAGCAGCACAGAGAGTTGTTTGCAGGAAGCAGGACTCCGAGGACAGACAGGCCTTGTCTACTGGAGGTTAGTAGAATGTAAGATGATTTTACTGAAAAATGCAACTTCCTAAGGAGACTTGACAAGGTGGGAGTAGCAGGAAATTTCCTTTTGTGGCAGTGAGGTGAGGGATTGTTAAAACTAGAACTTTTTTTTTTTCTTTATTCATTCACGGGATGAGGGCATCACTGGCTAGATAGCATTTATTGCCCATCCCGAATTGCCTGGAGGGCAGTTAAGAGTCAACCACATTGCTGTGGATCTGGAGTCACACGTAGGCCAGACCAAGTAAGGATGGTAGTTTCCTTCCCTAAAGGACATTAGTGAACCAGATGGGTTTTTCCAACAATTGACAATGGATTCACAGTCATCATTAGATTCTTAATTTCAGATAATTATTGAATTCAAATTCCACCATCTGCCATGGCAGGATTCGAACCTGGGTCCCAGGATGTTATCTGGATCTCTGGATTAACAGTCCAGTGATAATACCACTCGGCCATCACCTCCCCGCTTTAGAATAAGTGGACTCACTTTTACAACAGCGATGAGAATTTTCTTTTCCTTGAGGATTGAGACTGTAGAACACTTCTCCCCAGACAGCAGTGGAGGCTGGGTCATTGTCTATGTTCAAGGCTGAGTCACAGAGAGATTTTTGAAAGGTTTTGATGGAGTTGATGGGGTGGGAGCACAGAGGAAATTGGAGCTCAGACAAGCAGCAGATTGGCTATAATCTTATTGAACGGCAGAGCAGGCTTGAGGGGCTGAATGGCCTACTCCTACTCATCAAGTCCTATATTAGTGTGGTCTGTAAGCTGCACAGCCGCACCAGATGGTTCCGCGAATGCCGATCGCTGTGCCGACACATCTGAAGCCCAGTTCTGGAAGTCATTCCAGAAACCTAATACATCTGCGCAGCTGAGAAGCAAAATTGGGGGAAAACGTTGCTACATTCCCTCAGTGAGGAACGCAAGTAACCACTCAGGGGATGCAGGAATCATCACAGGTTTAGTCCAGCCAATGAAGTCTACTGGTGAAGGGAGCAGGGGAAATGAACCAACACACAAACCTGCATTTCTATACTGCGTTTAACATTACAAAAGACTCTTTACGGGAACATTAACAAAAGCACGTGACCCAGATTTACGGTGCACGTAGGAAGGAGATGCAACCAAACGCTGGGTTAATAAGCTCAGTTTTGAGGAACATCTTAGAGGAGAGAATGTGAAGTAAAGGAGAGGGGTTTGAGGCGACAGAGACAGGGAGGAGCACAAGGGGCAGGAGGAGGCAGCGACACTGACAGGGAGAGTAGAAAGCATGTAGAGATTTGAAAATAAAGAAAGGGATGTGTAAACATCGACAAGAGACAGTCAGACCGTCCGCGCAGATTCACAGTCAGCATCCTCTCACCTTTGCCCTTCCGGAGGTTTTCCTCAGCTTCTTCAAAGAGTCCTGGGATGTGAATAACCACCCCATTGCCTAGAGACACAAGAACTGCAATCAACAGCTACCTACAAAACCACTGGGCCCATACAAACCTCATGTGCCTCTCCCATCCCTTGTCTCCCACAGGCACTGGCCTACACAGGGGTGCTGGGGCTGTCAAGCCCCAAGACAGTCCACCGACATTGGCTGGTCAACACTGCCTCGGAGCAGCTTGACCTCCTTCCCCAACAGCCTCCATCCTTATCACCAGGCAGCAGACTGTCAAACCGTTGTGAGCAAACATCCATCTGAACAGAGTCCAGACGTTAACACTTCACAGCCCTTGTACTGAAAGGCTGATCCTGGGAAACAGACAGACAGTCGGGAACAGGCTCCCTGTGGAGACACCAGAACCCACTTGTAAATTCAAACCCTAATCAGGATAAACGTCTTTCTGAAAGCAAGAGTTTGGAGAACACAGCTGGGCACAGTTTGATGAGCAGCTGCTGAGTAAAGCACACAGAGGAACCGAAATCTAAGTCTTGTTTCCCCAAGGACGCTGTTGAGACTGCGTGGGAACTAAAGGGCAAAATAAAATCGATTAAAACAAAAGACAAAATCAGCCCAGTATTATAAAGGGATAGCAAGGAGGTAAAGGGTTAGAGCAGAATAACCCACAGTTTGCAAAATTGAGAGACTGCAATTACGTAGGACAGATTTCAGTGAGCAAGAAATGATAAAAAAACACAACCCTTATCCCTTTGATAAGCTGACTGGCAGTGAAGGAAAAGGAGAATCTGAGTCTCTAATTTGTTGAGACAAGGTCCAATTAAGTGTTTAGGACTACCAAAGATAAGGTAGGGTCTCTATGTAGTTTTGGGTCATAAATCAAAACCAGTTATACCTTAGATTTTATTCCTAGGATCTTTGTACCCAAGATGGTGCCAGAAATGGTGACTTCATAAACTTTTCCCTGCACTTGAGTACACGAGACAATAAAGCTAATTCTACTTAATAAACCTGGAATATAGAGCTCCAGGATACTGACTGGGGTAACTCTCCAGTCAAGATCCTGAAGTCAGGGGTCAGGTTTGCATCTTCTGACCAATCAGGACATTACACAGGCAGCACTGTAGCTCAGTGGTTAGCTCTGCTGCCTCAGTGTGCCAGGGACCTAGGTTCAATTACACCCTCAGGTGACTGTGTGGAGTTTGCACATCCTCCCCACGTCTGCGTGGGTTTCCTCCGGGTGTTCCGGTTTCCTCCCGCAGTCCAAAGATGTGTAGGTTAAGTGGGTTGGCCGTGCTAAATTGCCCATAATGTCTAAGGATGTGCAGGCTAGGTGGATTAGCCATGGGAAATGCTGGGTTACAGGGATAGGGTGGATCTGGTTGGAATGCTCGAGGGTTGGTGTGAACTCGATAGATTGAACAGCCTGCTTCCACATGTCTGGATTCTATGACATGCCTTTCATGATAATTAGAAAGCTAGGAATTTAAACTACAGTGTAACACTGTTTGGAAAATAAGTCAACTTTCTACTGATTTCAGGGACTATATATTCAGCTTTGAATAAGTTTATCCCATTTAACTGTGGCAAGGTTGTTTTTTTTTATATAAACAAAAACAGGAGTTGCTGGAAAAGCTCAGCAGATCTGGCAGCATCAGTGAAGAAAATTCAGAGTTAACATTTAGGGTCCAGTGACCCTTCCTGTTCCGAGGAAGGGTCACCAGACTGTAAACGTTAACTGACTTTTCTTCAGAGATGCTGCCAGATCTGCTGAGCTTTTCCAGCAACTTCTGTTTT
>NC_063374.1:8372988-8389943 GCF_021869965.1 Rhincodon typus | reverse complement strand
TTAAAAAATGTTGTTTGGTCTCTTGAGCAGCCAAGTTTAAACACGTAGCTAGAAGTTGGAACACGTTAAAATACACCAAGGCTGGCAATGGCTAGTTTGGAATTGGGCACAAACTTGCGCATACTTTGTGTTTAAAAGTCATGGCTATTTGCAACTCAATGGAGAGCTTTTGAGCTTCTCCTTGCATGCATGTGAGTAAACTTGTGTCGACTCTTATTTAACACATAGCCTTTCAGGGGCCAGTCGAAAAGGTGGAGGCAAATGGAGAATGCTGGAGAAACTCAGCAGGTCTGGCAGCATCTTTGGAGAGAGAAAGAAAGTTAACATTTCAAGTTCGGGATGACTGTTTTTCAGAAGTACAGATCTGAAGAGTCATCCCAGACTTGAAACACCAATTCTCTTTCTCCACAGATCCTGCTGAGTGTCTCCAGCATTCTCAATGTTTGTTTCAGATTTCCAGCATCTGGTGGCAGAGGTCCAGGGGTCAGCAGCAAGTTAGCAGCGACTCGTGGCTTTGGAAATGGAGGCCCACCTACCTTAAGGTACAGACGTTACCCGTTCTGCTTGGCTGTTTCTTGTATTTCTGCTTTTGTTTTTGTTTTAATTCCGCTTTTTGTATCTAAAATTGTTGTTTTGGTTGTTTCTGAGATGGTTGTTACTGTTAATTCTAGTTTTTTGTTCCTCATAAGGCATCAGAGAATGCCAACTCTGCACACTTTTCACTGTACTTCTGTTTCCCTATACTTGAATAGGTGTGACAATAAAATCTAATTCTAGTTCTAAGTGAAAAAGTGGGAAGTTTGTTTGAGCTGGCATACAGGCCAGAGGAAAAGCCGTAAAGACCATGTTGTTTTATTTTGTTATTTTACAATTGTAAACTGAAATGAGAGAGAAGTTTTACACCCACTGCTTTGAAAGGATGGCTGCAAGGCTTGAAAGCAAGTAACCTGAAACTCCTGTCAAGCATATTAAATAGCTGTTTGAACAATCAGTCATGAAGTGGCCGCAGATGAACCAGAGCCAAGGGGTTTTGTACTCTGATGCAGGTCTGGCTGCTAACATAAAATTGATGTGTTTATGGACTAGTGACCAGGTATCGATGACAAAGGTCTCCTGCCTGCCAAAATCTGAGAGATTGGTTCTCTCACAGAACTCCTACAGTGTGGAAACAGGCCCTTCGGCCCAACAAGTTCACACTGTCCACCAGAATGTCTCACCCAGACCCATCCCCCATAATACATCCCTGAACACTATGAGCAATTTAGTATGGCCAATCCACCTAGCCTGCACATCTTTGGGCTGTGGGAGGAAACCAGAGCACCCGGAGGAAACCGACGCAGACACAGGGAGAATGTGCAAATTCCACACAGGCAGTCGCATGAGGGTGGAATCGAACCCGGGTCCCTGGCGTTGTGAGGCAGCAGTGCTAACCACTGAGCCACTGTGCCGCCGTTCTCAGGTAACTGAACAGCTTGGGTTGGCAACAAGATACAGGATCTCTACCAGCACAGGAACGGTCTCTCTGTTCTCTGCAGGCAAAATCTACTTTAATCACCTCCCCTTTGATAGCTGTTCTCGGCTGACGGTATAAGTCAGTCAGAGAGCTTTCACATGTAAACCAGCTACCTTGTGTCTCTTGCAAACAAGTGGTAGCATCCAGAGAATGACAACTGAAAAGCAACATTCTAACCATCAAAAGATCATCTCAGCAACCCATGAATAGGGATGTGTCAACTGCCTTCCCAGTTTTCCTTCAAACACAAACTATTTTTTCCCTTTTGCTCGTCTGAGAGTGTGCATGAGGTGAAGTTTATAGGGGATTAGAGTCTTAATTGTTGCATTATATGCTGATAGTTTACATAAAAACCAAAAGAATGCAGATGCTGTAGATCAGAAACAAAAATAGAAATTGCTGGAAAAGTTCAGCAGGTCTGGCAGCATCTGTGGACAGAAAGTGCAGTTAATGTTTCAGATCGAGTGACCCTTCCTCAGATGCTGCCAGACCTGCTGAGCTTTTCCAGCAATTTCTATTTTTGTTAGAAATGTTTACATGTAGCTACTGTCTAATTCGTGGTAATAAATAGTAATTCTTGTTAAATAGAGAAACCTAGTCCATGCTTTTTGTCACCCTAGGTCTGTAAACAGAGGCAAATTGAGAAATTCTATGTACATACTTAATCTTTAACCTTTGCGGGATCGCAAGGAATAACAGGGCTCGATTTTCAACGTGCTACCCTAGTGAGGTGTGACAAAGCAGATGGCATTAACACAGAACTTTGCAAGCAACTGTCCACCTCTAACCCCACAATAATTTCTCACAAGAACCACAGCATCAGTCCCCAGATGCAGTCACACAACAGCAGTGTGCGCTTTTGTTGTGATGCGGCACGTCAGGGGACAAAGAAGGTAATGGACCAGCAGAGTGTCAGGATAAGAGGTTGGCCATTTAAGACTGAAAGGAGGTATTTCTTCACTCAGGGTGGGAAATCGTGGGAATTTTCTACCCCAGAGGGGCAGTGGAGGCTCAGATGTTGAGTATGTTCAAGACAGAGATCAATAGGTTTCTAGATAATAGAGATATCAGGGGATACTGTGAGGTAATGATCCTACTGAATGGCAGAGCAGGCTCCCTTTTCTTGTGCAAGACAGCTCACCTTGAACTGTTAACATCTCAATCCTATAAACTGTTTTATAAAACAGTGTGCTGCAGTGAAGAGCACTCACCAATGAAGGATGTGGCATTCTTGTTGATCACTCCACTGGGCAAGAGGTGAAAGTTATACTCCACAGAATCCACCACAATGGTGTGTCCTGCATTGTTCCCACCCTGAAAGGGGAGAAAGCAGAAGCAAGAATTGTTAAACACTGGCAGAGTCATCACGTCTGGGACGTGCTCAATAATTCTATAGTAGGACTCCTATAGCTCTTAGAGGAGGCGTTTCAGGAACAGAGGTCACTCAATTGTCCTAATCTCTTCTTTTCCTTCTCTGTGCCCACTTCCATCATCCTTCTCTGGATTGAAGTTTCCCCCCATTGAAGGGCGACCTACCAACAGAAGTGTTGCTCTTTCTGCCCTCAGGCTTAACCCTGGACAGTTAGACACAACAGATGTACATCTTTCACATGACTGAAGATGCATCGATGAGATCCGTTACAGCTCTTTAGCCTGACTGCCACTGACAGGGCACTGCCTACCCTCCCAGGTTAGGAGAGCATTTGCAGAGCTGCTACACCAGGCACTGCTCAAACAAAGTGGGTGGGTGGGGAAGGGAGTTCCAGACAGCAACTGCTACTGGTGACAGGAATACTTGTGGAAGGAGCTAGCGATGGTGACAAATCAACCGTGAGCAGCTTTGCAGCCCGATTCTAACCCTGCTGCTCTGACCCCCATCTGGCACAAGAGGTACTGAGGTGGTCTCTTTTTGACAGGGATGCTATGAGGGAGAGAAGAGCCAAACCATACTGCTCACCATCCCCAACAAGAAGCCTGTCCACAGAATTGACCATGATTGGACAAGGCAAGGCCCCATCACCCAGAGGGAGGCCAGCTGCCTTGGAGATGATGCAAAGGACATAATAACCTTGGAATACCTTCTGCATATATTATGCAAAGGAAGTGATGACCTCACAATGCCCTCTACATAAATTTAATAAATGAGGTCGCCTCACAATACCCTCTGCGTATATTATACAAATTAGGCAATGACCTCACAATGCACTCTGCATACGTTATGTAGATCAGGTGACCGCCTGACAATATTAAAGAACTGCAGATACTGGAAATGAGGAATAACTCAGCAGGTCCAGCAACATCTGCAGACAGAAAGCAGAGTAAATAAAGTAACAGACTGGCAATGTCCCCTGCATATATTAGGGTATGTTACAGACCATAGAATAGCACAGGAAGAGGCCCTTCGGCACACCATGTGTGTGCTGACCACGATGCCCTCCTAATCCAATCCCATCTCCTTGCACGTGGTCTGTACCATTCTATTCCCTGCTCATGGATGTGTCTGGACAAATGTCTCTTGAACGCCGTATTGGAATGAACTCTCTCTCTCTCTCTCTATGAAGGCTGCTCCTTCCCTCTCACCTGACAGCGGCAAACCAGCTCGGCGTCCTGCGCCAGCAGATCCACCACCTTTCCCTTGCCCTCGTCCCCCCACTGGGCACCCAGCACCACCGTCACCCGGTTACCGAGCGGGCCTCCGCTCTCCCCCGGGGCCGCCCTGAACCGCTTGGGGCTCGGAGGAGCCGCCAAAGACCCGCAGTCGCCGACCATCAGCGCCATTCACCGGAGAAGGGAGAGTGTGAAGATGCGGTGGAGGGGGCGGGGGGGCGGTGTGTGTGTGTGCGCGCGCGAGCGGAGGGAAGATAATGCGCATGCTCTGTCCTCTCCCTTGTCACAGCGGGTGTCGAGAAGAGGCACTGCGCATGCGCTTCTGCCCGCTCAGCACAGCAGACCAGGAAACCCCACCCCTGCCTTTTCACACCGGGAACCGCACAGGAAGTAGAAGAGTTAGTGCGTATGCTTCGTGCACGCCCCCGACTACATAGCGGGAAAACAAGGTGTAGAGCTGGATGAACGCAGGAAGGCTGACGTTTCGGGCCTAGACCCTTCTTTCTACTATCTCTACATACCGGGAAACCCCGCCTCTCCCTTTTCACAGCGGATGTCGCCGGGGAAGAGAAGAGAGCCAGTGCGCAAGCGCCGTCCCTCCCCCACCAACCCGCCAGACCAGGAAACCCCGCCCCTCCCTTTTCGCAGCGCGTATAGCCTCTGTGGGGGGGGTGGATGGGGAACAGCAGTGTCAGTGCGCATGCTTCGCACATTTGCCCCAACCTCACCCCCTCACCCCACCCCCACCCCAAAACCAACGGCGACAGCCGGCCTGGAAACCCCGCCCTTCCCTTTTCACAGCGGGTGTGACGGAGGAGGTGGAAAGAGTAGAAGG
Organism: Rhincodon typus; assembly: GCF_021869965.1. Taxonomy (NCBI): domain Eukaryota; kingdom Metazoa; phylum Chordata; class Chondrichthyes; order Orectolobiformes; family Rhincodontidae; genus Rhincodon; species Rhincodon typus. Next base: position 8,384,988 of record NC_063374.1, on the reverse strand, counting down.
GAGTCAGTGCGCATGCTCCTCCCCCTCCGCACCTGCGCAGGAAGCCCTGCCCGTGCCTTTTCATCGCGGGAGTCGCCATAGCAACAGTGAGGCCCTTTTCTTCCAGAGCTGCCTCGGTTTTATTTGTTTTATTGACGACCCTCCGAAAAGAAATGGAGTGGCGGGGGGTTGTTGGCATATTTCTATTTGTTTTGGTTCCGGGCCCCCTTTGGTGATAGTGGGCAGTCAATCCACACCGGGCTTGGGGGGGGAACGTCTGTAAGTCCCCCCGCCACAGAGCAGAGGATTGTTCTTCCCTCCCTCGGGGATGAATACTATTGACAGCACCGTCCCTTAAAACATAGAGAAAGACAGAGGTTCGGGTGTGAGAACGTACAGCCTACAGATATGGCGGGGTGGGGGGCAAGTTCAAATGAGAATCAAGATGGTTATTTAGATGGAAATTAGATGGGGGTTGTGTGCAAGGCCAAAGGGCTAAAGGCAGCAGATTTTCCCCAAAGGTAACAACCAACGTGTGAAGGGCTGGTGCAAATGGGCCAGTTTCCCAAGGCCGCCTCCACATTACAACCTTCTGCACCTGAAATAGCTGCACAGAGGCCATTATTCTGTCACCAAGTCACTCTTTACTTATTTGTGCACAGTACACTGGCTGTAGGTAGTCAGTCCCCTCTACTGAGGAGATGTTAAATCCCCCGTCAATATGGGTCAGCCAGGGCTTTCCTGATTGGTCCAGGTTAACAACCCGAATCAAGGATCTTGTAGTCAACAAGATCCACCTGATTCCAATCACTACCTGGCCATAACACGTGTTCTTGATTAGTAAGGGGATCAATGGTTTACGGGCCAAATGGGGAAAGCAGGTGGATGGCATTGAGGAAACATATCAGTCATGGTGGTGCATTGAGTAAAGGAGTTGGGAGGTTATGCTGTAGCTGTATGGGAAATCAGTTAGGCCATTTTTGGAATACTGCGTTCAATTCTGGTCTCCCTGCTGTAGGAATGATGTTGTGAAACTTGAAAGGGTTCAAAAAACACTCACAAGGCTGTTGCTGGGGTTGGAAGGTTTGAGCTATAGGGAGAGGCTGAATAGGCTGGGACTATTTTCCTTGGAGCGTTGGGGGCTGAGGGGTGACCTAATAGAAATTTATAAAATCATGAGGGGCATGGATAGGGTGAATAGTCAAGGTCTTTTCCCCAGGATAGGGGAGTCCAAAAGTAGAGGTGCATAGGTTTAAGATGAGAGGGGAAAAATTTAAAAGGGACCTAAGGGGCAAAATTTTCACGCAGAGGGTGGTGCATGTATGGAATGAACTGCCAAGGTAAGAGTTTAGAGTATGAGCCAAATGCTGGCAAATGGGACTAGATCAATTTAGGATACCAGGTCAGCATAGCCGGGTTGGACCAAAGTCTCTGTTTCCATGCTGTACATCTCTATCTCTGTAAATTTTGGAGAAAACTTGATGGGCCAAATGGCCTAATTCTGCTCATTTGTCTTATTATCTAACACTTGTGTCATTGTGCCAGACTGTAAAGAACTGTCCCTGAAAGGAATTCACCTTGCCTATGTGTTTATGTGCACATCCTCATCAGTGCATATATGTGTACGTGTACACGTGCATTCCACAGGTAGACAAACAACAGTAGGCCACTCAATCCTTTGAGCCTGCTCCACCATTCAATAAGATCACGATTTATTTGGTTTTAACCTCGATTGTATATTCCTGGTCACTTTTGATCCCCTTGGGGCAGCACTGTGGCTCAGTGGTTAGCATTGCTGCCTCGCAGTGAAGGGACCCAGGTTTGATTCTACCCTCGGACGACTGTCTGTGTGAAGTTTGTGTGCGTTTCCTCTAGGTGCTGCAGTTTCCTCCCACAGTCCAAAGATGTGCAGGTTAGATGGATTGGCCATGCTAAATTGGCCATCGTTTTGAGGGATACGCATGCTGGGTGGATTAGCCATGGGAAATGCAGGGTTACGTGGATAGGGTAGAGGGGTTGGTCGGTGTGGGCTGAATGGCCTTCCACACTGTAGAGATTCTGTGATTCTAAGAATCTATTTACCACTGTCTTAAAATTTTTTAAAATTCTCCATCAACAGCCTTTGAGGAGGTAGGTGAGTGCACACATCCTGCATCAGTTAGGAACATAGGAACAGGAGTAGGCCATTCAGCCCCTCAAGCCCTTTCCACTAAACAACAAGATCATAGCTGATCTATGGCCTAACTACATATCTGCCTTTGGCCCCTATCCCTTAAAACCTTTGCTTAACAAAAATTTATCTTTCAGATTTAAAGTCAACAACTGATCCGGTATCCACTGCCTCTGCCACTCCTTAAGTGTAGAACTGCTGCCTAGCATCTCTCCTGAATGGTCGGGCCCTATTTCTCAAACTATGTCCCCTGGTTGTAGAATCCCCAACAAGTGGAAATAGTTTATCTAGCCTGTCTTTTCCTGTTAATATCTTGAAGTCTTTGATCAGATCACCCCTTAACCTTTAAAATTCTAGAGAAAACAGGTCTAATAGTGTAATCTGTCATCATAACGTAACCCCTGAACTCCGGGTATCTTTCTTGTAAACCTTTGTCAAGCTTCCTCTAAGGCCAATCTATCCTTTCTAAGGCCAATCTATCCTTCCTAAGATGTGGTACCCAGATCTGCTCACAGTGCTGCAAGTGGGATCTAACCAGGGTTTTGTATAAATGCAGCATAACTTCTACATCCTTCTACTCCAGTCCTCTCAATATAAAGGCCAGCATTCCATTAGCTTCTTGATTATTTTATCAACCTGTTTGTGACATTTTAAAGATCTGTACACCTGAACCTCCATGTCTGTTTGGACATCCCTGTATTTAACTTCACAACATCTAGAAAATACCCTGATCTATTCTTTTTTTGTCCAAAATTGATAACCTCACACTTGCTCACATTGAATTCCACCTGTGACAGTTTTTGCCCATTCATGAAATTTCTTTGTAATTTTATACAATTATCTACAGTGTATAATGCTGCCTAACTTTGTGTCACCTGCAAATTTGGATTTATGACTTCCTATGCATTTAACGAAGTTATTAATAAATAATGTGAATAATTCAGAGCCAGACACAGATCCCTTATGGGACACCACTGGTCACATCCTGCCAATTTGTTCCTACCCTTGATCCCTACTTTCTCTTGTCTGCCACTCAAACCATTTCCCAGCCACGTCAGTAATTTGTCCTCAATCCCATAGGCTTCTACCTTAGTTAACAGTCTCTTACGTGGGACTTTATCAAATCCCGTGTCCACTACCTAGTGTTTAATGAGCCTCGACTGTTTAATCAAGACTGAGCCTCCTCCCTACTAAAGCAGTGTGGGCAACCCTCCTCACAGAGTGTCATACTAGTACCAGCAAGAATGATCAATGGCACTGAATCTATCCAAGGTATTCCAGATGGTTGCAATAGTAACAATATGCTGGTTGTGCTGGCACATAACTGTACAATACTACCACCCAACATTCCCTCCAAAGCACCCAGCTGCACAGTTCCGTATTGATTGTGGCATTGACTTGCTGCACGTGGACACTGGAGGTGCATACAGCCAGAAAGAAAATTAGGGGAATAAAAACTGAAAGAACTGCGGATGCTGTAAATCAGGAACAAAAACAGAAGTTGCTGGAAAAGCTCAGCAGGGCTGGCAGTATCTGTGAAGAAAAAATCCGAGTTAACGTTTCAGATCTGGTGACCCTTGCTCAGAACAGTTCTGCTGCCAGACCTGCTGATCTTTTCCAGCAACTTTGCTTTTGTTCCAAGAAAATTAGGGGGATTGCTGCTACCACCCCGATGACCCTTGACTCTCTAGTGAAATATGTCTCTTATTTTCCATCAGAAAATGTTCAATGACTGTGCCTCCACACCCCCTCCGCTCTCCCTTTCAGGAAGAGATTTCCACAGACACACAAAACTTTGGAAGAAAAGAAAATCCTCATTTTGTCTTAAATGGGAGTCTCCTTGTTATTTAAACTGCATTCCCTAGTTCTAGTCCCTCCCACGAAGGGAGATACATCCTGACAAATCCACTCAGGATCTTGTACGTCTGAAATAGATGACCTCTTAACCCCTGCAGTGGGAGCACCTATACACAGCAAGGATCCTGGAGGTCTTCACCACTTCCGTTTGGCCTAATCTCTCAGCAATAAACAGCGAGAGCAGGTCCTGTCTCTAGAGAAGGTGCTGCGGAATCTGATTAGAATGGTGTGCAACCCCAACACCAACAGATGCACACAGGCAATTGGCCATTAAGCCCATTAAGTTTATGCTGGGCTCTTTTCGAGAAAGAACTCAACCCAATCACTTGCCAATTCCCAGATTCCCCATCAGAACTTTCCCTTCCAGGTGTTTGTTTAATCCCCTAAGTTCTGAGTGTATCGATCAAATCTGCTCTTTCTCAGTCTGCATACACCGTGAAGACGAGGAAGAGAGATGGATGTGGAAGAAATGGAAGATGGTTTATACTGCTGTGCAGTTACAGAGTTGTAGAGTTGTACACAGAAACAAACCTTTCAGTCCAATTTGTCCATGCCAACCAGTAACTCAAACTAACCTAGTCCTGTTTGCCAGCATTTGGCCCACATTGCTCTAAACCCTTCAAACAAAACAAAAACAGTTGTGCTCCCCACAAGCTGGTTTTGTAATTTGGAGGTTTGAGTCAAGAAAGCGTGTTGAGGAAATTCCTGGAGTACTCGGGGACACCTCGCAAGGGGGCCCCAAATTCAAGAGGGATGTGGAAAGATTAACCGGGGACATACTGTTACAGTCAGCCAAAGGATCAAGAACCAGAGCATGGTGATCAACAAAAGTAGCAATGACCTCACAAGAAGGAACTTCTTGCTTGGCGTGTGGTTTGCATCTGGCACACACTGCCCAAGCGTCCATGTGGTGGGGCAGAGCGGTTCATTTGGGGCTTTCCAGCATGGGAAGCTGGATTGGCTGAATCATTTTTGCAGAGAGCCAGCAGGTACATGATAGAAGAATGGCCTCCTGCCGAGCAAAGATTCTGTGAGGATATCCTCCAGTCTTTAAATATGTTCATGGGCAAACTGTCTCATCTTCCAACAGCCATCAACAATTTCCTTAAACCCAGTCTTTAGTTTGTCTCGTCGCCCTGTTGTGGGGAGGATATTATTAAGCTGGAGAGGGTTCAGAAGAGGTTTACCAGGATGTTGCCGGGATTGGACATTTTGAGTTATAAAGAGAGGCTGGATAGGCTGAGGCTTTTTTCACTGGCGTGTAGGAGGTTGAGGAGTGACCTTATAGAGGTTTGTAAAATAATGAGGGGCATAGATAAGGTGAATACAAGAGTCTTTTCCCTAGGCTGGGGGATTTCAAGATTAGGGGCCATATTTTTAAGGTGAGAGGAAAAAGATTTAAAAAATATGAGGGGCAACTTTTTTTACAGAGTGTAGTTCATGTGTGAAACAGTTACAATGTTTAAAAGACATTTAGATAAGTACATGAATAAGAAATGTTTGGAGGGATATGGGCCAATCGCAGGCAGATGGGACTACTTTGGTTTGGGATTAGGGCCTCTTTCTGTGCTGTATGTCTCTATGACTGTATGGAAGCTGGTTATAAAAACTGCCACAGAAACTAGAGTCTTTAAAAAAACGGAATGGGACCATTATGTTTACATAGTAATGAGTTACTGCTTCTCAACCTTATGGTTTTTACTAACACTGTCACATCTCTCAGAAACCACTCACTGCAAACACAGATCTGTTGCTCTGCAGAGGTGGAAATAAAAATGATAACCATTTGGTACAACAATCAGAAGTTATATTTATATAGCACCTTAAATGTAACAAAACAATCCGAAGGCCCTTCACAGAGCATTATAAAACATCGAGACACCTTAGCAGACAGATATGAGGAAACTTGGTAAAAGAGGTGGGTTACAAGAGGTATCAAATGAACCTAAGAAGGTGGAGAGATTTAGGGAAGGAATTCCAGAGCTCAGGGCCCTAGGCAGGAGGTTATGGAGATAAGGAGGAATGTAGAGGCTGAAGGAGGTTACTCAGATATGGAGGGGTGTAGGGGCTGAAGGAGGTTTCAAAGACAGGGAGGAGTTTTAGAGGCTGAACGAGGTTACAGACATAGAGAAGGGTGTAGGGCCTACAGGAGGTTATAGAGATAAGTTTGTAGGAATTGGAAAAGGTTTGAGAGATAGGGTGGTTTGGAGGGAGGGCTAATCCCAGTGAAGGTGACCTTGACAATTATTAGACCTATTTGGTTCATTAATGACCTCTTAGGGAAGAAAATCTGTCACCTTTACCCGGCCTGGCATACACATGATTGCAGGCCCACTACGATATGTTGAAGTCTTAATTGCTCTATGAAATGGCCCTCATGAGATGCTTAGTTCAAGGGCAATTAGAGCTGGGCAATATCCTTTGCCAGTGATTCCCATCTCTTTTAAAGTATTAATCTCTTAAAAAACTACCCAAAAGAATGCAAAGCAAGGGAGGTGATCATTTGGTCCATCCTGTCTCGTGGCGTTGGCATGCATCTGCTACCCTGATTCTTCTTGGAGCTAGAGGTCATGGGATTGAAAGGTGCTGTCTAAGGAGCCAGTACATCTTGTAAATGGTACACATTGCTGTGACTGACCAACAGTGTTGGAGGGAGTGAATATTAAAAGTGGTGGATGGACAAGTGGGCTGCTTTGTCCTAGATGATACTGAGATTCTTGAGTGCTGTTGGAGCTATACTTATCCAGGTGAATGTAGAGTATTCCATCACACTGCTGCGTAGATGATGGACAGGCTTCAGGGCATCAGAAGGGGAGTTACTACAGGATTCCCAGCCTCAGACCAGCTCTTGGAGCCACTGTTTTCATACGACTATTATCTTTGGTAATTCAAAAAATAATTCAATTCCACTTCGTCTTAGAATCTTCTGTTTCAGTGGAACCATTCCCAGTCTCATAGGAGTAGATTAATGACTCCACTTTCCCTGCATCTTGGGGGAAATGTCATGTAAAATGCTCTCTGCTGTTTTGACTCTTGCCTGTGAAGATTTGCATTTCTCTTGCATCTTTCACTGCTTCACGACATCCAAAAGTGCTTCTTGAAGCGTGGTCAGAGTTGTGATCACAGCAGCCAATTTGTACAAAGCAAACTCCCACAAGTAGCATAATGAGCCAGATCATCTGATTTTGGTGGTGTTGGTCGAATTAAATATTGGCCTCAGGACACTGGGAGAACCCCTCCACTGCCCATCATCCTGGCCTTCTTTCAACAGCACCGTGGGGTCTTTTATGTTCACTTGATAAGGGAATTTGGGCAGCCTCAGTCTAGTATCTCATCTGAAAGACAGCACCTCCAACAATGCGACACTCCCTCACTACCAGCATTAGCCTCAGCACCCCGTGGTGATCGCTGTCTGATGTGTCCCACGAGAATGTGGGGGCTTTAGGTGTAGCTGGGGAATCATCAAGTTAAACAGTGATGCCCCCCCTCAATCAGAGAGCAGTGGGATGTGAACCCTGCAGTGGTCAGGCCCCATAACCAGAATGCTCTATTAAAATAGGAAACAGGCATTGCTACCTTGCAACTGAATGCTCATAATTATATCTTGTTTACAGTTTAGTAATAGACCATTCAGCCCATCATCCCCTGTGCCAGTGTTTATACTCCTGCTACCACTTCACCCTACCTTCTATTCCTTTCTCCCTGTTTGTATCCAGCTTGCCCCTTAAATGCATCCACACTGTTCCCCTCGGCCTCTCTGTATGGGAACGAGTCCCACATTCTCCCCACTCTCTGGGGGAAGACTTCTGGCCTGAAATCCCCATTGGATTTATTTGGGACAGTCTCACATTCACGGACCAGGTGGACAGATCTCAACTATCATTGGAAACATCCTCACTACGTTGATCCTATCGAAACCCTTTCCTCATTTTTGAAGCTCTCTGCCATCTCACCCTTCGAGAGAAAAGAGCCCGGTTTGTTCAGTATTTCTTGACAGGTATAGCCTCTCAGATGTGGAATCTTCCTTGACATTTTGATGGAGATAATTGGGAAGGGTGGGAGTCAGAGTGTACCAAATTAAAAGTGTTTTGCAAAAAACACAAAGGGTGACTTGAAAAAGAAGGTTTTTCACACAGCCAGTGCCTTGGGTCTGGAATACATTGCCTGAGAGTGTGTTTAAAGCTCTCAGAGGGAGAATTGGGTGGTTATCAGAAGAGAAAATAATCGGAAAGGCTGCAGGGAAAAGGTGGGGAGAACAGGACTGGGCAGGTCGCTCTTGAAGATGGGCCAGCACGGAGACAAGGGGGCTGAATGGCCTCCTGCATCACTGTAACCATTCGCTGATACACAATCTAAATTCGGGGGTCTAGGCAAGGGGTCTTCAGGAAGGCAGTGCATTCTGAAGGGCAGGGAGATCTGTTAAATGTAATGTGGCACTTGTAAAAGGGAGACAAAGGGTTAAAGACCCAGTCAGCAGATGTGGGCCAGACTGGGGAGAGGGAACACCCAGCTGAGAATTGAATCTTTTCCTGTCAGTGTTGTAGACTAGATTGGGACAGGGATAGAGAGAGAGAGAACACACACTCAGAGAACGATGGAGATTTCAAATAAGCTGTTGTCCACACAGTGCTGCTCCTACTTACTGGCTCTGCTCTTCTCCCTGTTCGTGGTGGTGCCCCTGGCAGAGAACGGACGAGAATTCAAAGGGAGATGCCTGCTCTTCAGCCGGGCCTTCTGGAGGGAGGAGAACAGCACCGGCTCGCTCATCAATCGTTTTGTGGTGGAGGAGTGGGGGCCCTCGGCTGCCTGTCAGTTCTGCACCTTTGTGGGATTCTTCACCCTCATCTTCTGCGCTGTGCAGGCCTGGAGGACCCTGTTCTACCTCTGCAAGGGGCATGATGAGTAAGTCTGAGCTCTCTCCCACCTCGGATTAGCCTCTTGCTGTGCTCCCCCCTCATCTTTTCCCCTCCTTCCCTCTCCCACAGTCTCTCTCCTTCCTCCCCCACTCACTGCTACCACCTCTCCTTCCTTCCCCACCTCACTGCTACCACCTCTCCTTCCTCCCCCCCTCTCTTCTGTACCCTCCCTTCTTATCTCTCTCACTTCTGCCTTTACTCACTGGTCCTCTTTCACTCTCTCTATTCATTCCTCTCTTTCCCTCACTACCTCCCACTCTCTGTTTCACCCTCCTTCCTTCCCTCCCTCTCCTTTCTCTCTCTCCCTTCTTTTCCTCTCTGTTGTCTTCCTTCCTTCCTTCTATTTCCCTTCTCTCTCACTTCCTCCATTTCCCCCTCCCTCCTTTTCTCTCTTTCTCTCTACCCATCTGCACTTTTCTCCCACTCTATATTTCTCTCTCCCTCCTTCCTTCTCTCTCTACCCTTTTTTGTTTCTCTCTATTCATTTCTCTTTCTCTATGTCCTCATCCTTCTCTCTCTCCTTCTCCTTCTCACTACCCCTCCTCCCCCCTCTCTTTCTACCTTTTCTCTCTCTGTCCATCTCTCCCTCTAACCCTCCTCCTCTCTCCTCCTCCTCTCTCTCTATCTCTCCTCTTTCCTTCTCCATCTCTTTCCCTCCTCCCTCTCTCTGCCTCTCCTTCCTCCCAGACTCTTTTGGATCTGAGCCCAGTGTGCTGTGACTGCCCCAGCCCCAGGCCCTGACAGTGCTGTGCCAGCCAGGCTGATCTACTGGGTGAGGGCAAAATCCCAGGCAAGTCTGATCTTAGCCACCACGTTTCCTAATCAGACACACTCACTCTTTCCAGGAAGGGTCTTTGGAGAGGGTAAGGAAGGAATGGGACAGTGTGTGACACCATCCAGCCAACCCTGGATAAACCTGCCCAGTGAGAACCTGGACCGGAGAGGGAGTTAGAATCCCAGCCTCTGCGACCTGACCTCCAACTGAGCCACAGCAACATCCAGAGTGATTTTATTTCCATTTGTTTCAGGAGAAGGCCATTCACAACGCCCCCCCGCTTCAGACTTCCTGCACCTTCGTTCATCCAGATTAGTCTGTCTCTAAAACCCCGTGTCACCCTGAACCTAACAAACTTAAACCTATCCAGCTCTATCTTGAAAGCTCCAGTTGCCCTCCCACCCCTGCAACCTTCCCAGTCTCGGCTGCTTATTTTCAAGGGAGAGGGGGCTGAGGTAGAGATTCCAGATTTCTCCTCCTGATGTGAGGAAATGCTTCTGGACCTCACCCCTGAATGTGGGGAGTCCCCACATCAGCCACAGGCAAGATGGAGGCAATCTGTAAATGTGACAGAGCTGTACCAATTATCCTTATTTGTGTCACGCAGTCTCTATAACATAGAATAATCTGGCGCTGCCAACTGTCTGCCCCTCTCCCACAGTTACGTTCAAGCCCAGACGTTCATGGAAAGGGAGCATGCAGTGTCCCATCAATGCTCTCGATGCCGTTAGAGAGAGGTAGGCACTGCAGAGATACAGTGCTTTATTTCCCCAACTCCACTTTCATCTAGTCCCTTCCCGCACTCCCTCCCTCCCTCTAGATGTTTGGGTCATTGAATGTGCTCAAGCCTGCGTTAGACAATTATATGAGGCGTTAGTGAGATCACGCCTGGAGTATTGGTTCCAGTTTTGGTCTCCTTACTGAGGAAGGATATGGTAGCAGTGGAGGCAGTTCAGAGGAAGTTCACCAGGCAGATTCCAGGGGTGAATGGGCTGTCGTACGAGGAGTGGTTGAATAGTATGGGCTTATACTCGTTGGACTTTAGAAGAATGAGGAGGGTAGGGGATATGACTGAGATATTTAAAATGGTAAAGGGGATTGATAAGGTGGATTTTGAAGAGATGTTCCCTCTCGTGGCACAGACTCGAACAAGAGGTCATGGATATAGAGTGAGAGGGGTAGGTTCAAAACTGAGATGAGGAGAAACTCCTTCTGTCAGACGGTTATAAATCTGTGGAACTCACTGCCTCTGAGTGCAGTAGAGGCAGAATCAATCAACAGATTCAAGAAATAGTTAGATATATTTCTGATGAAAAGTGGGATAAAAGGCTATGGGGAGCAGGCAGGAAAGTGAAGTTGAGACCAGGATAAGATCAGCCATGGTCATGTTAAACGTTGGAGCAGGCTCGAAGGACTGAATGGCCTACTCCCGTTCCTAATCTCTATAGTAGAGTTTTGGCAGATGAGAGGCTGGAGGGTTACTGGGGAGGGGGAGGTGCAGGTGGGAATAAGGGAACTGAGATCCCAGTCCATTTGGACGTGTTTGAGTTGACTGGCGGGGAGGGGTTTGAGGCATATTCACATGATGTGCTCCCAGTGGGGTCCTCACAGTTTGGATGCGAGGCTGCAGGCAGACGGTTTGTTCCCACCCACTATGCGTCAGCGCTCAAGGCAGCTGCTTAATGACCACAGGGATCTCCACTGCAGGATCTATTTGATTATCGTGACTAGCTCACAGGCACAGCCAATTAAATCACAGGTCCAATTAGATTGCCTGCCCAAACATTAATTCTCATCCCATCCAGGAAATGGCTTGTTAATGAGCTCATTCCCCCCCAACCTCTCTCTCCCTCCCTTCTTCCCCCGGAGTCCAGTTCTTTATTTTTATGGCTTCTGTCACATCTCCTTTGACCTGACCCAACAACCCAGCATTTGCTCTCAACATAGGCCGATGATGCCCACAGCATCACTATCCACTATCCAGTGACTGAGCTAGTGGTACAGGTTGGAGCATACTGTCCCTCGGGAACAATGGGAAGCCATTGGATTTGGTCCCTGCTCTAAACCCATTCCCCGCTCCCTGGTAACAATCCGAGATTTAATCAGTTTGACCACAACCTCCAGGTCACCTTCCAGCCCAAGATCAGCCTCTGGCCTCATATTCACACCATCTCCAGCCCATATATCCCTCCCTATCTCTGTAACCTCCTCCAGCCCCTACACCCCTCCCTATCTCTGTCACTTCCTCCAGCCCCTTTCACCCCCTCCCTATCTCTGTCACCTCCTCCAGCCCCTACACCCCC
>NC_063374.1:8364999-8372888 GCF_021869965.1 Rhincodon typus | reverse complement strand
CCTCTCTATCTCTGTCAGCTCCTCCAGCCCCTACACCCCTCCCTATCACTGTAACCACTTCCAGCCCCTATACCCCTCCCTATCTCTGTAATCTCCTCCAGCCCCTACACCCCTCCCTATCTCTGTAACCTGCTCCAGCCCCGACACCCCCTCTCTATCTCTGTCAGCTCCTCCAGCCCCTACACCCCTCCCTATCACTGTAACCACTTCCAGCCCCTATACCCCTCCCTATCTCTGTAATCTCCTCCAGCCCCTACACCCCTCCCTATCTCTGTAACCTGCTGCAGTCTTACAACCTTCCGAGATCTCTGCGCTCTTCCAGTTCCAGTCTATCGCACATGCCCCGATTTCCATTGATCAACTGTTGGCAGCTGTGCCTTCAGTTGCCTGGAGCGCTAATTTCTGGAATTCCTTCCTTAAACCTCACTGTACCTGTCTCCTCCTTCTCCTGTAAGATGCTCCTTAAAATCCACCCCATTTTCCAAGCTTTGGCTCAAATGATTTAATGTCAACCTTTGCTTTATGTTGCGTTCGAGCGAGGTATCTTGGGTGTGTTTCATTTTGCCAAAGGTGCTATCAAAAGGTAAGTTGTTGTTGGACTACGTGAATGTTGCTGGCTTTGTGCCCTCAGTGTCTGGTGTTGGAGCCACCCTTTTGCAGGAAAGATGTAGAAAGATGACTCTATCTAGTTAACGGGCCAGGAACCAGATACCAGATGTCTAAAATTAAATCATTCTACAGTCAGCCCAAAGTGTCCAGCGAACGAACTATCTCGACCGCATCCTGGGGTGCAGAGCCCTAGAATTACAGGTCTCTGGTGTAAATGGAGAGGAGCATCCATGCTTTGGGATGGTTGTCACCCAGTTTGAGCTCACACACCAGCCTCAGAGAGATTTTCTGAAGAAGGGTCCAGACCCGAAACGTCAGCTTTCCTGCTGCTCTGATGTTGCTTGGCCTGCTGTGTTCATCCAGCTCTACACCTTGTTATCTCAGCCTCAGAGAGAGGTTAGCTCACCACTTTGACTCATCGGGCAGCAGTGTTGGAGTTGGTATGGGTGGGCCTAGTTAGCACAAGATGGGCAGGAGGACAGTTGGTGGGGTGGGGGGGTGGTCTTTGGTCCCCAAGAGGAGAAAGTCCGCTCAGTGTCGAAGAGTCTGCATCACGATGGTAATGACAGAGATGCCTGTGCTTTTTGTTCGCTCTTTCAGCACGTTCTTCTCGGCTTTTCTGAACCTGCTGCTGAGCTGCTCGGTGTTGTTCCTCACCATTGTAGCCTGTGTGATGATCAGCGTGGGTTTCAACATCTGGTGTGATGTGGTCACCAACCACGGCAGTATGCCCATGAGGTAAGTCCGTGATTTTACAGCCCGGTTCACCATCCAGATTCCCACACTGCAAAAGACCAGCACCAAACGGCCTCCCTCTTTCTGAATGTAACCACCAAAAACCCTCAGCGCAGAAGGAGTCCCTATGATAATATGCGCAACGCTAATTCCTGGTTCCTATAGTCAATTGGTTTGTAATAATACATCTATTTCCATACTGCTGCACACAATGGTTAAATGCAGAATGATGGCTACAAGGCAATAACACAATTAATTTCAAGTAGCTGTAGCTGCAATATGTGGTTTTGTTTGGTTCAGTAATTTGATTCCAAGATTACAGAAGGACCTATCACGATATCTGTTGGAAAGTAATAGGTCATATTTTCCGAGGCATGGCAATCTTACACAAGTTGCCATCGTCTCTGTGCTGAGTAAACTAGCTGCATGTTCAAATCCCATTTACCAGCACTTGATTCATAGCCTCACAGGTTCCAGCTCTTCAGGGACAGATCCAGGTTCATTTTTAAATGAGTTGAGGGGTTTCTGCCTCAGACACCGAACTGGGCGGTGAATTCCAGACACCCACCAGCCTCTGAGTGAAAAGGTTTTCCCTCATATCCTTTCCTTCTGCCAGCCACTTGCCTGTCCACTCTACCCAAGCCCCTCGTTATTTCTTACACCTTGATTAAGCCCTTCAGCCTCCTCTGTTCTAAGGAAATGACCCAAACCTATCCAATCTCTCCTCACAGCTTCAATTTTCAAACCCTGGCAACAGAAGGGGAGGCTAGTGATATTATCACTGGCCTGTCAATCACTGTAATGTTCTGGGAGCTCTTCGTAATCTTAGATAACCTTCTTCACTGTCTACTCTTACCACAAATTTCGGTGTCTTATTGATCACGCTTTCCATATTCTCATCTAAATCGTTTATATAAATTACAAAGAAAAATGGACACAGCACTGATCCCTATTGAACTCCACTGGTCACAGGCCTCCAACCCGAAAAACAACCCTCCATCACCACTCTCTGTCTCCTGCTGTTAAGCCAGTTTTGTATCCAATTGGCAAGCTCACTCTGAATCCCAACGTGAGTCTTCTCTGAACTGTTTCCAATGCGTTCACATCACAAGATTATCCACATAAACCAACTCCACCATTATCTTCTCGTTAACACTGGGCGGTCTGTGGGATCTTGCTGTGCCCAAACCAGCTGCCACCTGTGCCACTTAGCCACTGTAAAGAGAAATATTCCCCGTTCGAGAATCGCTTTGGGGGCATCCTGAGGTGGGAACGGGTACCTAGTGAAATGCAAGTCTTTGAAGGGCGGACGGGTGTGGAGGGAGAACGGGTACAGGAATGGTTTGGAAGTTCACCGGGAACAGATTGACACTATGGGTTAGTAGGGAGGGCCTGGAGAGAAAGGGATGGTTTGAGTGGGGGGAGAGAAGAGAGAGAGAGAGGACCAAGCAGTTTGATATGTTGAAACCCTTCAGCATGTGGCACGGTGGCTCAGTGCTGCCTTACAGCGCTAGGGACCCAGGTTCGATTCCACCCACAGGCGACTATCTGTGTGGAGGTTGCATGTTTCTTCCCTTGTCTCAGTGGGTTTCACCCCCACAGTCCAAAGATGTGCAGGTTAGGTGAATCGGCTGTGCTGAAAATTGCCCATCGTGTCCAGGGATGTGCAGGCGAGATGGGTTATCCACTGTTAAAATCCCCATCCAGGGTGATGGGGTGGTGGGTTAGCTCTGGGTGGGATGCTGTTTGGAGGGTCAGTGCAGACTTGATGGGCCGAATGGCCTCTTTCTGCACCAGACGGATTCTATGATTCATTCGGGGTTGGGAACAGGATGGGGGTTACAACCTTAAACAGAGCAGAGAAACCAGGACCTGTCTCCTCACAAGATGGTGAGGAGCCCGGAACGTTCTCTATCAAGAAAGAGGCTGGTGCGGGAGCAGTCAGAGAGGGCCTCACCAACTGAGGGTGGCACAGTTCAGCCAACAGAGCAGGCTCGGATGCTGGGTGCCTCCGACCGCACGCCCACCTCCATTGCACCCGGGGTTGATTCCAGCTGTCTCTCTTTTTCCGTTCGGCAGTTGTGAGGAGATCCAGTCGGTGAATCTCCACCTCGATGTCGACACGTCTGCCTTTTACATCCACTTCAGGATTGCGCAGGTGAGTGTCACTGCGAGACGCTGCCGGGGAAACCACGGCAGACGGAGCAGGTTTTGGCCTACCCACTACCCGCCTCTCCACCGCCCATCCTCCAGCCCCGTACCCAGGTACAGCTCACTGCTGGGGTAAAACAGTGTGTTTTCGGGTCAGGTCAGGTGGCTCTGAGCCTGTAATGGGACACTCGGTAAACATCCTGCTCTGATGCCCTGGTCATGGGTTCGAGGCCTACTTCAATTTGAGCACCATGTGTAACGCAGTCACTCCCAGCGCTGAGGGAGCGGGCACTGTCGGAGGGTCAGTGCTGAGGGAGCGGGCACTGTCGGAGGGTCAGCGCTGAGGGAGCGCCGCACTGTCGGAGGGTCAGTGCTGAGGGAGTGGGCACTGGCAGAGGGTCAGCGCTGAGGGAGCGCTGCACTGTCGGAGGGTCAGCGCTGAGGGAACAGGCACTGTCCAGTATGTGTCAAAGTGGTGATTACTGGAAGGGTGGAGACGATCTCTTCTTGTTGATGTGTGCGCGCTTGCTGTACGTGATTTGGCTGTTGTGTTTGCTACACTGTAATTGTTACAAGAAATGTACCCTGCCGGCTTTGTGATGCTTTAGAGTTCTTTGGGATTGGGAATAGAACTGCAAGTCTTGCCCGGGAAAGGTGCTCTCTCCTTGAGTCTGTCGTTGGATTCTCTCTCTCTGATTTTGTCTCCAGTTTGGCCTGTGGAGTATTTGGACCATTTGGGTGCTGCTGGGTGTGCTGGCCTTCCTGAAGGTTTACCGCAACTACAAACGCAAAGAGCTAGCTCGCTGCCTGTCGCGGGAGAAGGAACTACTCCTTGACCGCTCGCTGCACGGCCGGCCCCTGTCCCAGGAGCAGGCTGACCTCCCCAGCGTCTTCATCTGAGGTGTCTGCTCCCTGTGGGTCATCGCCGGGCAGAGACGCAAACTCCGCAGGCCATGCACCCTAGACAAGCCCGGAGCCTCGGGCCTCTATAAATAGCCTTTCATGGGAATAGACAAGTCAGTGATCCCTGCCCTGTTCAGGCACAAGGGGCTGGGGAGTTAACCACTTTTGTTTGCAATTTGCAGTCTGTTGCTTCATGGGCCTCTCCAGAATTCTGCCGTGCCCAGCACCTACACCATGTCACCTCGAGCGCTTGTCATCGGCGTTTTGGTTTCTTAATCCTCGGATTTTATTTGCCCCTTGCCCCCCCATCCTATGCTCCCACCGCCCATGAATGTGAACATGATGTTCAACTGTTGGGGGGTGTGTGTGTGTTTCACAATCCAGTCAGCTTCTGACGCATGCTTCTGCCCCTCACTCTTTCTCTGGGGGAGATGGTGGGGGGGGGGTGGAGTTGGCCATGTGATGTTTGACCTGGTAATTCCCCCCTAACTTCATTTCTCCAGGGTTAGGACTACCTGTAGAAACACCACTTCCCCACCCACCCATCCCCGACATCATTTCTTCTCGTGCTGGTGGGGGGTGAAGGGGGAATGGGGGCAACTGTGGGGCAGAAGGCAGGCTAAGTGTACCAAATTCAGTGAACCTCACCCCAGGAAGTACCTGTGCATGGACCACGGGACAGGTTTCGCAATTAGGTTTATGCCTGCGATTCCTGCTGTAGCTGAACAGCCACCATTGCCTTGGGCTGGGTCGCTGGAACTGACTTGACACCTTCAGGCAGGGAAGGAAAGGCGGTGGTTTGTGGTTGAGGCAGGGACAGGCATCCCGCCTTCAACCTCTGAAAGCTGTGAAGTCAGAAACTGCGCAGGATGGATTCAGAGTGTATTTGGGAAAACCAATGAGAATTTGTGGGAATAAAATTCAGGAGAGATGTAATACCAACTCCCTATAGCACAGTCACGGATAAAGGTCCAGCTCTACCTTGTGTGTATTATTCACTTGAGTTTTTAAGTTATTTTCATTGTAAACAGTGTTATTTGTTCAGCAATCTATTACTGATCTGTGTTTGTATTTATTAAACAATAAATATGAGACTGTTCTGTGGTGTTTTATTCAACCTTGCTGCATTCTTGCACTTCCAGTGTCACTCACTCCAGCTCTGACAGTCCTGTCTCTATCTCTTTCTCTGTCTCACTTCCCAATCTCTCTCTACTCACTCGTCACCCTCTGTCCCTTTTCCCTCTTTCTGCCGTCCCCCTTTTTTGCCTCAATGCCTCCCTACTTTCACTGCCTCCCATCTCTCCCTCTGTCATCTTCTTTCACTCTCTCCCTCCTTCCTTTCTGTGTCTTTCTCTGTCTCCCCCCGCCGCCATCTACCACTCCCTCCCTCTGCACTGCACTTCATTTTTCTTTTTCTTCTCTTTCTCTGCCCCCCTGGCTTCTCACACTGTGTCTTTCTGCTTCTCACTTCTCTCTGCCCTTCATTCCCTTTCTTTCTCAGTCCCTCTCTCTCTTTCTGCTCCTCACTCCCCCCCCCCCCCCCTGCCCTTCGCACTTACTTTCTCCCTTTCTCTCTGTCCTTCTCCCTCCCTCTCTGTTGCCTCCCCCCCACCCTGCTCCTCTGTCTCTCTCTGCCTCTCCCTCCCTCTCTTTCTCTCTGTCCCTCTCTCTGTCTGCCTCCCCTCTTTAACTGCCTCCTTCCCTCCCCCCACCCCACCTCTCTCAGTCTTGGTAACCTTCCAACCCCCAGGGGACTGGAGAGAAAACCAAACACAGGCAGATGCCAGGGTCCATCTGAGGGTTTCCTTGACAACCAAGGCCCAGGAGATCCAGGCCTCATCTGTTAAATAGTGAGGGCCCAAGGTGGGGGCTGGGTCTAAGAGCACTCAGGAAGACCGTGTGGAATTTGATGAAGGATTCCTCTGGGTGACAGGCTGAGCAGCTGCTTATCAGGGACACAGTAGCAATTAACATCCCTGCTGTCCCATTCTCCTTTCCCAGGGGAATTCTTTGGGGAATGGGTCAGGCAGATGCTCTCGCCAGCTCTGCCATTAGCATTCCCTTGACAGGAATCCTCTTGCCCAGGGCCTCCTAACCCCTGTCTTCCGTCCCTGACCCCTTCACTTTTTACTGGGGACATACTTTCCAGACCCAGGATGGTGTCACCAATGCCACCCACTATCTCATCCACCTCCTCCAACCCCCCAAAACTAAAACAACGGTGCTGAGAGCAACTACACTGCCCTACTCCCTACCACCCTGTTTGAGAGACAGAGAGGCGAACGCAGAGCAGAACGTAGGCCAGGAGGGAAAGCATGATGGGCTGCAGTTGAGTAAGAACCTTATAGGTTAGAGCCCTGCTCCAGACATTTAGTCACAAAGTCCAGGCTGATTCTCGCAGCCCATTACTGTAGATGTGCTGCACTGTACCTATAACAAACAACTGAAGGAATAGGTTCAAATAAAAGAAAGGTAGGACTGTGGCTCGGTGGTTAGCACAGGTGCCTCGCAGCACCAGGGACCCTCGGGCGACTGTCTGTGTGGAGTTTGCACGTTCTCCCTGTGTCTCCATGGGTTTCCTCCGGGTGCTCTGGTTTCCTCCCACAGTCCAAAGATGTGCAGGCCATGCTGAATTACCCATTGTGTCCAAGAATGTGCAGGCTAGGTTGGTTAGCCATGGGAAATGCAAGGTTACAGGGATAAGGTTGGAGGGTGGGTCTGGGTTGGATGCTCTTTGGAGGATCGGTGTGGACTGGATGGGCCAGGTGACCTGCTTCTGTACCGTAGCGATTCTATGAAAGAACTGCAGATGCTGAAAATCTGAGACAAAACTAGAAATTGCTGGAGAAACTCAACAGGTCTGGCAGCATGTGTGGAGTGAAATCCGAGTTAACATTTTGAGTCCAGTGACCCTTCTTCAGTTCTGGATCCGAAACATTAACTTTGCTTTCTCTCCACAGATGCTGCCAGACCTGCTGAGTTTCCTGCAGCAAATTATGCTTTCGTTGAAGATTCCTTTTTATTTTGCTTGTGAGATATGGGTGTCCCTAGCTGCCTGTTGAGAAAGTGGTGGTGAGCTGCTTTCTTAAAGCCCGGCAGTCCATTACTGTGGGTAGATCCACAATACCATTAGGGAGGAAATTAAAGGATTTTGTTTTCCTTTATTCATTCACGGGATGAGGGTGTCACTGGCCAGACAGCATTTATTGCCCATCCCTAATTTCCCAGAGGGCAGTTAAGAGTCAACCACATTGCTGTGGGTCTGGAGTCACATGCAGCCCAGACCAGGTAAAGATGGCAGTTTCCTTCCCTAAAGGGCATTAGTGAGCCAGATGGGTTTTTCCGACAAACAATGAATTCATAGTTAGTAGGAACTGCAGATGCTGGAGAATCTGAGATAACAAGGTGTGGAGCTGGATGAACACAGCAGGCCAAGCAGCATCAGAGGAGCAGGAAGGCTGACGTTTCGGGCCTAGACCCTTCTTCAGAAA
>NC_063374.1:8356422-8364599 GCF_021869965.1 Rhincodon typus | reverse complement strand
CTGATGCTGCTTGGCCTGCTGTGTTCATCCAGCTCCACACCTTGTTATCAATGAATTCATGGTCACCATTAGATTCTTAATTCCAGGTATTTATTGAATTCAAATTCCACCATCTGCCATGGCGGGATTTGAACCCAGGTCCCCAGAACATTACCTGGGTATCTGGTTTAACAGTTTAGCAATAATACCACTAGGACATGCTATATGTTGTTTGACATTTATCTTACATATAGCATTGGCACTGAAATTCATACCTGACTTTGCTAAATTGTGTGGTTGTCAGAATACCTTTGTTCCTGATTCCCTTTTGATCCTATCAGTTCAATTCTGGTCTCCCTGCTGTAGGAAAGATGTTGTGAAACTTGAAAGGGTTCAGAAAAGATTTACAAGGATGTTGCAAGGGTTTGTGCTACAGGGAGATGCTGAATAGGCTGGAGCTATTTTCCTTGGAGTGTCGGAAGCTGAGGGGTGACCTTATAGAAGTTTATAAAATCATGAGGGACATGAATAGGATGAATAGCCAAGGTCTTTTCTCCAGGATGGGGAGTCCGAAACTAGAGGGGCATAGGTTTAAGGTGAGAGGGGTAAGATTTAAAAGGGACCTAAGGGGTAACTTTTTCACACGGAGGGTGGTGCATGTATGGAATAAAATGTCAGAGGAAGTGGCGGAGGCTGGTACCATTACAACATTTAAAAGGCATCTGGATGGGTACATGAATAGGAAGGGACTAGAGTATTTTATGATACCTGGTTGGCATGGATGAGTCGGACCGAAGGGTTTGTTTCTGTGCTGTCCATCTCTAAGACTGTAATACCTCTTCATGAATTGATATTTTTCAAAAATTTGATTACATCTCCTTTTAGCCTTCTGTACTCCAGTCAGACAGTTGTGTTACATAACCATATCATTTGCTTTAAAGTTTTTGACTGATTTGGAGCTGATGAATCTCTCTCTCGTTTGTGTTGTGATGTTCACAAGAAACATAAATCTCGTGTTTTGATTACCTGAACTGTCCATGTGATGTTTTTGATTAAAACATTGTGCTGGAGCTACAACAGTGGGTGATATTCTCCCCCCCACAATTTCTATTGAATAAAGTCAACTGGCATCTTTGTTTTGTCTCAGTTATAGAGATAATATCAGAATATCACACCTTGTTAGGGTAATGCAACTACCGGGGTAGTTGGGGAAGCTCGGGTCCCATTATTCCTGGAGCCATCTTAAATGTGAGAATTCAATTAAGTCACCAAATTGTCTACCTCAGGTTAAAGGAATATGCGTACCAGGTTCTTTTAAATCATTAAGAAGAATATTTATTGTAGTCAAACTGTTCTTAACCAACAGCAAGAAAGAAGCATAAATCGCTAACTTATAACTTGAATTCTACCTAAAGTTTCCGTACACTCCCAAACAGTCCCATAAAGAGACAAGACACAAATATTACAGGTGGGAAAGGAAAGAAGTAACATCAGAGAAGCACAGAAATAAAGCAAAGGGCCGCGGTTGTTAGAGATCTAAGACAAAAACAAAAGTTGCTGCAGAAATTCAGGAACATCTGTGGAGAGAAAACAGTGTTAACGTTTCGTGTCCAGGGACTGCTCTGAAGAAATTTTCTCTCCACAGCTGCTGCCAGAGCTGCTGAGTTTCTTCAGCAACTTCTGTTTGTTTCAGGGAAGCACAGTTCTGGCACCAGGCTGAAACACAGTAGTTGATGAGTTGTTCTTTTTGGTTTCCTCTCCTCTGTCCAATTCTTTGTGAGGTTGTGGATACACTGATTCTCAGTCTTTCATCCATGAGTTGGGGACTTGAAGATTTGTTTTCCTCTTTTTCCGGAATTTGTAAAAAGAGTAGTTTACAAGGAAATGGTGAGCAACAACAGCTGTCAGGAGATTTTCTATTATCTCCTCCACAACATCAGGGATAAAGAGATCATGGTGCTTTCTCTTTGTATCCTAGAATCCACTCCGTATTGTCCACATTCAAATCTGTAGCCAGGAACCAGCCTATTTAAACCAATCAAAAGACAGTCTCTGGGCAAAATTGCCCTGAATGCACCCACACGGGGCTGATGCATTTAGTATTCTCCTTCACTGCTTAAACAAGGCAAGATTGTGGATCTAACTCACAATGAGTTCCGTTAAAGTGTTTCTAAAGCAACAACCACTTTCTTCCACAGTTTCCTTGGTTTAAAGCAGTATCTTTTCCCATTTTCAGTCTAGAGTCTTTAGAAGAGTAAAAAGAGAGAAGGTTCAGAAAGGTAAAGGCTTTCTTACCTTTCCGTCATATGAGTTTCCATCATATTTGGTTTGACTTATTTATCATCAGTACGAGTATTAGAGAAAACACTCAGGATTTAACACAGTAAAATAGATTTTCAGAAGGCAGTTTGCCAAGATGCCACTTGGGGGAGTCATCACAGAGCCCTGCAGGACAGAAGGAAGCTATTTGGCCCATTGTGTCTGCACTAGCTCTCTGAGTGAGTATTTCAATGAAAGCCCTGCCCCTCCTTACTCTCTGTAACACTGCACATTATTCTTCTTCAAATAACCATTTAACTCCCTTCTAAGGCCTCAGATCAATCTGAATCCACCATGCCCCTCATTCAGCACATTCTAGACTCTAACCATTTGCTGCATGAAATTTCTTCTTGTATCTCTTTCGCACGGTTGGGAAATTAATTTAGACCTGTGACCTCTCCTTCTCAACCTTTTCACAAATGGGAACAGTTTCTTCTCATTTACTCCGTCCTGGCTCCTCACGATTTTGAAGACCCCTACCAGAACTTATCCCAATTGCTCCACCTTGTGGAAAACAGTCTCAAATTCTCCAATCCGTGTTCACGACTGAAATTCCACAGCCCTAGAACAAAAATGTCTTCACATCCTTCCCCAGAATCGGACACAATTCTACATTACACATTCCTCTGTTACTCTAAGGTGTATTATTAACAAAGCCAAGCACACTGTGTGTTTTATAATTACAGGCTCTGTTCAGCTGTCCTGACACTTCTAGATCACTCAGCTCCTCCACCCCCTGTAGAGTTGCAGCCTTTATACTCCATTATCTCTTCACAATCTTGCTACCAAAATGAATCACTCCACGATTCTCTCAGTTAACTCTCACCTGGCACTTGTCCGTACATTGTCTACGTGTCCTTGAAATCTAATGCAAACATTTCACAGAAGATGAGAACTGACACTTAATGGTGAGGTTTTGGGGAGTGTTGCCGATCAAAGAGAACTTGGAGTGCAGGTTCATAGTTCCTTGACAGTGCAGCTGCAGGTAAGCAGGGTAATGAAGAAGGCATTTAGTACACTTGCCTTCATTCAACAGTACACTGAGTATAGGAGTTGGGAGGTCATGTTGCAGCCGAACAGGACATTGGTCAGGCCACTTTTGGAAAACTGTGCGCAATTCTGGTCTCCCTGCTATAGGAAGGGTGTTGTGAAACTTGAAAGAGTTTAGAAAAGATTTACAAGATGTTGCCAGGGTTGGAGGGTTTGAGCTATAGGGAGAGGCTGAATAGGCTGGGGCTATTTTCCGTGGAGCTTCGGAGGCTGAGGGGTAACCTTATAGAGATTTTTGAAATCGTGAGGGGCATGGATAGATTGAATAGTCAAGGTCTTTTCCCCAGGGTGGGGGAGTCCAGAGCTAGAGGACATAGGTTTAAGGAGAGAGGGAAAAGATTTAAAAGTGACCAAAGAGGCAAATTTTTCACACAGAGGGTGGTGCGTGTATGGAATGAGCTGCCAGAGGAAGTGGTGGAGGCTGGTACAATTACAACATTTAAAAGGCATCTGGATGGGTACACGAATAGGAAGGATTTGGAGGGATATGGGCCAAATGCTGGCAAATGGGACTAGATTAATTTAGGATATCTGATTGGCATCAATGAGTTGAACCGAAGGGTCTATTTTCATGCTGTACAGCTCTATGACTCTATGATTTCCCTTCCTGCTTTGAGATGTGCAACTGCCCGCCTCCTCCAAACCAAACACCCTCCTGACTTGGACAGACATCAGTACTCCTTCAGTGATGCTGGGAATAAATCCTCTCTCTCTAAAAGTGCTGTAGATCTACCAACACCACACGGACTACAGCAGTTCAAGAAAGCAGCTCACCATCACCTTCTCCAGGGAGTAATTAGAGATGGGCAATAAATGTTGGGCCTTGGTAGCAACACTCATTCCAATCAATGAAAAGAAGATCGCAGCTTGGTTACAGTATATGAGGAGGCCATTAGATCTGTCGCATCTGTGTTGTCTCAATAATACTCCATTTGAAACTGTACTAGTGTTTTATACACGTCCAACATAAGCTCCTTGCTCTTTTATTCTGTGCCCCTATTAATAAAATCTAGCTACTCCTGTATGCTTTCTTAACTGCTCTCATCATCTATTCTGGCACTTTTAATGACTTATTCATTTATACCCCAGGTCCCTCTGATCCTGCAACCCTTTAGAATTGTATTCCTTATTTTTTGTTATCCCCGCATGTTCTTCTGAGCAAAATTAATCATCTCACACTTTTGTCGCAAAATTTAAATCATGTCACATTAAAGGAAATTAAAATAAATTAGGCACAAATTGTGGTAATCTGGAATCCTCTCCCTTTCCAAATGCTTTCCCTTTGGGTGGCATGGTGGCTCAGTGGTCAGCACTGCAAGCTTAAAGCACCAGGGACCTGGGTTTGATTCCAGCCTTGGACAACTGTCTGTGTGGAATATGCATGTTTTACCCCACGTCTGCATGGGTTTCCTTCCACAGTCCAAAGATATGCAGGGAAGGGTGGATTGGCCATGCTAAATTACCCATGGTGTCCAGGGATGTGCAGGTTAGGTAGACTGGCCGTAGGAAATGCAAGGATACGGGTCGGGGTGGGTCTGGGTGGGATGCTCTTTGGAGGGTCGGTGTGGGCCAAATGGCCTGTTTCTGCACGGTTGGGATTCTATGAAAACTGGGATTGATAAACTTAAGCAAGGGTATTAAGGTTAAGGTACCAAGACATACCAAGGATGGCATTAAGACACAAATCTGCCTGATCTAATTCAATGGTAGGGTGCAGAGTTGAGATATTAGCTGCAGCACAGTCGGTAACTTTCTAGCCTCTAATTCATAAGGTGGTGGGTTTGAAACCCATGACAGAAATTTCAGCAGCAAAGTTTGGACACTCCCAGGAGTCTATGAGTTGGGCCAATAGACAGCTCATAAAACCTAAACACCATCAAAATGGGAGGAACAACAACTGGGTTCTAATGCCATGGTGACGTGGAGATGGATTCAGAGAAGGGACAATATCAGGGATCAGCAAATGAGGAGATCTGTCAGGGTTATGGGGGTACATCAATGAAAGCAGCTGAGAAGAAATTATGGGGGGGAAGAAAGAAAGTTTGATGACCCCACGTGAAGAACATTAAGGCCTCAGACTTGATACAAATGTGTGAAGGCAAGAGCCTTAATTCCAAAGTAATTGGAAAATGCATAATGAACAGACAGGTGGAAAGGGAGAAGGGTAGGCTATTAGCATTGTGGCGATTCCAAATTAAGTGCAAGAGGCCAAAATATAAAACAGTGTGCCTAATGCCAGTTCTTGAGACAGCGCTGCACAGATACTGTTTAAACTCACAATACAGCTCCTTCTTTTACTTTACATCTGAGTCCCCTTATTTTCAATCAATTTTAATTTTATTTTATTTGTGGGATGTGGGCATCGCTGGATGGCCAGCATTAATTGCCTGTCCCTTGTTACCCTTGAGAAGGTGGTGGTGAGCTGCCTTCTTGAACTGATGTCGTCCACCAGCTGTGGGTTGACCCACAATGCCCTTAGGGAGGGAATTCCAGGAATATGACCCATTTGAGAGAGGAAACAATTTCTCCCTATCTACTCTGTCTGACCCTCCATGATTTTGAAAGTTTCTATCCAGTCTCCTCTTAGCCTTCTCTTCTCCAAGGAAAACAATCCTAAATTCTCCAATGTGTCTTCATTAATGGATGTTCCCATCTCTGGAACCAACAATTCTTTAAGCTTTTTCTTCACTCCCCGGTATGTTCACATCCTCTCTCAAGTGTGTTGCTCAGGACTGTACACTATACTCCACGTGCATCCAACCAGTTCTATTACAAGTTAGGCAAAACCACCTTTTAGAAGATTTTACAGAAGAATGGAGGAGGGGATGTTATCCTTGTTGCATTAAAAATGTACCCCTTCATTCCATCGCCAAAAATCCCAAGCAAAGCCCATTGCTGTTTGTCATAGAGTCAGAGAGTTTTTAACAGCATGGACAGAAGTCCTTCAGCCCATCATGTCTATGCCAGTCATCAAACATCTGTCTATCCTACTCCTATTATTCCAGCACTTGGCCTGTAGCCTTGTATGTTATGGTGTTTCAAGCGGTCATCTAAATAGTTCTTAAATGTCCCGAGGGTTACCACCTCTACCAGTCTTTTAGACAGTGAGACCTTACTGTGCACAATGTTTTCCCACATGGCAAGAGCGATTGGTGACTTGAAAAAGGTCCCTTTGTGGGGACTGCGAAGATGATCTGGGAGTTTTGAAGAGTTGAGATGGGGAGGGAGGGATGATGGTGGTGGAGTGAAAAAATGCTGGACTAAAACAAAAAACTGCGGATGCTGTAAATCTGAAACAGAAATTTGTGGTGAAACTCAGCAGGTCTGGTAACGTATGGAGGGAAAGCAGAGTCAAAATTTCATCTCTTCTGATGAGACTTGAAACGTTAACTCCGTCTCTCTCTCTCTCTGGTGCTGCAATACCTGCTTTGTTTTCCAGTATTTTCTGTCTTTGAAAAGTGCTAGAACGAAGCCAGACTATCCCAATGTGAAGGGCTGAATGGCCTCTCCCAGTGTAGTGGCAGAAAGGGGGGGGCGAAGAAAGGAGAAACGCCCCAAAAGACTACATTTCCCACGGACCTTTGCGGCGGGGACAATAATGTTGGTCAGGAGGAGGGGAGCGCAAAGAAATGTGTCGGCGAATCCCATTGGCGAGAATGGTGGGGACACGCCCACTCGCCGCGCGAATGGGACCAATCAAGATGGGCATTACGGGTAGAGGGGCGCGTTGTGGGGCGGGGTGCGAGTGTCAAGCCGAGCGAAGAGGGCGGATGAGCCGACGCGCCCGATTGGCCAGTCGCAGAGCGGACCCGGCGGAGAGGCTGCGCGAAGGGACCAATCGCAGATGAGGTAACAACGCGCTTCGGGGGCCGGTGAGGGAGGAGGGGAAAAAAGGCGCGGAGCCGGGAGAGAGGAGTCGCCATTTTGTTTTTTTTGAAAAAATTAGGCCGTTACGAGAGGGAGAGAGAAAGAAGGGAGGGGGTGGTAACGGTTAAAATTCAAAAGAAAACAGTAGAGTTACCCCTCCCCCCTCGACTTTAGTTGTTTTTTTCTCTGTGTGTGCGTGGTTTAAAATTTTCCCCGCCCCCACCGACGATGGACGTGAAGAAGCTGAAGGTGGCCGAACTGAGGCAAGAGCTGCAGGAAAGGGGCCTCGACACCCGCGGCCTCAAGGTCGAGCTGGCCCAGCGGTTGCAGGAGGCCCTGGACGCCGAGCTCCTGTCCGAGGAAGGGGGAGGAGGCGGTAGAGGAGGCGGCGGTGGCGGAGACGAGCCGAGGCCTAGCCAGGCCTACACCGATGGCGGCGGCGGCGACGACGTCGACGACGACGAGGAGGATGAAGAATTATTAGCCGACGAAGAGGAGGACGAGGATGAGGACGACGAGGAAGATCACGAGGAGGGGGGAGGAGGAGGAGGAGAAGCCGAGGCCTTAGCAGAGGCAGGCTGCCCGGGTCATGAGGAAGGCGACGACAGCGGGTGGCCCGCAGGCCAGCTCGGGGATGAGGGGAGGCCTACCTTCCCGGAGCAGCAACAGGAGGCGATGGACGACTCGGAGGCCCCGGCGTCGTCTGAGGCGGTGGAAGGAAACCGGTCCGTGAAGGAGGAAGAGGAGGAGGCCCAGCGGCCCGAGCCCGGGCAGGCCCAGGAACGGAATGGCGGGGAGCCGCAGGCCGGTAAGGCCCCGGGGAGCACCGGGATGCTGGAGGAGTCCGCTGGGAGCCCCGTTCCCCGATGTCAGGGGCGAAGTGGGGGGTGGAGGAGTGGTTTCCCCAAATGTGATGGGTTTGGGCTGGCACTGTGCTGCCGGTGCCCCCGGGGTTTGGGCTG
>NC_063374.1:8328790-8356412 GCF_021869965.1 Rhincodon typus | reverse complement strand
CTGGCACTGTGCTGCCGGTGCCCCCGGGGTTTGGGCTGGCACTGTGCCGGGGACGTTTCATTGACTCAGGATTTAAACTAACTTTATCGCAAGTATGTAGGAGTTTGGCGTAGGATTTATCTGAGGTGTTGTTTACTGACGTGTAATGGTGGGACTGTACTGTCAGTTTGAGTGTATTTTCACTGAGGGTTTACTAACTGTACCATTAGGGACAGGGATCTTGTGTTAGAGGTTTACACTAACTGTACCACCATTGAGGTATCTTGCCTCAGCCAGTTTATGTAAAGGGTCTCTCACTGGGTTTACACTAGTTTGCCTACAATGTGAGGCATCTGGCACGAGCACTTCCATCAGTGTGAGGGGTCAGTCACTCAGGGTTTACATAAGGGGTCTGTGATGGGTTTTACGCTGATAGTTTACACGAACTGTACTGTCAGTGTGGGGCGGGGGGGAAGGTTTATACGAGGGATCTCAAGAGGGTTTATATTAACTGTTTACTCAGTTTGAAGAGTTTCTCAAGAAGGCTTTATGCTAACTATCTCAGTGTGAGATACATCATGAAGGTTTACATCAACTGTACGATCAAATGTGTGGGGTTTCTCACTCTGATTCATTGTCTTTATGCTGGAACTGCACTGACAGTGTCTCTAAGATGTGAGCCCTCATTGATTCACATTTAACATTGGACCTCTAGTTTTAGTGATTCGGGTTTCTTGCTCTGATTTGCTGTTTGCAGTGCAGCTGTAGTGAGTGTTTCCTGGATTTTTTTTACTCTGATGTTACAGTTAGTGGTTTCACTGCCTTATTCACGGTGTTTACACTGTTTTTGTTCTTTGGGATGTGTGTGTTGATTGTTAGGCCCAGTATGTTTTGCTCATTACTAATTGACATTGAGTTGGTCATGAACTTTGAACTTCTGCACCCTGTGGTGCAGTGATGTTCATGGTGCTGTTACGGAGTGAATTCCAGGCTTTAATCTAATGGCAGTGAAGACACAGCCGATAAAGTTTCAAGTCAGGATGGTGTGTGGTTTGGAGGGGGACCTTCAGAAGGTAATGTTTTTGTGTATCTGTTGCTGTTCTTCTAGGCGGTTGTACGTGTGACTTTGGAAGGTGGCGTTGATAGTGCACTAAGAAGCTCACCAAGGCACAATCTAAAGATGCATTATGTCGGCACTTGCATCTGTAGTGACAGGAGTTAATGTTGCCAGTGATGAATAGGGTGCCAGTCAAGTGGGCTCCCAGATGCTAGGATTAAGCTGACAAGACTATCTTTTTTGAGTCTGTGTGCTGTGAGAGGTGGTAGTGCAGTTTGCTCAGGTAGTGCCTCTCACGGACACTGGATACTCTGAGTAAGTAACCCTTTTATACTTTTATTTCAGCTGAATCGGCCACAAAACCAAACAGTGAGCAGGAGCCTAAAGAGGGAGGCAGTGAGGAGCGCGCTTCAGTCAGCGAGGAACGACCACCTGTGAACGAGCGGCGAGGACAGAAGAGACGGCACGACGATCGCGGCCGTGGGTACTACGAGTTCAGAGAGGAGACTTACTACAACCGGTGAGGGAATTCCCATGATCGTGTAAATGATTTACGCCTCAACTACTAAGTATGTATAAGTACTTCAGCTCTCCCCAAACACTGATTCTTGTACTTGCTGTGAAGATTCAATAATAATTTTCCAAGCAGAATTGAGTGAAACTTGAGGTTGGCTAAGGTGAGGTGGTGAGAAATTCGCAGGGCGATCGAGTAATGGGAGTGGGACTAAGTACCTGACCAGGCTACTATGGATTGGAAGACTGCCTCCTGTACAGTATGATCCTGCATATTATTTGTCACACAACATTAACAAACACTACTGCAACTAGGTGGCTGTACAGAGCAAAATTTTAGATCATTCTCCCAATGTCGTCTCTACCTTGTACATAAATTTTACATGGCTAGCTAACATCTGGCTTTTTATAAATTACTTGATTTCTTAAAAAAAAAACTGATATGTCCATGAGAGAAGGCAAACAGTCTCTTGATTTCTCTAGTTTCACAGTGGATTTTATCAGCCAGAAAATTGATATGATGGGTTTGATTTAACCAATTGCTGTGACCGTTTGGGGTCAAGACCCCAGGGTGAAAATATAGGAAATGGTCGTTGAGGAGCACTATTGAAGAACGTAAAGTATCTGTGCAGATCCAATCCATGTGGAGTTGGTGTCTTAGAAAGAGAGAGATGGAGAGATGTATTGGTGATATGTGTTTAAATATCGATCCTGCTTGGAACGTGCCAAGCTCTTGAGCACTTCCTTTATGTTTATCATTTAACTGTCTCTGAGCAACAGTGGTTACCTCTTTGGGTAAGTCTGAGCACCAATATTTATTATAACATGCATATCTGATCATGCTTGATCTGCTGTTTACTTCAAGTGGCACTTATTCGCAAGGTTGTGTGGAGCAGGATTGAGCCAAATGGCCTGCTTTCTGTGTGGTAAGGTCCCTCTGTTATGGTTACTCTATTTTTATTGCCTCCCCCGCTTGATGTTGACGTTGAACTCCACCTCGGTCCCTCACTTGAGGCAACTTCTGCTGCTGCGCTACTGTCCCATACCCTGGTTTTATTCTGCTGCAGCCTCTAAATTGTGTCTGTTGATCCCTACAGGGCAAAGTCCCCGGTGCCTGCGGGGGAGGAGGAGGCTGAAGAGGAATTTGACGACAGTTTAGTTTGTCTCGACACCTGTAAGTGCGACGTTCTGTGAGGCCACGGTCAACGTTTACTCCGTCAGTTTAAAAATGGTCTCTTAATATTTCCGTTATGCCCTCAGACCGCGTAGCACGGCTTTTGGCGTTTACGGAAGGCATGGGAAGGGTGGGGGTGGTCGACAAATCGGAAGCATTGGAGACTTGTTGGATCATGGGAGTTTGTTGCTGACATTCCAGATGAGTTGGAGAGAGAAACTGTGGGCCAGCAGGCTTCGTTCAACCGGCAACCAAAGACACTTCTTTGAAAGTTCGACTCTGTAGGACATCTCGTTGCAGATGCAGTTCGCCACTGCACGTACCGGTTGTTCAATCCACTCGGCAGAAGTTAAAACTGACTCGCGGGGTTTACATTGGCCAGCAGAACAGACTTTGTACCTTACAGGTTCCAGAGTGGGGAGCACCCTCAGGTTGGCTGCACTGTAGCCATGCTCCCCAGCACCTCTGGTCTCGTTGATGTTAATTGTTCCAAGTGAAACCACCAGGCTGGTCGCTTTAAGATTGGACCGTGACCTGTGGTTTTAAATAAGAGCATTTCTGGTGTGGGTCAAACTCTGGTGAAGCTGGGGATTGACCACCAGTCCAACAGCCCTGACATTCCTGGAAATGCCATATGTTTCAACTGTTCTGCTCTTTTTTTTTTCTTTATCCACTTCACAGATAATTCTGACATTCATTTCCAAGTGGCCAAGGACCGTTATGGTGGGCAGCCACTCGCCCCTGAGAAGTTTGCCTACCTTTGGGCCGGTGTGCGAGCTACCTATGGTGTGACCAAGGGGAAAGTCTGCTTTGAGGTGAAGGTAAGACTGGCATCACTGCAGTAAGCTTGTGGTTGGTCCAACTAGTCGTCGAACCAATACCTTCCCTGCTCCCCAAACACCAGAAATGTGCCTTTCATTCAGGATTGGCTCTGACACATCCATTGCATAGGGAGCCCGGCATCACAATCCTTGTAAGGAATGGTCACCTGCCAGCAATATTAAAAGGTTATCTGTGGCAATGTCCATGCTTCCCACATCGCCCTGACTATGCTGTGAAAGTGCTTCAAGCGTAGGTTCCCTCTGAGACCCTCTGCTGGGTGACCACAGGAGGCACAGTCACAATGTCCTGCCTTTGAGAGTGCCTTCCCATGAAATATCCTTTGCTGGTCAAAGATGCAGGCACTTGTGCTGTGCCATCTTCAAAGAGGTGGAAAGACGGTGGGGGAGATTGAATTAAGCTATTGTAAATGGCCATTACTTGCGACATTAACAGGTGCACGCTCTACTTCAATTTCAGGTGACCCAGAAGATTCCTGTCAAACAACTGCCCGAGAGCGAAAGTGAGCGCCACCTTGTCCGTGTGGGTTGGTCCCTGGACAGCTCCTCGCTGCAACTGGGTACGTAAATGCTATGGAATTGCCAGAACAGTAACACTTAACCCACTGTGTCCACACTGACTAATACCCTCACCCTGCCTAATCCCACCTTGACAATGAATGTATTTTGTTTCAATTTGGGTAACACTTAAACATTAATACGTTGCAGGAGACGGGGAATTTTCCTATGGGTATGATGGAGCCGGGAGAAAGTGGGAAAACTCCAAGTTTGAGGAATATGGAGAGACGTTTGATGAAAATGATGTCATTGGTTGTTTTGCTGTAAGTATATGATGTGAGTCTACTAGATTGGCTTATTGACACCAATTACAATTAATTGTACGGCCCTCGAAATTAATGATGTGGCTAAAATCTTGTTTAGTTTGAGCTATTTCGAATGGAGCAACGTGCCATACCCACACAGCAGTCTGTTAGATAAAGAATAAATCTCCCTCTACTCTTTCAAAGTGAAAGTAAAGCTTTCTCCATAATATCCCCATCAAATGTTCTCAAGACAGGTGCAGCACAATGTTGATACAGAGTTAAAATCTGAATACGCTCCTCCTGGACCTAGATTTCCATTGCTGCTGCATTTCCCACACTGGCTGCCAAATTGCCTCTGAGTGAGATTGTTTATTCGTACCAAACTGCAGCAGTATTCTGCCTTCAAAGGATAGTCAGTCGGAACTGGAGTGAGACCATCACACACAGACATGGGACTTTTGGTGAGGGTTCATATTTTGCATTGCTGGTCATTTATGCTGTCTGCTGTAACCCGTGTTTTGTTTGTCCATTTGCAGGATTTTGATAGTGAGGAGGTGGAACTGTCCTTTTCGAAGAACGGAACATGCCTCGGTGTGGCCTTCTCAATTAGCAAGGAGTCCCTTGGCGAGGAAGCACTATTCCCTCACATCCTTTCTAAAAACTGCGCAGTGGAGTGCAACTTTGGCCACAAAGAGGAACCTTTCTTCCCGATTCCAGAGGGCTATGTCTTCATTCAGAATGTTATCTTGGAAGAGCGTATTCGGGGAGCAGTTGGTCCCAAAACTAAGGATGCATGTGAAGTAAGCACTGGAAATAGAATTGGAGAGCAGCTGCATTACAGGAGGTAGCAATTCAGCCCATTGTCTCCATACCAGCTCTCTGAAAGACTGATTTGCCTGCTCCCACACTCTGTCTTTTCCCGCAGAACCACAAATTTTTTTTTTTATTCCTCTTCAGATGTTGATTCATATCCCTCTTGACAGCCTTGCTAACACATGCCTCCATATCGCTTTCAGGCAACACATTCCAAATCCTTATCACTTGGTGCATTGCCAAGAACATAAGAAATCGGTCTAGGCATGGTAGTCTGAATGGCCTCCTTCTGTGCCTTAACACTTACATGATTCTGAGTGGCCTTTCCAAGCCCTTGGGTGATATTGTGGCTGATCTTTTACCTCAACACTGTTTTCTCGTACTGTGCCTGTATCTCATTATCTCTTATTCATCTCAGTCTTGAATATGCCTCAAGATTAAGCCACCAGAGCCTTTTGGCATAGATAAGATTTTACCACACTGAAGAAATTCTTCCTCATCTCAGCCCTTAAAGATCCTTATTCTGACACTGTCCTGCCTGGTTCTCAGAATAAAAGAGTGGGGGAGGGCCTGTATTTTCTGGTCCGTTCTCCATGGCGGTGCCCCAACCAGTCAGCATCCCTTTCTTATGTAGTATAAATTGTGCTTTACCAAGCATCTAATTGCAAAATACATTGCTCTCCCCACAGGTCATAATGATGGTTGGGCTGCCAGGAGTGGGTAAGACGACTTGGGTGAAGAAGCACGTGGCCGAAAATCCAGAGAAGCGGTACATTGTACTGGGCACACACAATATTCTGGACAAGATGAGGGTGAGAAGTCTTGGTTTATGGTCTATGATGCGTTTAGGGTTAACAGAAGTGAGACTGGCCAAGGCTTCAATTTATTTGAACAGTATGATTTTTGTTAACATTGTGGCCTAGCAAATTTTAACGGTCAAAGATTCTTTCAACCTTATTTGTGAACGGAACTTGAAATTTGGAATTCATTTGCCTCGGGAGAGAGGGAGGTTAACAATTACGTTGGCAGTTCATGCCTGTGTTTAGCAGATAATGTCAGCTCAGCATGTGAGCACTCTATGATCTTTGCTGAAATGATTGGCTTTATACACATCCTTCTGATTTAAAGGCAGTTTTTTTTCCAGTAACTTTCCATTATCCCATGGACCAACAGCAAACAACCACCTGGTATTTTTTGTTCCGTCTCTCAAGGCCAGTTTATCTTAAGTTTTCAGATAGTCTAGCATGACACCATCCAAGTTTAGTCTGGGATTTTTTGTTGAATAGTCAATTTAACAGTCTTTTATTTTAACCAAACTCCATTCTCATCTATAAATGCCCGGGTTCCTGTCAATCACTTAATTTCTTTCAAGCTGGTATTTTTAAAAAGTCCAAATTTCTTTCAGAGACTTAAGGTCATACCACACAAATTAGGACCCAGAGTAAGCCATTTGGCTACTTGAGCCTGTTCTTAATCTGACTGTGGCCTCAGCTATAGAGAGTTGTGGGGTGTCCATCAAGGCAATGAGCAGCCATGGCTTTGATTTCTCCTTGAGCCGAATGAATACACATGAATAATTCCATGTGGCAAGTTGAAGTAACACCATACTCCAGTACGAATTGGTGCTTTTGGGAGAAATGGGTATTTTCAATATAAAAACTCCTGTGTTGTGTAAAGAAGATTCTTAAAGGATGCATTCTTTGGCTGTGTTGACCCCAGGTCAAAGGACTGGAAGGACCTGAAATGAATGCAGAGCGACGGAATGTTCTGACCCAGCAGGCGACACAGTGCTTGAGTAAATTCATTCAGATCGCAGCCTGCAAGAAGCATAACTATATCCTTGATCAGGTATCGTCCTTCTGGAGGGATCTTCCATGAAATATTCTAAATGCTTTGCTGTGTCAGTGAGCTGGTGGTGGCATTAAACTTAAGATCTATTTAAACAGCGCGTTGCAGCAGTCTGCTTAGTCTGTTCAAATAGTGTATTATAGTCACCGACCCTCCTCAATTTGAGCAGTGTGGTCTCCAGAAGTGAGAGCTAGTAGACCAATTTAATCATCCACCCCCAGTCCTGAGTCATCAAACTCTGGTCAGGCATTACAACGTCGCTGTGCAGAACCAAAGTATTGGGCAAGAGAAGGCGCTCAAAATTGACGTTAATCTTTGGAGGCTGCTTTTACTTCTAGTACATTCTCCCTGTGGAAGCGATCTAACTTCGCTGTGATCTCCCAGGGGGTCTGTCTGTTCTATATTTTGCCTGATTCCTGAAACTACCTTTTGCAGGGCTACCAGTTTACATGTGCCCTGATCATTGGTTTGTTGATTGGAATCACGAGCTCAGTTAACCCTCTCCCCACCCCAAAAAAGGTTTTGCAGACTGGAAACTGTGACAGAAAGCAGTTATGGGCTCTGAGCCATAATCGGAGAAAGACCCTGATTAATCTCACTGCAGGTCTCCTTTGATCCTGCTGTCCTGCTTGATTCACCTGATGCTGTTGATCATGTCCAAAGCTCCATTTTCCTACAGCCAGTGAAGAAAACCATTTTTACACTGTTTGAACTTCACATGCCCTGTCTTCTGGTCTCTTGCTGCTTTGGCAAGGACTGATGGTGGCAGTCAGGCTCCACACTAGTAAGATTGCAGTTCGTCCCATGCCACCCCAGAAAAACTTAATTCTCCCCGGAGCGTGGCGGGAATTTTAGATCATTCTGATGTACAGCGTTAGATATTCTGACTCTGCATGCTTACCTCTGTCTGTTGGTGTTCCACTTCCAGACCAACGTCTACAGCTCAGCTCAACGGCGGAAGATGATTCCCTTCAAAGGATTTTACCGCCAGGCTATGGTGATTTGCCCAAGTGATGAGGACTGGAAGACAAGAATGAAGCTGCGAACTGCAGAGGAGGGTGACGACGTCCCAGACTTTGCACTGAATGAAATGAAAGGTGAGTGGGGTGGAGGGTTGGTGGGCAGACCCAGGGGTTTCTGTGCTGTGTTTCTGGGGCACGCTAAATTTAATGGTAGTCTTGTACCCGTGGCTCGATGTTGCTAACTGTCTGATGCCATCAGCTGGGCATCGCAGGCATTTGTGAACGCTTGAACCTGTGATGTCTCCACAGTCCGCAGTGCTGTCAAAACAGCTGAGAAAGTCTGAGGATGATTAATGGATAGGGCATGTGCAAGATCCTGAGGGATTTGGCTACAGTGGATATGGAGAAAGTGTTTCCAGTAACGGGAGGGTTGGTAACCACGGGGCTAGATTGAAGAAAATTGATAAAGGTAGAGGGGCAAGTGTGGAATAAAGGGCTGTAGTGATGTCTGCCTGGCTTCTACCAGCACCACACAGCTAACGGGACTTGTTGCACACGCACATCTGCGTTTCCACCTCTTTGTTAATCCCTTTTTAACGTTGATTTCAGTCAATTTCACGCTCCCTGAGGCGAGCGATTTCCTGGACAAGGTGACCTACGTGGAGCTGGAGAAGGAACCGGCCAGCAAACTGGTGAGCAAATATCGAGATGAAGCGAAGAAAGCCAGGCCACAACAGGAGAAACGGCAAGATCGACGTAACTACCGCAATCGCAACGACCGGGACCGGAACTATGGTGAGACACTGCACAAACAACCTCCCCTGCTTTTCCAGGTCCAAATATGTGAACCAGACAAAGGGGCAGTGCTTTGAAAGCTTGGGATTTCAAATAAACCTGATGAACTATAATCTAGTGTCATGTGACTTCTGACTGTCCAAATACAGTAAGACCTGGACAAAATCCAGGCGTAGGCTGCTGAGCGGCAACTAATAAGTGCCAGGCAATGACCATCTCCAGCAAGGCAGTATCTATCCATTGCCACTTGAGGTTCAGTAGCATTGAGATTGCTGAGTTTACCCCACTATCAATGACTTGGGGGCTTACAGTTGATCAGAAATTGAACTGAACCAACCATATAAATACTGTGGTTACAAGAGCAGGTCAGAGGCTGGGAATTCTGCAGTGAATAATTCCTCTCTTTACACTCGTCCAGGCGAGTGGAGAGTAGATCCCAATAACGCTCAAGAAGCTTGACACCATCCAGATGTATGGGTTGAATGAATCATCCTCCCCTTTTGTTCTCTTCATCCAGGTGGTTATCGCATGGGCAGGTGGGACAATAGGAACTACGATCGGCCACAGTACGGGCATGGATGGGGCCCAGCCTATGGCAATCACCCAGCATACAGAGAGGTAAGAGTGAGGCGGGGTATGCAATAAGAGGCCATTCAACCTCTTGAGTTTTGCCATTCTATTAGATCACAGCTGATGTGTATCTTAGCCCGATCTACCCAGCTTGGCCCCTTCAACACCAAGTTAAGAACATGGTGGGAAAGCTGCTTGGAGTAAAAGATAGGAATTGATCTTTTTCCTGGCCTGTTTGCCCCTTTGCTTTGATCTGATTAACTTCTTACTTTGTGTCTTGATGTTGAAGATCTACTGGCCCCTTTTACCCCAGTACTTTCCCCAGGAAGCACCCTTGTTTAATTTCACCCTCACTCTACCTGAAGGGAGTGGTGTGCCCATCATGATGTGCTGCCTCACTGCTTTGTTACCACAGGATTACCATAAACCTTATGACCGATACAGGCAGCAGTACGACCGGCCTTACCCGCAGCCCTATGACTACCACAGATACCGGGACTATTACCGGGATTACGCTCGCGAGGTAAGTATCGACTCAGTGTTCACTGCTATTTCAGGATTTCATGTAGTCTGGGTTCCCCGTCACCTGGGAGCAAATTAGAGGAGTAGGGCGCACTTGCACCAGCAAGTGGGTCACTGTTGACTGTACCCATGTTTGATGTTCAGTCTCTGGACTAGTTCACATTAACCAGAGCAATATAGTACTCCATTACCTGGTTTGTGGTAATCTTACTGGACAGATAATCTAGGCCCCCTAGATTATTGGATAAGTGATGACTGTACAAATGCAGTCAGGGCAGTTGAGGAATTTCGAGATGATTTAATACCGTCCTCAAACGGTCTAGCTTAAACCTGACTCTGGAGCCACAGCAATGTGGCTGACTCTCAACTGTCATCTGAAATGGCCCTAACAAGCCATTCTGTTCTATTAAAAAGTGACTAGCTGTCCTGTCAGGTGTATGGATGGCAGTGACGTCCCACTGCCTCTTCAAGGGTCAGTGAGGGATGAACAATAAGTGCTGGGGCCTTGTGCAACGATGCACACATTCCAAGAATGGATAAAAGTAGAACAAAAGATAACAAAGTCTGATCCAGTGACACATGGTTTGGGGGGCAGTGGGGAGTGGCGGTGTGTGCCAGTTGGAGTGTCACAAGGCTTTTCCCACTCAATGAGCTTGTCCTGTGAGTTGCTGAGCACATGTTCACCTGGGCCTGCGTGTAACTGTGGTACTTAAGATCAGTGCTTTGGGTATAAACTGTGTAGTCAGTGGAGACACTGTTAATATGCTGTATTGTTTTCTTTCTTCTTTTCATCTCTAGTGGCATCGCTATTACGAGGAGCGAAACCGCTACTACAACAGTTACTATGGTTACCGATGAAAGCTGAACCTTGTGCGAACCTCCCCTTCCCTTCTCTTCCCCTAACTCTTACCCTTCCCGTCTCCCCTCAGTAGCCCACCACCCCCCAGCCAAGCTGCAACATAGTTTCATTCCAATGGAGCAGCAGGTAGCCGTGGGGGCTTCACTCAGAGTTTTTGGCTAGTGTTTAGATGTTCTGTTTTTATTTTTAATTTTATTTCTACTCTCATTTTGACAAGGTGAGTGCCTGGCTTTCCAGGGGGCATTTCAGCTCTTCCTCAATGGATGTACCACAGTAGTTAATATGGAATGTATAAAGGACACTCTCTCTCGCTGATGCGTGCTGCCTCCCATTTCTATCTGTTCACGTGTGCTGTCTTGCACTCGTGTGCGTAGTATTGCATTCGCACCCTCTCATTTTCCCTCCCATATCCGCAACAGGTCTTAACACTTACGCTTGCGTGTGCACATGTAAACGTGCCAGGAAACACTTTTTAATTCCTTTAACGCCCTTTAACACTGGCAGAACTGCTGTTTGTGCAGGTCCTGAGTGGAGTTGTGCAGAGGCAATGCCTTTCAATAAATTTTTAGTCAACCTGGCAGCTTAAGATTGCTCAAAGGCTGCAAGATTTACTCCAGTCCCTGCTGACATGAGCCCCATCCCTGGTTGAAGAATGCTTCACAGGTGTGCAGTCAAACTGATGTTCAGTGCTAGCATCTCTTCAGGGCAAGCAGAGGGGCGAATGAGTAAACCTGGCCTTTTCTGCCCAACTGAGACCCACCTATACACGTTGCAGTCTTAATATTACACCCCTGTGGTGGCATGTGATCCCTCGTTAGCTAATGTAAAGCTGAAACCACTGTCACGATGCCAACCTCAAGATTACACTTCATGCAGGAGCCTCTGTCTTTCCTGCAGCCAAGTGGCAGAATGTCATACTTTTCAAGTGTATGGTCTGGCTTTGGGGCTTAATGACAGGTGGTGGAGGGATGGGGAAAGAGAGAGAGAGCAAGTTTACGCGTGTGGACTACTGTGTCCATGTCACGCAATCCTTTCCAGCCTGTATCACACAGATAAGCGCGCATGTCTTCTCCTTAACTTCCTCCATTAACCAACAGTTGCTACAGAGGCTGTGGCTCTGTTGCATCTAAGCAGATTATGCAGTCCTACCCTATCCCTAACTAGATTAGAGACGTGCGGTGAGGGGAGTTTGCCCCTTTGCCAGTTCAGGATGAGCTCTCTTATTTTCTTTGGACAACAGCGAGAGGAGGTGGCTTCCCTCTTTTCCGTTGTGTTTGTTTTTATCTTTTGGTGCTTATTCTTCACATCTTCTCGGTTACGCTGATACCAGATTAATGCTGCAGACCAGGGGGAATGCAGGCGTGAACGAGAAGAGCAAAAGAAGCTGAGTGGAGCCAATAATGTTGCAGTTTTTGTATTTACAATGCTTTGTACAGCCTCTCCTGCCACAGCCTTCCAGAAAAGCTTCTGTTTATGTGCGCCTGCCTGCGTGTTTTCTTTTAATTATTTTACCCACGAGAGAAATAAGACTTGCTTTTCAACTCAAGCGATGTTTTTCCTAATCATTACCCTGCAGGGTTATTAATGTACAATGCAGCCTTTTTAATGTCAAGTTAGCTGTGGGGAAGGGAGGGCGGGGATGGGTGGGAGGGTGGGGCAGAGATGAGTCTATTTTCTAATAAATGCATTTGATCCTTCTAACAGTTCTTTCCTCGCGCCATGTTGTGGAGAAAGTTGGGAAGCTGGCTGGTCTGCAGCATGTCAGGCCAACAGTCGACCCAGTTGTTTGCCTGATTTTCTCCCCCACCGACTTGTGTCAAAACAAGTGCATGGTTTTGCGATGGGAGAATCCCATCAGCATCTGGGAAGGGCGCGACAAATCTAGGCTTGTTCAGTGGATTTAAGTTCTACCTGCCTGCCCCCCGACTCCGTGATCAAGGGGTGGTTTCAAATAGAGTACGCTTGCCTCTCTTAGCCCTGTCAGCCTCGTTAGTGGTCACCTACTGAGGACAGCCAGGGCTGGGGTCCCAGGCACAGGTACTTGGGCAGGTAGTGACTGGAATCATACCAGGCAGAACTGGTATAGGTTAAACTCGTTATTCTCTGGCCCAGTCTTTGCTTGTGCTGCCATACAACATCTGGTGATAATGCCTATGTGAAGTGTCCCTTCTGACCATAGGACTTGGAATAATACCCTTTGAATTCTTCCTTCTCTGAGGGCTTTTGATCTTCAGAGGAAGGTGAAGGTGTTTCGGGGGGGGCAAAAAAAGTAGCCTAATTGTTTAATCCCCATCATGAATTCTTCTTTTAAAATAGAATGGTTAAATCCCTGCTTCAAGTGTATAAAGTTACTCTGTCTTTAGTGCCAGACAGAAGACGAGATTAAGGGAAAAATAATTAACCCACCCCACCCATGCACAAAGCTGGATTTCACACTCCGTAGCTGACAGGAATCCTGAATGTCATGGGGCTAAATGTTTATTGTAGGTCGATGGGGCTTGGTGCCAATAGCTCTGTCAAGTTCACTTTTCACATGTTGGTGTGTGCAGTGCTCCTTACTGCAGCCTGTAAACATGTGGTTGCTGAATGCATCCCTGCCCCTGAGCAATGCTATTTTTGTTTTCCCTCCCTTTCCCCCCTCATCTTTTACCAGTTCTCATCTCCCCTGTTTCACTGCGGCAAGTATACTGAGCTACATAGATGTGCTGCGGAATCTCTCATGGCGCACTGAATGGGAGTAAGTTCTTGGAACTGGCTTGAAGTTGGATGCATGCTTCCTTGTACCTGGAATGTCATTCGGAAGGTGATGCATGAGATTTTGCATCATTTGGTATTTGGCACTGATATTGATGAACTTGCCTCAGTGTTAGAATGATGCTTTTTACATGAAATATGTTTATTTAAATTTTGCCTGTGGTGATTAAATGATTGATTGGTACAAGCAGTGACTGCAGCTACAGATACTTGCGGGGCACACTGAGCATAAATTCCTTTTAAAGACAGCAAAAGATCTCTCCATTTCCCCCACCTGTCCCCTATCTCCAACATCTCCCCTCCTTAGCTAGAGCCTCTGCAGTTCATGACCCCAGTCGTTCTGTTGGGAACCATTTGAAGTGTTCTTGCTGAAGAGGTGTTTAAGTGTGGGTTTTTTTTCCCAGGATGCAAATATATATATTTTTTGACACACTAATCACTGATGAGGTCCTTGCCGAGCATATTTTGTGATGTTTTTTTGTAAAGAAAAGCCAATCTTTTTCAATGCACAAGGAATTTTCTGGATCAACAATACTTGGCCTTTAGAGAGGTTTTTGTAAATGGTATTTCTGCCTCTAATTGACCCTGGAGTCTCTCAGAGCAGTCAACTTCTAATTGTCCTTGGCTGTTCCTAAGTGTGAATAATGTCAAAGGTTTGAAATATTGCACCTTGTCTTGACAGGGGAGACATGACATGGCTGCAATACAGCACCAGAATAGTACTTTGTACTTGGTCTAATCATCTCCCTAAAAATATAGTCTGTCATCATGAGCAGTGCCATGGGAGGGCAGCCATTTGTGACAAATGATTCAAGGGTGGGAGGGGGCAGTAGAAAAAG
This sequence comes from Rhincodon typus, assembly GCF_021869965.1. NCBI lineage: Eukaryota > Metazoa > Chordata > Chondrichthyes > Orectolobiformes > Rhincodontidae > Rhincodon > Rhincodon typus. The sequence goes on along the minus strand of NC_063374.1, from coordinate 8,342,085 downwards.
AGTTCATTTGCCCAAAATAGCTCCAGCAGTCCTATGGTTACAAATTGACACTTCACCGTGGCTGTTTTCCTTGATGGACCCTCAAGTGAATGAGTTTCTGCACAGAGGAGTTTGATAGGCAGCGCTCATTTGCAGAGTTGTCAACATGAACTCATTAACGTAGACTGCACTGCCTGGGCAATCTACGTGCACCAAAAACCCTGAAAGCCATGCTCTGCATCAGCCCTGCTGTTTTGCAATATCCTTGATTTTTGTAATGCTGCCTCGCAGTGTCTGTTTTTAACCTTTTTGGGGGTGAGGGAGGGAGGGACCCACTGACAATGCAGGAACAAAAAAAAAATGGGACTGTCTGGTAATAATAAATGTGTGTACAATGGAGTTTGTGTCTGTAACTGGGCACGGTGCTGCCTAGCGGTAGTGAAATGTTAAGGTAGTACCAAAACCGAGAGATTTTAATGGAAAAAAAAATACAGTAAATAAAAATAATTGCTGTAAGCTGCTGTTTTCTTTTTCTGTCATTTTGTCATTCCTGCCTGCTACGAACATTGATTTTCCTGTGCTGTGTGTGCGCGCACCGTTCATGAAAATGTTAGGTTATCACAACTTAACTGGGAAGAGCATACCAATAATTGTGGCCAGCAGGTTCCACAAGTCCTCACTAAGTGTATAACTCCTATCAGACAGCCAAGGTGATCACTTAGCCTGACCAACTGCTATTTGGGACAAAAGTAACTCGCGACAGAGAAAAGAACTGTTTCTTGTAACACATTTCTAACAAAAGCAAAGACGACTTCTAATCTTACCATGTGAACCTTTAAACTGTAGCCACTTAAACCACCCCTACCCCTCCCCATGATAAATGCATACGCATTCACAATAACAGTTAATCTAACACATTACCGGTGGAAAAAGAATATAAACGGGGTAAGAAAGGTTCTGAAGGTCAAAAGTTCAGACAAGGTAGAAAATTGTTTCAATTTCCTTAATTTTCAGCAAATTGTGGCATGCTCTTGTCTGAAGGGTGATGCTTTGTTTGTCAATTTAGTAGCTGATGGCATGAGTAGATCTTATTCTTTAAGTTTTCCTGGTTAGGTTTGTGGTCTTTTCTCCCCCTCACAGCCTGTAAATTGAAAATTCTTTAATCGTTTTTGGTTATGAACTGTGTGCAGCTCAATCAACCAATCAGGTAGGTGTTATCTGGCTGAATTTTCTCAACTCAAAAGCTGGGGTTACTGTGTTGAGTCTTCTCCCTCGCTGGTTCAAGAAGCAACGTTGTCCTCAGCTAAAAGTACGTAGGACTTGTTTTCCAAGTTGCTGTACTCTGCTGGCGTTTCAGCAATTATAACCTTCAATTTCACTTCATGGCCCCCTCTCCCCACCCCCACCCCCAAAAAAAAATGCGCATTGTCTCTTACAATTCGAGATGCAGGCAAGTTTTGCTCGTTCCCCTTCTTGAACAGACTAATACCTCTATATACCCTATCCCTCCCCTAGATAAACTCCAACACTATTAAACCCTTGCACATTTATATTTAAAAGCCATTAGCATCCTGCCAAAGGGACTTGAGTGAAATTGGAGCAGGTTTTTCTAATGTCGGGAATGTAGATGCAGCATGAAAGCCTCCACCTTCAGCCGAAAGGGGTTCACAAATATCACCTAGTGATTAACTTCCTGCTCTTCCTGGAGTGAGATTCAGCTTGGTGTGTACTGTTTGTATTATAGAGTCCCTGTGGTGTGGAAGCAGGCTATTTGACCCATCAAGTCCACACTGATCCCTCAAAAAGCATCCCACCCTAACCCTGCATTTCCCATGACTAATCCACCTAAACTACAAAATCCCTGGGCACTATAGGCAATTTAGCATGACCTGCGCATCTTTGAATTGTACTATTCCAGATGTCACCCAACAATTAACCGCTAGTTCCCTGACCAGTGTTTTTGAGATGATTAGAATCAAAGTTTTTACATCATGGGAAGAGGCCTTTTTGCCCATTGTGTCCACACTGGTCATCAAACATGCATCTAATCCCATTTTCCAACCACATTTTAAGTGGTCATCTAAATTATTCTTAAATGTTTTGAGGGTCCTTGCCTCTTACCACCCTTTCAGGTGAAGAGTTCCAGATACCCACAACCTTCTAGGAGAGAAAAGTTCCTCAAATCCTCTTTAAACATCCTGTCCCTAACTTTAAAACTGTGCTACCTGGTTACTGACCCCCAAATAAAGGGGAAAAGTTTCCCATATCTCTGCATTAGAACTTTGGGTGCACCTCAACCAAATTACCCTCACCCTTTTCTGCTCTAAGGAAAACAGCCCAGCCTGTATACTCTCTAATTATACCCACCTTCTGCCAATTTTCTGGACCACATATGATGGAAGTTTGCAAACATGTGACCTGCTTATACATCACCTGTGCTATAGGGATACCTCCAATAACTGCCATTCATTTACATTATTTTATAGGACGGTCTCTAGACATTGTACTTCTAGAACCAATGTCCTAACAGACTGTCTGTTCATTTCACTTGTAGCTGTTTGTGTTTGGGAATTGGCTGGAGCATTTCCTACATTACAACAGACTCCACATGCACACAATATAACTTAAAGGTGCAGGACTAGGTGGAGCTGTGCAGCGATGCTGGTTTGAGGTCAAATCGGCCAGGGGTCCTTATGATGGAGGGAAGGTCATTGCTGATGCAGCTGAAGACGGCTGGGTGCTAGAGACTGAGTTTAAGTCCCACCCACTCCAGCGCTGTGCAGTAACATTTTTCTAAGCAGGTTGATTAGAAAATATCTAACCTGAGGAACTCCTGCAGCAACGTCCTGGAGCTGAGATAACTGACCTCCAAATAGCCACAACTCCTATGTGCCAGGTATGACTTCAATCAGCAGAGTGATTTTCCCTGATTCCTATTAAGTCCAGTTTTGCTAGGGTTCCTTGACGCCAGACCCTGTCGATTTTGGCCTTTAACGTTTTTGAGAAGATTTGTAGCTCGGGTTGTGGATGAGGTTGTAGACATGCTCACCAAACCGGTGGGTTTGGTTGCAAACGTTTCGTCACTCTGCTAGGTAATATCGTCGGTGAAACTTGACCAGAGGAACACTGACAATGTTACCTAGTAGGGTGACCAAACGTTTGCAACTAAACCCACTGGCTCGGTGAGCATGTCTACAACCTCAGTTTTGGCCTTGATAGGAAAAGGAGAAGGCCATTCAGCCCCTCGCATCTGTTCTGCCATTCAGTTAGCTCATGGCACATTTGTGGCCTGATTCCATATGCCTGCCTTTGGCTCATATCCCTTATTACCTCAGAATCTTCTTTCTCAGATTTAAAATCAACAATTGATCCAGCAGCCACTGCCACTTAGAGTCATCCAGCATGGAAACAGACCCAAAAACAGAAGTTGCTGGAAAAGCTCAGCAGGTCTAGAAGCATCTGTGAAGAAAAAAATCCGAGTTAATGTTTCGGGTTCGGCGACCCTTCCTCAGAACTGATGGTAGCTGTGAAAACGTCGGTTTATGTGCAGAAAATAGGGAGGGGCATAGGGTAGGGAGTAAATGATAGAATAAAGGATAGAGACTGAAGAGAGAGAACAGCATTTGGAAAGACCAAGGAGTTGATAACGATCTGGCTAGGAGGTTGAATAGCTATTAATGGAGTCTGTTAATCTGCCATTACCTACTACCTATTGTTAGTCACTATGTGATAACAAGGCCTGGTGTGTGAGGTAGGGGGCTAAGGCATGGGAGAGCTCAGGCCCTAAAATTATTGAATTCGATAGAGTCCAGAGAATTACAGAGTTCCCAAGTGGAAAATGAGGTGTTGTCCTTCCAGCTTGCATTGAGCTTGGTTGGAAAACTGCAGCAAGCCAGAGACAGATATGTTGGTCAGGGAACGGAGTGGTGTATTAAAATGACAGACAACGAGAGGCTTATGGAAACAGACCCTTTGGGCCAAGCAGTCCATGCTAACCATGTTCCCAAACTAAACTAGTCCCATCAGCCTGCACTTGGCCCAATATCCCTCCAAACCATTCCTTTTCTTGAACTTATCCAAATTTCTTTTAATTGTAACTGTATCTGCATCCACTACTTTCTCTGGAGAAAGACATGAACCATTCTCTGTGTAGAAAAAGTTGCCTCTCATATCCTTTTTAAATCTTTCTCCTCTCACGTTAACCCTTGGAGGGCAGCATGGCGACTCAGTGGTTAGCACTGCTGCCTCACAGAGCCAGGGTTCAAATCCACCCTTGGGTGACTGTCTGTATGGAGTTTGCATATTCTCCCCGTGTCTGCATGGGTTTCCTCCAGGTGCTCCGGTTTCCACCCACAGTCCAAAAATGTGCAGGCTAAGTGGATTGGCTGTGCTAAATTGCCTGTAGTGTTCAGGGATGTGTAGATTAGGTGGGTTATAGGAGGATGGGTCTGGATGGGATGTTCTGAGGGTCAGTGTGGACTTGTTGGGTTGAAGAGCCTGTTTCCACACTATAGGGATTCTATGATCTATGCCCCTTGGTTTTGAACTCCCCCTATCTTAGGGAAAAGACCCTTGTATTCATCTTATCTACGCTCCTCATGATTTTATAAGCCTCAGTAAGGTCACCCCTCAACCTCCTACACTCCAGTGAAAATAGTCCCAGCTTTTCCAGTCTATTTTTATATCCCAAACCCCCTAGTCCTGGCAATATCCTGGTGTTCCAAACCTCTACCATCCTTTGCATGTAGAAGTGCTTCCTAATATCTCTTTTGAATGGTCAGTCTGGCCCTAATTCTCAGACTATGGCCCCTGTTCCAGAATCCCAACCAGTGGAAATAGTTTATCTTTATCTAACATGTCTTTTCCCATTATTCTACAAGATCACCCATTAACCTTCCAAATGCCAGAGAAAAAAAGGCCTAATTTGTGTAATCTCTCTTCATAATGTAGCCCCTGAAGTCCAGATTTTATCATGCTAACACCCTGTGAATGAATTTAAAATGCGTCTGCTCAAAGGTCCCAGTCGGCTGCTGTTCCAGCAACAGAAAACATTTGTGAGATAAAAATCTGTTGCGTAAAGAAAAAGTTCTACCCCAGAAGGAGTGTGACTCAATGAGTTGGTCCATCTAGATTCTCTAGTTGGCCACATCTGGATGGGGAAAGACTACAACTCCCGGCGGCCTCCGGGTTGAACGTCATTGCGGCAGCGTAAAGACGTCAGCCCGTCACGTAGCGCTGGATGACGCAGAACCCCTTTGCCCGGGAGGCGGTGTGTCTCTGATAAAATGGCGGAGGCGGGAGATTCGAGCGGAGCTCAAGCTCCGGATTTCGACAGCGGCCCCAGCGGTTTGCTGACCCGGCTGCCTCCCGGTCAGGACCAGGCGGCTGTGCTGGCGTCCGCTCTGCAGCAGCTGACCTCGGTAGCCCGGGCTTTGACCGTCAATGTCCGCCAGATGAACGGCCGCCTGGAGAGGTGATGGAGCCTACCGTAATTTGTCTAATTAGGGCGCCCCCCATAATCAAACCCCAATCAGCTGCTTATAACCATCTCTTTATAACTTTATTTTTAAGGTGATGGCTATAACACTAAGATTCGAATTTTAGTCTTATAGTCATCTTTTTAAAAACCAACTGGAAATAGTGTCATCCTGTCAAACCCTAATTTTATTGTCATCTTGTTAAAAATCAAATCTAATTAGAACTAAAATAATCAAATGTGTCATTCGGTTAAAATGGAAATACTAATTTGGTCTGATTTTATTTATTGCTGCCACGCATGGATAGGGTGAATAGCCAGGGTATTCTTACCTAGGGTGGAGGAGTCCAAAACTGGAGGGCGTAGGTTTAAGGTGAGAGAGGGGAATGATTTAAGAGGGACCTGAGGGGTAACTTTTTCACGCAGAGGGTGGTGCGTGTATGGAATGAGCTGCCGGAGGACGTGGTGGAGGCTGGTACAGTTAGAACATTTAAAAGGCATCTGGATGGGTACATGAATAGTAAGGGGTTAGAGGGATACGGGGCAAGTGGGGCTATATTAATTTAGGACATCTGGTAGGTGCGGACGAGTTGGACCAAAGGGTCTGTTTCTATGACTAAATGTACCTGAGTACAGTGAAAACTTTCATTTTGTGAGCAGCACAGGCAGACCATAACATACAAGGGCATATAGATTATAGGGTGATTAGACAGAGCGAGGCATACAGGGTTATGGTACAGGGGGTGCACAAAAGCAATACAAGGGTCCCAACCTGAAATGTCGACTTTCCTACTCTGCTGCCTGACCTGCTGTGTTCCTCCAGCTCCACACTGTGTTTACAATAAAATAATAAATTTAGGAGTTATTTTCAATGGAATTGGATTTGAAATTAGAATTTGAATTTTATTGTAATGAGATCAAAAATAAAATCTAATTTATCAACTCCTTAAAACCCTAATTTTATCATATACAAAATCATAATTTTATCAATTTGTTAAAAATTAAATCATTTTTCATTTTAACAAATTGTAATGTTCTTCTTTACAAAGAAAACCTAATTTATGATTGCATTTAAAAACAAAATCTAATTTATCAGGAACAAAACAGAAATTGCTGGCAGGTCTGGCAGCACCTGTGGAGAGAAATCAGAGTTAATGTTTCGGGTCCAGTGACCCTTCCTCAGAGCCTAATTTATCAACTCCTTAAAAGTAAAATCCTAATTTCATCATATAAAATAGTAATTTTATAATCAATTTGTTAAAAATAAAATCATTTAATTTCATTTTAACATTGTAATTCATGTCATTACAAAGAAAACCTAATTTATGATTTTGTTAAAAATAAGATTAATTTTATCACTTTATGAAACAGTCATTTTTTTCCTATTAAAAGGTCAATTTTTTATCATCATCTTAAAAGTAAAATCCTCATTTTATTGTCACTTTGTTATAATAAATTATTATAATTTCATTGAAAATAACTCCTAACTTATTATTTTACTGAAATTAAAGTCCTAATGTTGTCATCACCTCCTTATTTGATAATTCGTTAATAGTAGATCTGCTGGAATGGAAAACAAGCAGGCACAATATATGGGGCTAAGGGGAAAAGGCTGGAGGCACTAAGTCATAATGCACATTTGGAGAGTTAGTGCAGACACAGTAGGCTGAATGGCCTTTTGTACCAGAAGAATTCTGTGAAACGGTGCTCTGACTTGTGCCCCGTCTCCAGTGGCTCAGAGGGATCCTTGCTCCTGCCCTCTTTGGATTAGGATCTGTTTCAAAGTGGATTTGGGGTGTTGGGGGTGACCGATTATTTTCAGTCACGAGCCTCTGTGGCATTTGGGGCAAAAACCCTGTCAAGGTTCCTCACTTTCCCCATCTATCAGGCACCGAGACTGCTTTACAATGCCTGCCATGCTCTGGGATCTCACACCACGAAAACAGTTTTTGGAAGTTTAGGAAGGTTTACAATGAAGTGCAGAATATAACATATACTCTGTTCCTGTCTTCACAGGGCACTGTTGGATAAGGAGGCAATTGATGACCTGGAGGCTATGCTGGTACTGATATTATGAAATTATATTTCATGTGATTTGCTCTCTGGAGCTTCTCAGCCCGACTAACTGCTGCTGTTTTGTCTTTCACTCCAGAATAGATTAATGAGCAGGCAAGGTGGGTCATTATCCTGAACTCCACTGGTACCAGGCAACGTTGATGAATTTCTGCTCCTGCAATGGACAGGAAAAGACCTTCTCGAACCATTTCTATGGTTGGTTTCTGTATATACTGTCTGCTGTCGGACTCTTATGCCCTTTGTAAATAAATACTGTGGTTATTTATCAGCACCGAGCACGCTCCGCTGTTTCAGTATGTGAGCAATGAATGTGATGAACCAGTTTTGGAATACTGGGTACAATTCTGGTCACCCTTCTGTAGGAATGATGTTGTTAAACTTGAGAGGGGTGCAGAAAAGATTTACAAGGATGTTGCCGGGACTGGAGGGTTTGAGGTATAGGAAAAGGCTGAATAGGTTGGGGCTTTTTTCTTCTGAGAGTGTCGGAGGCTGAGGGGTGACCTGATAGAGTTTATAAAGTCATGAGGGGCATAATATGGTGAATAGCCAAGATTTGTTTCCTAAGCTGGGGGAATCCAAAACTAGAGGGCATAGGTTTAAGTTGAGTGGGGAAAGATTTAAAAAGGACCTGAGGGGTAATGTTTTCATGCAGAGGGTGGTATGTATATGGAACGAGCTGCCAGAGGAAATGGTAGAGGTGGGTACAATTACTGCATTTAAAAGGCATCTGGATAGGTACATGAATAGGAAGGGTTTAGAGGGATACGGGCCAAATGCTGGCAAATAGGACTAAGTCAGATTGGGATGTCTGGTCAGCATAGATGGGTTGGACTGAAGAGTTATTTCCATGCTGTATATCTATGACTATGACTTGATCTGGAATGAGATGCTGATTGGGGACTCAGTTGGATTGTTATGAAAGTTGTCATTTCTTTTACTCTTTTATGATTTTCACAAGATGTGGGCATCACTGGCCAACAATTTCTACCCGTTCTCCAGTTGCCCCTTGAACAGAGTGGTTTGCTGGGACCATTTCAGAGGGTAGTTCATACTGAACTACATTGCTGTGGGTCTGGAGTCACACGTAGGCCAGGCAGATTTCCTTCCCTAAAGAACATTAGCAAACGAAATAGATCATTTACAGCAATTGATGTTTAGTTTCATGGTCACCATCACTTCAGAATCGTTAATTAATTGAACTTAAATTCCAGCAGCTGCTGCAGTGAGATTTGAACACGTGTCGTCTGACAATTAACCTGGCCCTTTGGACCAGTGAAATTACTACAGTCTTACCATGTTCCTCCTGCCAGTTGTCATTTTCATTGAGGAAAATATTTGGGTGATGCTACGTGGAGTCGATCAGCCTGCCAACCCTTTGGGTTAGAACATAGAACATAGAACATTACAGCACGGTACAGGCCCTTCGGCCCTCGATGTTGCGTCGACCTGTGAAACCAATCTGAAGCCTATCTAACCTACACTATTCCATTATCATCCATATGTTTATCCAATGACCATTTAAATGCCCTTAAAGTTGGCGAGTCTACTACTTTTGCAGGCAGGGCATTCCACGCCCTTACTACTCTCTGAGTAAAGAACCTACCTCTGACATCTGTCCTGTATCTATCACCCTTCAATTTAAAGCTACGTCCCCTCGTACTAGCCATCACCATCCGAGGAAAAAGGCTCCCACTGTCCACCCTATCTAATCCTCTGATCATCTTGGATAGGGTCACATTCAAAAGAATGGAATGGGAACCATGGATGTTTGCCACTCGAGGCTGTTCCGCCCATCATATTGGTGGTGGCTGTAGCAATCCACCCATTTTCTTTCTTCCTCCTTAGTCCTGTGTCTGCCAACTACTGCAGAAAGGCACAATTTCTGCTTTAGACACTCAATGGCAAAATACTCTACCCCAACAATCGCATTCACTCTTAACTTTTGCTGGCATCTCAGTAACACACAGGTCAGGGGAAGCAATTCTTCCCTCTTTGCTCATTTTACAAGTTCCACATTTGCAACGGGAAATTCCTATGTAAACCTGTCACGCTGTAACTACACCCTCCTACCAGAGATGGTGCTGTAGCATCCAACCGTCACCTGTGGACAAGTACAATTACAGTTTGATGATTTACATTCAGCAACTGCTCTAAATTTGGAGCCACAGGAATTGAGCAGATATAGAATGTGACTTTAAAACCGGAAGCTAATATCACACCACAGTCTGATACAATCCCCCCTACCTCAACTCAAGCATTGCCGTACTTACACACCTTTAATGCAAGCACAGGAAGGAAATCAGCGAGGAATATGTTACAACTTGGATATACGTGTATATTTTCTGAAAAGCCATACTTTAGAATCAGAATGGTTATAGCATGGAAGGAGGCCATACAGCCCACAAGGTCCTTGCTGGCCCACCTAGCCACAACCCCCACTTATTCCCACAGCCCTGTAAGCAGATAATTAGCTACTTCAGTTTTGAACCTGCCTGCACCACAGTCTCAGGCAGTGCATTCTAGACCCACTCACATCTAAACTACTTGCATATAAAAGAATTTTCTTTTATCTGAATTAGGAGCAGGAGTAGGCCATTCATCCCCTTCAGTCTGTTCTGTTCATTCAACTATAACATGGCTGATCTGATTGTGGCCTCAAATCAACGTTCGTATGATCCTATTTCTGCCATCCCCTGACAACCACCTGTTAATTTCCCTTAAAAATATTGTCCATCCCACCTCCACCATTCTTTGTGGTAGAGAATTCCAAAAACTCTCAACCCTTCTGTCTCCAATAAGTCTTTTATTAATGCTCTTGAACGTACTGCCAACAGGAACAGGTTCTCTCTACCTGTTCTGTTGGGAAGTGACCCCTACCTCAGTGAAAGCAAGGCCCTGTTCCCTGAAGCGAAGGTTAGGACTCCAAGCTCAGAGGCAGCCATAGCCGCCTTACAGTTCTGACCAAGTTGGAATAGCTCTCACCGAAGTGCGGTGACAATTTTCAAACCTCGAAATGGGTTTGAGAATGATGGAAAAGGTGCGGGAAGCACTTGATTAAAATCCTAAATATAAGTCAGAGCCTAATAGCTGTACGATTATCATGTACTGACAACAGTATTTACTATCATTGGTGTCACTTTAATATTTGACCCTGAAGACAGTTATACAGTTGTAGAGCTGTACAGCATGAGAACAGGCCCTTTGAGTCTCATGCCAACCAGATATCCCAAATTTATGTAGTCCCATTTGCCAGCATTTGACCCATATCCCTGTAAATCCTTCTTATTCATGTACCCATCCAGATGCCATTTAAATGCTGTAATTGTAGCAGCCTCCACCTCTTCCTCTGGCAGCTCATTCCATACATGAACCATCCTGTGCATGAAAAAGTTGCCCCTCAGGTCCAATTTTAAATCTTTCCCCTCTCACCTTAAACCTACACCCTCTAGTTTTGGACTCCCCCACCCCTGGCGAAAAGACCTTGACTATTCACCCTATCCAGGCCCCTCATGATTTTATAAACCTCTATAAGGTCATCCCTCAGCCTCTGATGCTCCAGGGAAAATAACCGGAATTGAGTGCAGTATTCCAGAACTGGCCTAGCCAACATCCTGTACAGCTGCAACGTGATATCCCAACTCCTATACTCAATGTACTGACCAATAAAGGCAAGCGTACCAAATGCCTTCTTCACTATCCTGTCTATCTGTGACTCCACTTTCAAGGAACTATGAACCTGTACTCCAAAGTCTCTTTGTTCAGCAACACTCCCCAGGATCCTACCATTAAGTGTATAAGTCCTGCCCTGAGTTCTTGACTTTGCCTTCTCCTCTCACCAGAAGGAAGTAAAACTGATGAAACGTCACATACTGGTCCAACTTGTATGCATCAAAAGGAGCTCCAGTACATTCGTTTACGAATTACCTTCCGACAATCTGTCCCAAACCGGAACTCGTTGTCTGGTATCAAACTACACGACCAAAGGGTTTATTTGTTTCCTTCTTATTCCGAGAAGAGCGATTACATACAACTCAGCGACCTTCCCACCACCAAAATCAGTGACTTTTCATTTGTGTCTTTTTTCTCCTCCCTTTAACCACCACCTGTATTCGCTCATGTAGCCAATTAAATATTTACAAGCAAAGCCCATTAAGGGCAGTGCAAATCCTTAGAAGTGGGCAACGGGTGGGGAGAGAAGGAAGGGACTAAATCAAAATGGAATTGGTAGGGGTAATAAAAGCACTGTATCCCCCATGGTGCCTACATCTATCTCTCTCTCAAGGCATCCCCATGCTCCTTCTCCAGGGACACTGAGGCACGAATGTAACCACAGGAGAGGGGCAGACAGTCAACAGATACGACCCCCTCTGCCTGGACCTGTTTAGAGCCAGCCTGGCTAGGCCCAGGTGCAGACTCAAGGATATCCTCTGATCTGCCCACATTCCTCTGCACTGGGTGCCCAAAGATGAGAAGTGTAAGGCTGAAGTGCAACAAAATACAACAAAAGACTTTCCAAATAACTTGTGTACAAATGGCCGCACCAATATACACATCGTCTACGGACTCCTCAACCTGCAAAATTGGGCTGGGAATCCATGAATTGCTGCAATTTGCAGTTAATCAAAGAGTTTATTTTCCCAAAGCAAAACATCGTTGATAGATTTTATAAGAGTGTGTTGGGTGTGATAAGTTTCAGTTGAACGTTGGAGCGATTTTCTAATTAACCTGTTCAGAGATGCAATTAAACACCTCTAGGCAGGCAGGACTTGAACTCAGGCCTCTTGGTCTAGAGATAGGGACACTACCACCTCTCCACAACTGCCCTACCTGTTCAATATTGGATAGAAGTGGGACACAATTCACATCAGCTCCATCGTTGCAGAGCAGGACCATTCACCTTGGCAGGTTATATTTACAATCCACAACCTATCATATCAGATTCATTGTCCAGTCACAGACCTGATACGACACAGGAGGAGGTCACTAAACCTATTATGTTTGCTCCAGCTCTTGTGAGCATTTTGACTTGGTATTGATATCCTGCCTTTTCTCCACCACACTGTACCCTTCAACATAACTTCCTTGCTCTTGTACATGTGCCCTGTAATAATGCAGCCCGAGGTACCGTTTGCTTTACTGACAGCTCTCTCCAACATTCCTGCCACCTTTGATGACATACACAAACACAGACTTCCTCTGTGCCTGTAAAAAAAGTTACAGTGCACACTCCCTGTACTCTCTCCAATACGTTCACATCCTTTTCAAATAGTGCGGTGTCCTGGATTTGATGCAGTACTCCTGCTGATGCTGAACTAGTGTCTTATATAACTTCAACACGCTCTTGTATGGTGCACCCAGTTAAGCCCATGGTACTGTTTGCTCTGTTCTCTTCAGTAATCCCGCCAGCTTTAATGATATACACAAATTACAGCCAGGTGCCCATGCTCCTTTAGAAATGTAATTGTGTATGCTCTGGTAGAGGGAAGAGTCCCAGGGCTGATCACACATAGTCACCGCCAGTGCCACCACAACCCCTTTCCTCCAACTCTCTACCTCAGCCCCCTCACCCAGCTTCTGCTCCCCCATTCCCGAGCCACTCTCCTTCATTGCTTCTCTTTGCTCCCCACCCTCAGACTTACTGTCACCTCTCTCATCCCACCTTCAGCCCCCTCTCATCTCATCTTCCTCCAGTTCTCCTCACCCAACCTTTGTTTCTCTCCGTTTTCACCCACCACACCTCCGTTCCCTCGCTTCACCCGCCCCC
>NC_063374.1:8324859-8328290 GCF_021869965.1 Rhincodon typus | reverse complement strand
GTGTGTGTGTGTGTGTGTGTGTGTGTGAGTGTGAGAGTCTGTGTGTGAGTCTGCATGTGTACTCCCCCTCTATCCTCTGAAAGAGGTCAGACCCAGGAGCTATTTAACCACAGAAGCCCTCACAGCCTCTAACCTGCCCGTTTCCCCCCGACATTTCTCTCTCTCTCTCGTTGCCCCCTCCAGGATCACAGTCTCCACCCCACCCTTGCCAGCCTCAAATTGCAGAGTGGTCTAGATCCCAGAGGGAGGGCAGCGCCTGTCCCCTCCATAGACGGTTCGATCACCCAGGCTGATTCTTGCCAGTATTTATGGACTCCCTCCTATCCCACCTTCCCTGAGGTGGACTCCAATTGAGTTGATGACGATGGGGGGTGGCTGTCCTGTTTTGTTTATTGAGATAACAAGGTGTAGAGCTGGATGAACACAGCAGGCCAAGCAGCATCAGAGGAGCAGGAAAGCTGACGTTTCGGGCTTAGACCCTTAACCCTCATGGGTCACCAGCTCATCCTGCACAGAATACAAGGCCACCCTGTAGTCGCTGGGTGCTGTTTCCAGTTCACCGTCCCTTACCCCAACAGCCCCCTCCCCGGCCCAGGTGGATTTAAGGCCCTTCTGCAGTCCGAGTCTGGAGCCAATCGCCCCAAAACTGGGCCCGCAGCCAATAAAGGCCTAAAACCTGGGAAAAGGCCCAACAGTGTCAAAGTTGGGCCAAGCCCTGTTGTTGCCTGGGGGAAGGGTCAGAGGTCAAAGGCTAAGAGAAGGCCCAAAATGGCAAAGTGAGGGAATACAGCCAAGGCCCGAAAACTGGGTCCAGTCCCTAGATCAAGGGGGAAGGGCCTAAAGATGCCCTTAGACTCTATACCCAAGGCCTATAACCTAGGAGAAGGCCCGAATGGCAAAATATGGGAGGGACACACCCAGGGGAAGGCCTGAAGTTTATTTTTGGAGAAATGGGCAGTTGCCTGTAGCCCAGGAGAAGACATAAAGGCTGGGAAACATGATTAGAACCAAAAGGCCATGGACAGGAATGGGGAGGGAGGGAGGGGTTGAGAAGGTAGGAAAGGCCCGAAGCCTTCCTGGGAGTAGGCTGGTGGAAGGAGAGGTATGAAGGGAGCTGATGTGTCTCAATGGTCCTGAGGCCTTAAAAAGTGTTTGAAAAACCAGACGCAGCTTGGATGGGCTGCAGGCAGTTCGGCCTTGATGTGCCCCACCCCTGCTGTGGAGTGAGCCTTACTGATGAGCCATGACAATCTGCTTGCTCTTTGACTAAAGGGGGCGGCGCAAACCTTTCCACAGGAAGAACGACACCTGCCGCTCATCCCCCACCACCCTGAGTCCCTTCATGAATAGGGGAGGGGGTGAGGAAGTGCGTAGGGGATGGGCATGTTGGCCTAATTTGGCAAGGCGGGGGCCGGATGGCAGTGAGGCGGGGGTTAAGTGGCTTTGGTTCTTCGGGGAGGTGGGGGGAGCGGGGTGTCAGGACCCAGTTCTAATTGCCAACCCCTCCCCCTCCCTCACCCACCGTTCCTCTCTGTAGTGGGACGTGCGGGGTCAGAGGTCGTGCCTCCAAGTGGGGGCACCACACTGTCGTCTGATTCGGACTGGGCCAAGGGTGCGCGCCGAGCGAAGGTGATGAAGAAGACGACGGTTCTTGCCGTCCTTCTGGTGGTCCTCATGTACCTGATGGTCGGAGCGACTGTTTTCCAGCTCCTGGAGCAACCCTATGCGGAAAGTCAGCAGGCGTCCGTCTCTCAGGCCCGGGAGAGCTTCCTGCTCGATAACGCGTGCGTAGAGCCAACTCGACTTGACCAGCTTCTGGAGGTGAGGCCTTGGGCCCTGGGGGGTGTGGGGAAGGGGGTACAAGAGACAGGGCAGGATGGGCAGAGAGAGAGCACTGGGAGAGTAGTTAGGGAGGAGAGTAAGGTGGAGAGTAGGTAGGTTGGAGAGAGAGAGGCTGATTGGGAGAGAGTGGAAGAGACGGTGATGGGAAAGAGAGGGAGAGAGCGCAGGAGAAAGAGACAGGGAGAGAGAGCGCATGCAATGGAGAGTAGGTAGGTAGGAAACAGAGAGAGAGGGAAGGGGATGGTGGAGAGAGGGAGAGAGAGAATGATGCAGTGAAAGTAGGTTGGAGAGAGAGAAGGGGAATGGGATAGTGGAGACGGTGGGAGAGACGGAGAGATGGAGAGTAGATAGGTAGGAGAGAGACAGAGAGAGAGGGAAGGGGAGGGCGGAGACACAGCATGATGGAGAGGAGGTAGGTTGTAGAGAGAGAAGGAGTATGGGAGAGAGTGGAAGAGACGGTGGGAGAGAGGGAGAGATGGAGAGTAGGTAGGCAGGAGAGAGAGGGGGAGATGGTCAGAAGGAAGGGTGAGAATGAAATTGGGGGGTGGGGCAGAGAGAGAGAGGGTGGGAGAGCAAAAGAGAGGGAGAGAGAGGGAAGAGAGAGAGAGAGGAATATGGCAGGGAAGAGAGAGAGAGAGACGGTGGGGGATAGAGAGAAAGAGAAGGACAAGATGGGAGAGAGAGAATGAGAAGGCTGGTGGGAGAGAGAAAGAGAGAGGAGTAGGAGGCAGAGGGGAGAGAGAGATGAGAAGGCAGTCGGTTGGAGAGACAATGTTGTGATGGGGAGTGAGGAGAGTGGACGGAGAGGGAGAATGTCGGGATGGGGAGTGAGGGGCCGGAGAGGGAGAATGTCGGGATGGGGAGTGAGGGGACGGAGAGGGAGAATGTTGGGATGGGGAGTGAAGGGACAGAGAATGTTGGGATGGGCAGTGAGGGGATGGAGAGGGAGAATGTTGGGATGGGGAGTGAGGGGACGGAGAGGGAGAATGTCGGGATGGGGAGTGAGGGGGCGGAGAGGGAGAATGTCGGGATGGGGAGTGAGGGGACGGAGAGGGAGAATGTCGGGATGGGGAGTGCGGGGACAGAGAGGAAGAATGTCGGGATGGGGAGTGCGGGGACAGAGAGGGAGAATGTTGGGATGGGGAGTGCGGGAATGGAGAGAGAGAATGTTGGGATGGGGAGTGAGGACACTTTGTGTTGGGGTTCGTTGGGATCTTACCCTGCATTCTCTGTAATCCGCAGCAAACCGTGGTCGCTGTGGAGCTGGGACTAGATCCTTTTGGAAACAGGAGTAATGTCAGCACCAGCTGGGACCTGGGCAGCTCGTTCTTTTTCGCTGGGACAGTCATCACCACAATCGGTAAAAACCAGGACCAACCCCCACCCTCTGCCTCCCCCCACAACTGTCCTGACACAGAACCCTCCCTCAGATCCATTGGGCGTCACACCACAGACTGAGATCATCCATCACCATCAGCACTGCTCCAATAGGAATCTCAGTCTAATCCCACTCCCCGCTCCCTTTTAATATCCCACCCAGTCTAATCCCACTCTCCCCCTCACTCCCCGCTCCCTTTAATATCCCACCC
>NC_063374.1:8320383-8321859 GCF_021869965.1 Rhincodon typus | reverse complement strand
GAGAGAGAGAGAATGGGACAGGAACAGGGGGAGGAGGGAGACAGAGAGAGAGAGAAAGCAGGAGAGAAAATGGGACAGGAACAGAGAGGGGGGAGAGACAGAGAGAGATGGAGGTAGGAGGGGAGACAGAGACAGAGTGAGAGAGAGGGACAGTGACAGAGACAGGAATAGAGAGGTGGGGGGAGACAGAGGGAGACAGCGAACAACAGAGACAGAAACAAAGAGGTGGGAGGGGAGACAGAGACAGGGACAGGAACAGGAACAGAGAGAGAGAGAGAAAGAGACAGAGTGAAACAGAGGGAGAGAGAGAGAGACTGATGGAAAGCCAGAGAGAAGACTATGAGAGAGAGAGAGACAGAATGAAGTATAGTGAAGGGGGATAAAGACAGAGATGGAGAGAAATACAGGGAGAGGGAGAGAAAAATACAGAAAGAAACATAGGAAGACAGAGAGAGGGATAATGAGGGAGTAAGATAGAGAGAGAGAGAATGTGAAACATAGGGAGACAAAGAGTGAGTGAGAGAGAAAGACAGAGAGAGAGGAGAGAGAGAGAGAGACAGTGTGAAACATAGGGAGACAGAGAATGAGTGAGACAGAAAGACAGAGAGAATGACAGGAAGATTGGAAGAGAGAGAGAGACAGAGAGAGACGAGGGAGCGGGGAACAGAAGGAGAGAGAGTTGAGAGACGGAGAGAAGGTGGGGAGAGAGAGGGCGCGAGAGAGATACAGAGTGAGAGACGTGACAGGGAGAGAGAGAGAGAGACGGAGAGACAGGAACAGAATGTGAGAGAGGGAGACAAGTGGAGAATGAGAGAATGACAGGGGAGGGAGGAAGGGAAAGTGAACATTTTGATTTCAAGGCCTCAGACCGTGCCTATTGTCTGCTCACTGTATTATAAAAAACAGAGACCAGTGTAATGAAGGAAACCGGAACATAAAGCTGCCACACGCTGGAGATATTTAAACACGGGGAGTGTAACCCTCCTGATGCTGACAGCTCAAATCTGGCCAGGAGTTAAAAAGACAGGCATTGGGATCCCTGATCCTCATTTGGGGACTGCAGGCCTACCATGAACCTTGGATGGATAGGGACCTGGAGTTAAACATCAGACCATCTCACAACACCCCATTGAAAAATTTACCCCACTCTTTGGCAGCTCCTGGACACTGGGAAAGGGCAGGCTGTGATGCTTTCCTTAGTCAATCAGCCATTGGCTCTGGAATTTGGTGCCGGGAGAGGGGAAAGTGTGAGCTGGGAATAGAGAGCGGTGGGATTTGTTGCTCAGTGAGCAGCAAAGGGTCTGTTTATAAGTTGCAGAAGAAATGGCTTTTCCGATCAATGCCCAAACAGCTTCTCAGTGACCTTCAGGAGAAAGTAAATAGACTCACTCTCCCGGGAGGAACCAACAACTGGCAGGCCACTGCCTGGCACTCACTGACACACTCACTGACACACTCACTCACTGACACACTCAC
>NC_063374.1:8314084-8320373 GCF_021869965.1 Rhincodon typus | reverse complement strand
TGACACACTCATTCACTGACACACTCACTCTGACACACTCACTGACATACTCACTGACACACTCACTCTGATACACACTGACACAGTCATTCACTGACACACTCACTCTGACACACTCACTGACACACTCACTGACATACTGACACACTCACACTGACTTGCTCACTCACTGACACACTCACAGTAACACGCTCACTCACTGACACACACACTAACACACTCACTCACTGACACACACACTAACACACTCACTCACTGATACACACACTAACACACTCACTGACATACTGACACACACACTAACACACTCACTCACTGATACACTCACTAACACACTCACTCACTGACACACACACTAACACACTCACTCACTGATACACACACTAACACACTCACTCACTGACACAAACACTCACTTGCACACTCACTGACACACTCTAACAGACACATACTGAAACAAACTCTCACTCACACACTCGCAGACACACTCACTCACCGATACACTCGCTCAGTGACACACTCACTATACACACTGACACACTCGCTCACTGACACACCCATACGGACACACTCACTCCCTGAGATGCTCGTGTTGATATACACACTGGATGCACACACTTTTACACTTTATTTCTCTCACTCTATCTCTTCCACATACTCTCTACCTCTCCCCTGAATTTTCTTTCTGTCCCGTCCACTCTCTCACTACTGTCCTCTCTCTGTGTCCTGTCCACTCTGTCTCTACCCTGCACACTCTCTCTGTCCTGTACACCCTTCCTGCTCCTATGATGCTGCTTGGCCTGCTGTGTTCATCCAGCTCTACACCTTGTTGTCTCGGACCTTCCAGCATCTGCAGTTCCTACTAACTCTCTCTGACCTGGCCACTCTTTCTCTGCCTTGCACACTCTCTCTGTCTCTCACACACACTGTGTATAAGGTAGTGGCTCTGAACGGGTTAATGTTGTAGCTGCGATCATCTCCTCCCAACCTGACAATATCAGTCAGTTTACCCAGCAGCAATCCCTCCCAATGGAGACAGATGTGTCATTCCTGGCTCCTGATAGTGTTTAGAACAAACTTCATGAGTAACATTGAGAACCCACATTCAAAGTGGACAGTGGGGCATTTGAACTCTGCAGAGAACTGGACTTGTTTATCCTTTTTTATAAATATCGCCTAAAAGTCACTTGAGACACATTGAGGCCTTTTTTTTTTGTAAGACGTTTGTTGGAAAAATTTAATTGCCTGGCCTTACATACTGGAAGCCAAAAAACAGAAATTGCTGGAAAAGCTCAGCAGGTCTGGCAGCACCCGTGGAGAGAAATCAGAGTTAACGTTTCAGGTCGAGTGACCCTTCTTCAGAACGTTAACTCTGATTTCTCTCCACAGATGCAGCCAGACCTGCAGAGCTTTTCCAGCAATCCCTGTTTTTGTTTCTGACTTCTGGCATCCACAGTTCTTTCGGTTCTTATACTGGAAGCCCTCGGAGGGGGTTCATGGCTGTTGGGAATTGTGTTTTGCTTGGAGTTCAGGTGGGTCCCTAAGTAGGACCCCAGCCAGCTCATCCTCTGCCTGTCTGAGGAACCCTCAGTGTGAGCTCAACATTAAGAACCAAAACACAGATCCAGCGGTGCTCTGTACTGCTTTCTGAAAGGATATGTCTAAACAACTCCTTGGTGCACTGCATCTGCAAAGATCCCAGGGAAAACTGCCTTGATCATTTAGTGACAACACAGTATGGAACTAGAACAACAGTCAGGCTTCTTCTTAAGAAAAGTGCCTTTTTTGTTTACCCTTCAGGAACTAAGAATTATTGGCCAAAGTGACTTATACTATCTAAACTAAATCTCTGCAGAGAAATTGATTATTAATTTCACTACGTGACCCATGTTTGTGCATGCTCATCAGCCTCTTTGCTGAATAAGTGTTGTTCCTCCAACCAATCAATAGTTTTGAGGTTTTTTTTTTAGAAAGAAGATTGCTTCATGAATTTTTTTCATTCTGATCCTAATAAATGCCCAGATCAGAAACTGCGTAAAAGCTTTTAGGTCATCAAGTCTCCCCTCAGCCTGCACCACTCAAGTTTTTCTAACCTCTCCTTATAGCTCATACCCTTTAATCCAGGAAGCATCCTGATAAATCTCTTCCACATCCTCTCCAACGCCTCCACATCCTTCCTGTAATGTGGCGACCATAATTGAACACAGTACTCTTAAGTACGGCCTAACCAAAGTCTTATAAAGCTGCAATATGACATCCTGACTCTTGTACTCAATTCCCCGACCAATAAAGGCAGGCATGCCATACGCCTTCTTTACCACCCTATCTACTTGTGTGGTCACTTTCAGGGAGCTATGGAGACAGACCTCAAGATCCTTCTGTACGTCAATGTCTTCAGGGTCCTGCCATTTACTGTATACTTTTCTTTAACATTTGCTCTCCCAAAGTCTAGCACCTCACACACTTAACCCCATTAAACTCCATCTGCCATTCCTCCGCCCTTATCTGCAACTGATCTATATCCTGCTGTATCCTTTGACAACCCTCTGCACTATCCTCAACTCCACCAATCGTTGTATCGTCTGCAAACTTACTAACTCACTCACCTACATTTCCATCCACGTCATTTATATATATCACAAACAGCACAGGTCCCAGTACGGATCCCTGTAGAACACCGCTAGTCACAGACCTCCAGCCTGAGAAATACCCTTCCACCACTACCCTGTCTTCTATGGCCAAGCCAATTCTGAATCCAGGCAGCCAAGTCACCATGGGTCCTGTGCATCTTAATCTTCTGAATGAGCCTACCATGAGGACCCTTGTCAAAAGCCTTACTAAAATCTATGTAAACATCCACTGCTCGATCACCTTCCTTACCTCCCCAAAAAGATTCAATTTAGTAGGACACGACCTGCCCTGCACAAAGCCATGCTAACTGTCCCTAACTAGGCCATGCTTTTCCAAATATGCGTAAATCCTGTCCCTAAGAATTCTCTCCAACAGCTTCCCAACCACTGATATGAGACTCACTGGTCTATAATTTCCTGGATTATCCCTATTTCCCTTCTCGAACAGAGGAACAACATTAGCTGCTCGCCAGTCCTGAGACCTCTCCAGTGGATAATAAGGGTACAAAGATCTTGGTCAAGGTCCCAACAATCTCTCTGGGGCGGATACCATCAGGCCCTGGGGACATACTCACCTTAGCACTCTTCAAGAGACCCAACATGACTTCTTTCTCAATCTCAAAATGCCCAATCATATTAGCATACTCCACTATCCTTCATATCCCTTTCCTGAGTGAATATCGATGCAAGGCACTCATTTAATATCTCACCCCCATTCTCTGCCTCTAAGCACAAGTTCCCTCCTTTATCATTGAGTGGTCCTGCCCTCTCCCTAGTTATCCTTTGTTTTTAATGTATCTATAAGAATGCCATGCAATTCTCTCTAACCCTACTTGCCAAGGTCATTTCATGGCCCCTTCTTAGTGCATCGTAGAATCCCTACAGGGTAGGAACAAGCCCTTCGGCCCAACAAGTCCACACCAAACCTCAGAGCATACCACCCAGACCCACCCCCTAATCTACACATCCCTGGACACTATGGGGCAATTAGCATGGCCAGTCCACCCTAACCTGCACGTCTTTGGACTGTGGGAGGAAACCGGAGCACCCGGAGGAAACCCACGCAGACACAGGGAGAACATGCAAACTCCACACAGACAGTCGCCCGAGGGTGGAATCGAACCCGGGTCCCTGGCGCTATGAGGCAGCAGCGCTAACCGCTGAGCCACCGTGCTGCCCTACTAATTCCCTGCTTGAGTTATTTCCTTATATCCCTCACTGCTCCTGTCCAATTTTTAGCATCTTAAACCTTACATATGCTTCTTTTTTCCTTTTGACTAAATTCACAACCTCCTTCACCTTGCCATCTTATCCTTCCTCCTTACCAGAATATGCCAGTCTTGAACTCTCCCCAGCAGGTCTTTATGTGGACTTGCCTGACTGGATAAGGACAGCAGATTTTCTTCCTTGAACTAGCATTTGTGACACACATGGCTTTTAACTGTGATCGACATTATCACCATTAGATGCATTTTGTTTCATTCCAGATATTTATTGAATTCAGCATTCCACCATCTGTCATTGCAGGATTTGAACCCACACGCCAGATCATTAGGCTGGAGTTCTGGATTGCAAGCTGTCAGATATTAAACGGGCAACAGTGCCTCACTGAAGATTATAATGGTTAATACTCTAGCATTGGCAGACAGCCCAGACCAGCTCACTGTGTGCACCATGACTGCCATCGTGTGGCCTCTCAGTGGTAAGTGCCAGCAATATGGGCACTGGGCTCCAGCTCCAAAGGCTGCAGGAGAGATTTACCAGGATGTTAGATAACAAGGTGTAGAGCTGGATGAACACAGCAGGCCAAGCAGCATCAGAGGAGCAGGAAAGCTGACGTTTTAGCAGGCTTGACGTTTTAGCAGGCTTGACGTTTAAAAATAGACTGGAAAGGCTAGGACTTTTATCACTGGAGTGGAGGAGGTTAAGGTGTGACCTTATTGAGGTTTATAAATAAGGTGAATGACAAGAGCCTTCCCCCACCCACGGTGAGGGAGTTCAGAACTAGGGGGCATATTTAGCAGCTGGGAGGGGGTCATGGAAGCTCCAGGAGGTGAAGGACAGGTCAGTCGATGAAGGCAAAGGAGATTTCCCTGAACACAGAAAGGGATGGGGACGTTTGAAAGGGTGGAGATGCTGGGGATCACCCCTCTTCGGAGCACAGGCAGTTTAGGGGAGAGTGCATTGTTCAGCAGTGGGAAGGAAAGATCAGGGGTGCGTGTGTGTATGTAGGAAGAGATATGTTTCTCACCTATCATCAGAAACCATTCAATCCCACCCTGAAGCAAATTCTTCCAGAGTGAGCTCACTGTCACGTTGTCTCCCCAATACAGAAACCACCACTACCCCCACCTCCCCGAGAACAGAATTGAGAATAAAATCCCAACATTCTCTTATCCACATTCCCAAAATCTCCACACCCCCAAAATCTCAATCCCTTCACATTCCCAAAATCCTAACCCTGATTCCAAACTCCCAACCCCCTCCACCTCCTCAAAATCTCAACGTTCATCCCTACAATCCTAAAAACCCAACCCCATTCCTATATGTTCCCAAAATCCCAACCTGCCCCTGAAACCCCAAACCCTACAATCCCAACGCCGACCTTTTCACATTCCCCAAGTCCCAAGGTCCATCCCTACAATCTCAACCCCCATCCCCTTCACAGCTGACAGCAACTGTTTGCTCCCTCCTCCTCCTGGGACAGTGCCATGTAGCTGAGATATGTATGTGAGAGAGTGGGCGGGTGGGTTTTGTGCCGCTGTTGCTGGTCAAGGGGCAGATTCAGCCTTTGGCAGGCTCACCCCCCTGCTCCCCCACCTTGCTGCACGCCTGTGATTCAACAGACAGACAAGATAACACTGCTTACATAGCGGCCGCCTCAATTAACTGCATCCTCTGCCAGCAAGCTAACAAGAGTTATTGCAGGAACTGTGCTGCCTTCGTACCCTGTAATTTATCAAGTCGAGCATCCTTTTCAATTCTTACGTTAACTCATGCTTGCAGTCCAGAGTAATCGCCGCTAATTAAGCAGCTTTAAACCAGGCAAAATGCTCAGTCTTTGGGCCAGTGAGACCCATTTCAATACCTCAGTGTTAAAGTGAGTCAGAGTGGAGTGTGATTGCTGTGGATTAGAGCTGGAACAGAGTCAGGGGGTGGGGGAAGGAAGGAGACTGACCAAAGGGGCATTTATGGTGCGGCTATAGTTTCCCCTACCGCTGGACCAGGAGACCAGGGTTCAAATTCCATCTGCTCAACAGCTGCGTTTACAACAGTGTGAGCAGGTTGACTGTAGAAAATATTTACAGATGTACCTGCTGACAAACAGGCTGCGCTTCCACCACCAACAAAATATAAATAATACCAGTTTTGCCTTTTTATTGCACCTTGGACAGCAGTTTAAAGGTCTGGTTGAAATCCTTCCCTGACCCCCAAGTCCCAACCAGTGAACCTCTCCTACACCCATCAGGGGACAGGCTCCACACATCTCAGGGCTGGGTGGCAGCTTTGTACAGCTCCATTGGGACTGTGTGCCCAGGGCAGGGACTTTTTCCCCCCTGGAGCGTAGGAGGCTGAGGGGTGACCTCAGAGGTTTATAAAATCATGAGGGACATAGTTAAGGTGAATGGCAGGTGCCTTCCCGCCACTCCCCACTCCCC
>NC_063374.1:8304529-8313984 GCF_021869965.1 Rhincodon typus | reverse complement strand
GGGCAATTTCAAGACTGGGGGTACAGTCTCTGGAGAAAGATTTTAAGAAAGATGATAGGCAATTTTCTATTGTACACAGAGGGTGGTTTGTGGGTGGAATGAACTTCCCGAGGAAGTGGTGGATGTGGGTACAGCTACAATGTTTAAAAGACATTTGGATAAGTACATGAATAGGGAAAGATTTGGAGGGATATGAGCCAGCAGCAGGCAGGTGGGGCTAGTTTAGTTTGGGATCATGGTCAGCACGGACTGGTTAGACCGAAGGGTCTGACTCCGACAGGCAGGTAAAGAGTTGTCAGCAGCTGCTCCTATTCCCCAGCTGCCCCTTTGAACTGTGTCCCACCAGGGTTAGTTCAGAGGGCACTTAAACAGCCCACGGATAGACCAGACCAGGTAAGGATGGCAGATTTCCTTCCCTTAAGGGCATCAGTGAACCAGATGGGGTTTTATTAAAAACGAGAGTGTCTCCCTCACTGACACTAGATTTCGATTTCAGATTTATCCAAACAGGAATTTCAATTTAGATGAATTTGGACCCATGTTCTCTTCCTCCCCCCACTACACCTGTTGGAAGCGTTAGCCTGGCTTCAAGGGCTCTTGCAGCCATGGTAGTGTCCCTACTGCCGAGCTGGGAAGCCTGGGCTCAGGTCCAACATACTTCAGAGGCATACGATAACAGCTTTGAACAGACTGACTCGGACAGATAGGTTAGCCAGGCTTCAAGGACTGAACCAGTGACAATGTTTACTAGTACCAGGTCCCAATTAGCATGAGGCTGTTTGCCAGGTCAACCCACTGTTATAATAAACACCTCAGATCACTCACCTCCCCCCTGCACCCCCCCACTTCACAGTAACCAGCCCCTCCTCGTCCCACCGGGAATATCTGGTTTAAATCCAAAACTTGCCAGAACTTGGTGTTCTTTGCGAGTGACTTGGAGCAACGGGACGATGCTGGATTGGCTGCTTGGTGTGTGTATCAATCCCAGAAGCCCATTCCCCAGGGTTTCCCCTGCCACAGGAACGCTGCAGCTGAGTATTTATGAAAAACACTGTTTATTTATAAAGACAGCACATTTCACACTGGAGCCAGAGCAAGCCCATGTCAATATTTGCATTGGGAGGCACCCGTCCCTCCTGGCTCCATCAGCAACATTCGCCTTGACAGAGGGAGGCCTCTTTGCTGTTCGGTCTCTCCGTCCCGACCCCACGTGGTCGACAGCCGCACTCTCAGGGACAAGGCTCTACACAGGAGCACAGGCAGACCATTCAGTCCATCTGCCTCGTGCTGCCATCTGATCAGCAGTTCCCCACCACTCCTCCAAACACACATACAAACACAATCTGACCCCAGCAGCATATGCATTCTCTGCTGCCTCCTGGCGTTCAGCTCCCGAAGTATCCGTGGGTCAAAGGTCAGGCTCACCAGCAAGCCTGTGGAAGGACGATCTGGAAAAAATAAAGGAAGGCATTCTGGTTAAAACATTTAAACAAAACTGGGCTACTGGCCACCAGGTTATCCGATGCAGAGCAAAGCAGTTTGTCCATCAGTTCACAACACAGCTCATTATTCCTTAATAACCCTCTTCCCCACTTCCTCCTGACACCTGCCCATGCCTCACGGTGATCCTTAAGTGAAGTTACCCTCTTTCATTCTGTCAGTCTGTCTCTCAACGTCCTGTTACTTCAAAAACAATCACGGGGAAGCGACGGCCTCGTGGTATTATCACTAGATCGTTAACCTGAAGACCCAGCTAACATTCTGGGTTCAAGTACAGCCGCAGCAGATGGTAAGAACTCGAATTCTATTTCTAAAACAAATCTGGAATTAAAGTCTGATCAAACGGTAGAAAAACCCATTCGGTTCATTCATTCTTTTAGGGAAGGAAACTGCCATTCTTACCCCAGTCTGGTTTACATGTGACTCCAGACGCACAGCGATGTGGTTGACTCTTAATTAGAATCATAGAATCAAAGAATCCCTACCGTGTGGAAACAGGCCCTGCGGCCCAACAAGTCCACACTGACCCACAGAGAATCCCACCCAGACCCATCCCCCGATAACCCACCTAATCTACACATCCCTGGACACTATGGGACAATTTAGCACGGCCAATCCACCCTAACCTGCACATCTTTGGACTCTGTGGGGAAACCGGAGCACCCGGAGGAAACCCATGCAGACACGGGGAGAATGTGCAAACTCCACAGACAGTCGCCTGAGGCTGGGATCGAACCTGGGTCCCTGGCGCCGTGAGGCAGCAATGCTAACCACTGAGCCACCATGCTGCCAGGATGGGCAATAAATGCTGGCCCAGCAAAAAGTGTCCTCGTCCCATGAATGAATTTAAAGAAAAAACAATGAAGACCGCTTCAACTGGGAAAGTAAAATAATTTTCCCTCCCTCAGCGTTAAATTGTCAATCAAGTCTGGTGAGTGGTCTGGGTGGAATGATTGGTATTCTGAACTCATCTCTTTTTCTACTTTATTGCTGGACTGTAATTTTCTAATTTCTCTAAGAGTTTGTACTTAAGAGTCTATATCTAGGTACCTAAGTTGGCACTGTAAGTGGCAACTTGTAAATTTTTCACTGTACACATGACAATAAAGCTAATTCTAATCCTGACTAACAACACTTCCTCATTCCGTACTCCGTTTCCCCCATATCCAAGGCCAACAGTGGACTTTCAAATTGCTTGCTGTATGTGTGTGTGGACTGTGTTCTATGCGCAATCCCCGAGAACGTCAGAAGACAAACAGGCTTCCCATCTAATAAAAAAACATCCTGTCTATCTATTTGTACAGGCGAAGTGAAAACCTCAATACACCACCACACCCTGTAGCCCACCAGCCAGCTTGTCCTACACTCAAGTCAGGTGAAATACTATCCTCACAGAAAGGACAGGAGACAAGGTATAAAATATCAGAAGCGCCAAATGGACTGCTCTCCCGATCTAGTACCCCAAAGCCCCCGAACTTGGAAGTGACTGGAATGGCGATCCCAGTTTAACTGCATGTCTCAGCCAATGAGGATAGGACCAGAAGATGGGGACTCGCTGGTACCGAAGACTTTAGCACTGAGCTCACTCTCCCTCTCTCAGACACACGCACAGGCCACAGGCAGACACAGGCATGTCAAGAACTGGAGGGGTAGTGGGGGCCTGCTTTATCTCGAGAACACCACCCTCCTAAGGATCTCCAGACGTGACGGCTGCCTGGCACTGACTGCCCCTCGGAGGGGCTACCCTGTACTGCCTCTGGCTTCAAACCCATATTCCGCACAGAGCACCTCCCCTCATGTCACAGATCTCAGGACTGGCAAGAAATGCCCGTGGCATGAGAAACGAACGAAAAATATGCATCAAGCTCAAATACTCGGAGCAAGACCAGCCACAAGTCACGACTGGGAAGCCAGGAAACCACTTACCGGTCCAGAGAATCCAGTCTTCTCCAGTGGGAGTGTCAAGAGACTGGTATCAGAGCCACGTTGCAGGGTCGCTGCTATGTTACACCGCTCCTGCAGCTGCCAAAGAACCATTTACAGGATTCACAGCCCTTCAGTTACTGAGCCTGTTGTACCCTAGTATTAGGCCACAATCTTCCCGTCTCCCAATAATCACTGCTGGCTGGGAGAATAGACGGTGGTATAATCTAGCCAGATCTTTCTCACACAAGAGGGTGGCTTGTATGCAGAAGGAACTGCCAGAGGAAGTGGTAGATGCAGGTGCAGTTACAACATGTAAAGGACATTTGGACAGGTACATGAATAGGAAAGCTTTAGTGGGATATAGGCCAAACGCAGGCAGATGGGACTAGTTCAGTTTGGGAAACTTGGTCGGGTTGGACCACTGGGACTGTTTGACTGTCTGAACAAAACAGACCACCCCCCCGCCCTCACTCACTAACTAACCGGGCTCAGTGCCAGAGATCAGACTTTGGCTCCATGGCTTCAGAGAAAGGGCTGTGCAAATCCACAGAGCTTTGGCATTAGGGCAGAAATTCTGCCAACATAATACCTCGGCAGGGGTGGGGTAAAGGGGTATTTTTGCTGCAGTTGGGTGCCAGCAACTATCACAACGACACACTGCTGAACCGATTCCTCACTAGTCCTCATGGTTTCTACCCACTCCACAGGCGGGCAGCGAAGACGATGCCATTCAGCACCTCGATGGGATCTGACTGCCCTCCCAAACCCACCGGCCTGTCTACATCAGGTCATCTTTAACTCCCTCGTTAGTCATGGGGCTACCCATCTCCGACTTGCAAAGAGTCCATGGCAGCCCCTTCACCAATCTCTGGGGACACTGCCCTCTGGAAACTCCTGCCTGAGAGATAAGACTTCCTGTACTCCTCCGTCTGAAAGAAGTCTCTTAGAAACCGTGTTTCCCCCCTCCCACAACAGGAGACATCCTTGGAATTGTCACAGTCACCAGGATCCTACACGTTCCCACAGATACTGGCCCAGTCTGCCTCAGAACAAAGCCCACATCCCCCTCACTCCTTCCCAGGGGCGCTGTGATGCAGCATCTCCTGTCCACTGAACCCCAGTGGGGAAACGGGGCACGGGAATGTGTTGGACATTAGCACAGCGATGTTTCAGGGCAGTGACCTTCCCCCACATCCCCACCCTCTCAGAACCCGGCAACGTGCCTCTGCTCCAGAATCGGACACCGCATCCATCCGTGCCACCCTGCAAAGAGACAGACAACAATTTTAGTGACATCCTCCAGGACAGGAACGTCAAAAATTGCCAGGCCCCAGTTCACTCCAACAGGCCCAGTATTATCCAGGAACCTAAGAGATAGGAAACCATTCAGCCCTGAGCCTAGCCATCTTTCAATATTATCCCAGTCAACCTTGAGCCTCAACTCTATTTCCTCACCGAATCCCCATCTTCCTAGAGACCAAAGATCCAATCCCAGCCTCAAATATACATTTAACAACAGAGACCCCACGGTCCTCGGGAGGAATGTCTCCTCCTCTTGGTCCTCAGTGACCTTCCCCCTTCCTAAGACTGTATAGCCCCCAAACAGGGAGAAACAAAACAATCTCAACCTCTACCCTGTCGAAACTCCTTCAGAATCACATCTGTCTCAACGCGATCATTTCCCATTCTCCTAAACTCCGGAGAATATTGAGCCCATTGACTCATCACAGGACAGCCTGGACCAGTTTTAGTGAACCAGCAGTGTCCGGCCTCCGATGCACATGTAACTCTAGGGGCGGCACGGCACGGCATCTCAGTGGTTAGCACTGCTGCCTCACAGCGCCGGGGACTCGGGTTCGATCCCACCCTCGGGCGACTGTCTGTCTGGAGTTTGCACATTCGCCCCGTGTCCTCCGGTTTCCTCCCACAAGATGTGACGGTTAGGTGGAACGGCCATGCTAAATTGCCCCGTAGCATCCAGGGACGTGCAGGTTAGCTGGATTAGCCACTGGAAATGCAGGCTTGGGGAAGAGAGGGGAGAGAATGGGTCTAGGTGGGATGCTCTTCAGAGGGTCAGTGTGGACTTGATGGGCCAAATGGCCTCCTTCCACACTGTAAGGACTATGAACTCTACTTAAAAACATGTAGAGCAAAACAACAGAGTTCCAGGTGAGTTCTCACTGGTATAATTGTAAAAAGACCTCCTTACACCTATGCTCCAATCCCCTACAATCAAGGCCAACAGTGAGCTTCCAATTTGCTTGCTGTGCGTGGACTATGTTCGGTGCACAACTCCCTCTGAATATCCAGACACAAAAACTTCCCATCTAAAAACGTCCAGTTTATACCGAAAACCTCAAAACAGTCCCACAGCCTATACTCCACCTGCCAGCTTGTCCTATGTTCACATGGTTTATATCCCACTCTCAAGGATGGGAGGCAGATTCCAAAGTTCAGAATCAGCAAATGGACCATGCTTGCAGTCTATTACCCCAACCCCGAAACCCCCACGACCTCAACTCGGAAGTGACTGGAATCACCCAATGCAGATAAGCGATCTCAGTTTAACTGCATGTCTCAGCCAATGAGGATAGGACCAGAAGATGGAGAGCTCGCTGGTACCGAAGACTTTAGCACTGAGCTCAATCTCCCTCTCTCAGACACACGCACAGGCCACAGGCAGACACAGGCATGTGAAGAACCGGAGGGGCAGGGACACCTTGAAACAGCAGGATTCCCTGGATCTGTGCACAAACCCACAGCCACTTTACCCACCGAGTGGTAAAATGGGCCAGAATGAAAAGCCGGGCAGTATTAAATGCCAACGCAGAAGGTGCCACTCAAACAATACCCAGTCAGTTCGTGGTCACACAACGTGCTAACACTACAAAAGTGCCAGTTACAGGAAATAAACAACATGCATTCAAGTAGCACCTTTGAAACATTTAAAGCCTCTTCAGAGTACCTCACAGCAACATCACGCACAATGTGAGCCCAAACTACATCCAGGAGTCAGGTGCTGTTAGGGAAAGGTGACCAAGGAGGTCCGCTTGAAATGGCAGCTGACTGGAAGAGAGGGGGCTAGAGAAACTGAGGGGGGAAATTCCAGCCCTCAGGCCAGAGGAAGACACAGCCACCAGTGGAGTGACAGAATCACAAGATGCTGCACACCAGAAGTGGAGATGGTCAGAGATAGGGAGTGGTATATAGGGCAGGGGAGATTAGAGGAATTGGGAAGAAGAGAGGAGAGGTGTACGGGGCAGACGAGGTGACAGAGGTAGGTGTAGGGGCTGGAGGGGGTAGTGGGTGGGGTTTGTGGCTAGAAGTTTGGTTGGGGGCAGTTACCCAGCAAGAATGCAGATGCAGGTGGGAGAATTCTCACATCATCAGGAAATACCGCTTCGCAGTCTGGGCATTCTTGCCATGTGTCCTGATGGGTAACACGCCAAGCTTCCACACAATGCTCCATTGACAGGGATGGGTCAACATTAAATGAAGACCTCTATCGTTTGTCACCCCCTTCTCCCTCCCTTTATCAGGGAGTACTGGCGGCCAATCCCACCCCGCACTGAGCTGGGCAGGACTCCATTGAATAAATGCCAAGTAGAGTCCCTGACCCAGCCACGTGGTGTGTGTGGCCAAAGCGAGGCAGTGCGCATGTGCTCACCTGACAGCGATACCACGCATGCGCCTTCAAGCTCCCTTCCGCCGAAGTGCCGGCACAGCGCAGGCGCACATTGGGCCTGGCTCTTCTTTGAAGGCGCGGAGACCCCTAAAGTGGAGACAACTACCCCGTATCTCTTCTCAAACAATAAGCTCGCTATTTTATGTTTATAACAGCTAATATCGTGGTCACAAATTCCCAACTTAGCCTACTACAACCTCAGCCGCCAACACCCGCTCCCAGCGGACGAAAGGGAGAACATCTGCCGGGCCGTCTCCTTTTATAGTCTCCTCTCCGCCAAGGAGGTGTAGTCGGGCCAAGAGACTGCCCTTGCTGCTCTTCAGCGACCCCTAGCGCACAGGAGTCCTCCTGCCCACCTACAACTCTATCCCTGATCCACACTGGGCTCACCCTAGAGGTGCAGTTAGTGCTAACCACTCAGCAGCAAAGCAAGTCAAATTCCCAATAAAAAGGAGCAAACTTCGGTTATTCTTTCCTTCCTTCGGCTTTCGTCTGCCCCGGAGCTGCTTACTTTTGGATTAGGATGGTGTGAGGTGCCATCCAAAAGATGATCACCTTCCCCTCCCCTCACATGACTCTGGTACATGTTCTAGGCATCCAAGCTGAGCTCTCTTACATCCTGTCAGGAGCCCTCCACACACACACACACACACATATACACACGAGGGGTCAGTCTCCTTGTCACCAAGAGAGGGGTTGTCAACCAGATATTTGGCCACAGCAGTCGTCGCCACCAGACTCGATGCTGCTTCCCACACACACAATGCAAGAGCCAGTCGATTGCATTAGCCCCGCTCCTTCCCAGCCAGGTTTTTAGGCTTGTGCAGCTGTCACTGTTGCCTTTGACCTCACTTCTTTGCCCTCTACCGTGTCCTCGAGGGTTGGGCAGGAACATCCCATCTGCAATGGGATTGTGCACTTTACAGGGGAGTGCATCTGTGCTGACGGAGAGGAGTCTGAGAGTACGGCAGTGTTCAGGGAGGGTCCTCAAGGAGTTTGTTACTGAGTATAAGTGGACACTGTGCTATGTGTGTGTCAGTATTTACAGGGGGTCCCGGGGGGTGGGGGGGGGGGGGGGTGACAGTATTAATGGGTGGATCCCCAGGGGATGGAGTACGTACAGCGGGTTCCATGGGGGTGGGAGTGTGTCATTATTTACAGGGGGTCCTGGAGCGCGCTGGGGTGTTGGGGTGGGTGTCAGTACTTTCTGGGGGTTCCCAGAGGATGAGAGTGTCAGTATTTACAGCAGGTTCCGTTGGAATAGGGAGTGGGTCAGTGTTTACAGGGGTCCCCAGGGGTGGGGAGCAAATCAGTATTTACAGGGGATCCCGGAGGTGGGGAGCGTATCAGTATTTATAGGGGGTCCCCAGGGTTGGGGAGCATATCAATATTTACAGGGGGTCCCTGGGGGTGGGGAGCGTATCAGTATTTACAGGGGGTCCCAGGGGTGGGGAGCGTATCGGTATTTACAGGGGGTCCCCGGGGGTGGGAGCGTATCAGTATTTACAGGGGGTCCCCTGGGGTGGGGAGCATATCAGTATTTACAGGGGGGCAGACAGTACAAACAAATCTCTATGTATTTTTTGTGAAAAAAAATCTACAAATGTAAATCTTCTAAAATGTAACTCAGGACTGAAAATTGTCTCCATTAGAAATGGGTGTTTTTTTTAATCTGTAGGGAGTTTAGTGATCTCTGTCGTTCTGAGAAAGCGCTCTCACTGCCAAGAGTGTAGGGACCCATAAATGACTCTCAATGTCCTGGGCTGTTCCAGGCCTCCTAGGACACTTAGATCTCAGCTAAATGCACAGATCAGGATAGGATCGTGTGTCTCTGAGAAGGTAGCGGACAGGGAGGAAGTTGATAGATATTTGATTGCAGGCCCTCCATTCCCTATCTCTGTCACCTCCTCCGGCCCCCACACCCCCTCCCTATCTCTGTCACCTCCTCCGGCCCCTACATGCCTCCCTATCTCTGTAACCTCCTCCGGCCCCTACACCCCTCCCTATCTCCGTCACCTCCTCCACCCCCTCCACTCTTCCCTATCTCCATCACCTCCTCCACCCCCTCCATTCTTCCCTATCTCCGCCACCTCCTCCGGCCCCCACACCCCCTCCCTATCTCATAACCTCCTCCACCCTCTACACCCCTCCCAATCTCTGTCACCTCCTCCACCCCATACACCCCTCCCTATCTCCATCACCTACTCCGGCCCCTACACTCCTCCCTATCTCTGTAACCTCCTCCAGCCCCCTACACCTCTCCATAACTCATCACCTCCACCAGCCCCCTACACCCCTCCATATCTCATCACCTCCGCCAGCCCCCTACACCCCTCCATATCTC
>NC_063374.1:8303726-8304519 GCF_021869965.1 Rhincodon typus | reverse complement strand
TCCATATCTCATCACCTCCGCCAGCCCCCTACACCCCTCCATATCTCGTCACCTTCTCCAGCCCCTACACCCCTCCCTGTCTCATCAACTCTTCTAGACCCTACACCCCTTCTTATCTCTGTCACCTCCTCCAGCTGCCCTACCTCTGCAATCTCTTCCAATCCCCTGATTCCTATCGGTCTGCCACTGGGGACCATGCCTTCAACTGCCTGGGGTCCTGAACTCAGGAACTCCCTCCCTTCGCCTCTCCCTCCCACTCTCTCTCCAATTAAAAGATGCTATGGGAGCTGCCTGATGTAGATCCTTCGAAGACTCAACGTTGAAAGTCAATCAGTCAGGGAACGGACCTGGAGGGGCGGGTTTCCCTTTCCTAACGGCGGTACCTAAATGCCTGTTGTTGTTGTGGTCAGCCTTGCCTCGCAAAACACCCTCAATCCTCCTGAAGGTCAGGTGCCCATCTTAATGCCCTTACAGGGGGCACCCAGGCAAAGTTGGACAGAGAGGACAGGATCGATTTGGTTTCGGGAACAGCCATTTTTATTGGTCAGAAATGTTTACTTTTTTACATCCGAACGCGTCGCTCCTGAGTCCGGTCCTCGCCGAGCGGGGGCACCCCTTAGAGAAGGGCGCAGAAGAATTTTTTCTCTCGGAAAGGGTTCTCGGAGGTTGGCACCGGGGTGATCAGGGGGTCCTCGCAGGAGTGGGCATCACAGTATGCCATCAGGTCAGCCGCAGTTTTTGAAACCTGGTTGGAGAATGTTGGGGGGGTGGGGGGTGAGGGGGGGGGGGGGGG
>NC_063374.1:8295893-8303626 GCF_021869965.1 Rhincodon typus | reverse complement strand
GGGGGGGGAGAGAGAGAGGGTTGGAGGAGTGATTTATGGGCAGAGGGTTGGGAAGAGTTGTGGGGGCAATTAGGGAAAGATGGGGAGAGGGTTGGGGAGAGAGTTTTGAAGATGAAGTTGGAGAAAAGTAAATAATAAAAAGAGTTTTATTGATATCTCCTTGTGGGGCTCAGCAGGGTGGGTGCTGGAAGGTTATCTCCACCCACCCCCACCAACTGCGCCCCGTCACTCTCCCCCCACCCCAACCACCTCAGGGAGTCCAGACCCAGGGGTCACAGTGACTCAGGATAAAGGGGTCAGCCATTTTAGAACGGGATGAGGAGGAATTTCTTGATTGATTGGTTTTATTGTCACATGTGCCGAAATACAGTGAAGAGCTTTGTTTATGAGCGGTACATGGGGTGGGGAATTCTCTCCATACTGGAGGTGTCAAGGGGGTGGTCATTATCCTGAGGGGGGTGTGGGGTGTCCTGGGAATGTCGGAGGCCCAAGGGACGAACACAGCATCCAGTGACACTGAAGGTCGTTAATAAATCCAGAATTGAAATCTCGTCTCAATAACCTTGATCGTGAGACCCTTTTGTTAAAACCCAATCTGGGTGACTAATGCCCCTTTAAGGAGGGTACTCTGCCCATCCTTACCTGGTCTGGGCCTACACGTGACTCCAGACCCCTCAGCCTTAGGTGGCATACTTAAAAGGGAAATCAGGAGGGCAAAAAGGGGACCGTGAGATAGCTTTGGCAAATAGGATTACGGAGAATCCAAAGGATTCTACAAATACATTAAGGACACAAAGGGTAACTAGGGAGAGAATAGGGCCCTTAAAGGCCAGCAAGGCCGCATATGTGTGGAACTGCAGGAGATGGGGGAGATACTAAACAATTATTTTGCATCAGTGTTTACTGTGGAGAAGGATATGGAAGATATAGAACATGGGGAAATAAATAGCAACATCTTGAAAAGTGTCCAGATTACAGAGGAGGAGGTGCTGGACATCTTA
Source organism: Rhincodon typus (assembly GCF_021869965.1). Lineage (NCBI taxonomy): Eukaryota > Metazoa > Chordata > Chondrichthyes > Orectolobiformes > Rhincodontidae > Rhincodon > Rhincodon typus. Next base: position 8,302,625 of record NC_063374.1, on the reverse strand, counting down.
AAACGCATTCAAGGTGGATATGTCCCCGTGACCTGATCAGGTGTACCCTAGAACTCTGTGGGAAGCTAGGGAAGTGATTGCTGGGCCCTTGCTGAGATATTTGTGTCAGCGATAGCCACAAGTGAAATGCCGGAAGACTGGAGGTTTCTATGTAAGAAAGATGGTAAGGAAAAGTCAGGGAACTGTGGCCTGATGAGCCTGACATCGTTGGTGGTTAAGTTGGTGGAGGGAATCCTGAGGGACAGGATTTACATGTATTTGGAAAGGCAAGGACTGATTAAGGATAGTCAACATGGCTTTGTGTGTGGGAAATCATGTCTTACTAACTTACAGAATCATAGAGTCATACAGAATGGAAACAGACCCTTCAGTCCAACCAGTCCATGATCAGAAGCTAAACTAGTCCTACCTGCCTGCTCCTGGCCCATATCCCTCCAAACCTTTCCTATTCATATATCCATCTAAATGCCTTTTAAACGTCGTAATTATACCCGCATCTACCACTTCATCAGGAAGTTCATTCCACACATGAGCCATCCTCTGTGTAAAAAAATTGCCCCTTTATATCTTTATTAAGTCTTTCCCCTCTCACCTTAAAAATGTGCTCCCTAGTCTTGAAATCCCCCATCTCAGGGAAAAGATGATTACCATTAACTCTATCTATACCTCTCATTATTTTATAAACTTCTATAAGATCATCTCTCAACCTCCAGTGAAAAAATCCCAGTCTATCCAGTCTCTCTTTATGACTCAAACCTTCCATACCCGGCAACATCCTGGTAAATCTCTCTGAACCCTCTCCAGCTTAATACTATCCTTCCTATAACAGGGTGACCCAAAGTGGACACAGTGCTCCAGAAGAGGCCTCACCAATGTCCTGTACAACCTCAACATAACATCCCAACTCCTATATTCAAAGGTCTGAGCAATGAAGGCAAGCGTGCCAAATGCCTTTTTAACCAAACTTTAAAGATTTATGTACCTACAACCCTAGGTCCCTCTGTTCTACAACACTACCCAAGGCCCTACCATTAATTGTATAAGCCCTATCCTTGTTTGTTGTACCAAAATGTAATACCTCACATTTATCCAGAATGCACTCCATCTCCCATTTTTCAGCCCATTGACCCATTTGATCAAGATCCCTTTGTAATCTTAGAAAACCTTCCTCACTGTCCACTATGCCACCAATTTTGGTGTCATCCGCAAACTTACTAACTATGCCTTCTATATTCTCATCCACATTATTTATATAAATGATAAACAAGAGAGGACCCAGCACCGATCATTGTGGCACACCGCTGGTCACAGGCCTCCAATCTGAAAAGCAACCCTCCACCATTACTCTCTGTCTCCTACCTTTGAGCCAATTTTGTGTCCAATTGGCAAGCTCTCTCTGAATCCCACGTGACCTAACTTTACTGATTAGTCTCTCATGTGGAACCTTGACAAAGGCTTCACTAAAATTCAAATAAACAACGTCTCCTGCTCTGCCATCATCAATCTTTTTGGTAACTTCCTCAAAAAAATCTCAATCAAGTTTGTGAGAAATGATTTTCCTCGACTAAGCTTTTTGAAGAAGAAAGAAGATTGATGAACGCAGAACGGTTGATGTAGTCTATATGGAATTCAGTAAGACTTTCGACAAGGTTCTGCATGGTAACCTGGTTTGCAAGGTTAGATCACATGGAATACAGGGAGAGCGAGCCAATTGGATACAAAATTAGCTGGAAGGTAGGAGGCAGAGGATGGTGGTGGAGGGTTGCTTTTCAGACTGGAGGCCTGTGACCAGTGGTGTGCCACAAGGATCGGTGGTCTAGACCCGAAACGTCAGCTTTTCTGCTCCTCTGATGCTGCTTGGCCTGCAGTGTTCATCCAGCTCTACACCTTGTTATCTCGGTCTGGGTCCATTGCTTTCTGTCATTTATATCAATATTTGGATGTGAACATAGGAAGAACGGTTAGTAAGTTTGCAGACAATACCAAAATTGGAGGTGTACTGGACAGCGAAGAAGGTTACCTCAGAGTACAATGGGATCTTGATCAGACGGGACAATAGAATGGCGGATGGAGCTTAATTTAGATAAATATGAGGTGTTGCACTTTGGTAACGCAAACCAAGGCATGAATTATACAGTTAATGGTAGGATCCTGGCGAATGTTGCTGTACAAAGGGAGCTACACGTTCACAGTTCCTTGAAAGTGGAGTCGCAGGAAGACAGGATACTGAAGAAGGCATTTGGTATGCTTGCGTTCACTGGTCAGTGCATTGAGTGTAGGAGTTCATATTACAGCAGTACAGGACATTTCATAGAATCCCTACAGTGTGGAAACAGGCCCTTCAACCCAACAAGTCCACACTAATCCCCAGTGCGTCCCACCCAGACCAATCCCTCTATAACCCATCTAGTCTACACATCCCCGAACACTATGGGGCAATTTAGCACGGCCAATCCACCCTAACCTGCACATCCCTGGGCACTACGGGGCAATTTAGCACGGCCAATCCACCCTAACCTGCACATCCCTGAACACTATGGGGCAATTTATCATGGCCAATCCACCCTAACCTGCACGTCTTTGGACTGTGGGAGGAAACCGGAGCACCCGGAGGAAACCCACGCAGACACAGGGAGAACGTGCAAACTCCACACAGATAGTCACCCGAGGGTGGAATCGAACCCGATTCCCTGGCGCTGTGAGGTAGCAGTGCTAATCACTGAGCGACCGTGCTGCCCCTAACATTAGTTAGGCCACTTTTGGAATACTGTGTTCAATTCCGGTCTCCCTGCTATAGGAAGGATGTTGTTAATCTTGAAAGGGTTCAGAAAAGATTTACAAGGATGTTGCCAGGGTTTGAGCTACAGGGAAAGGCTGAATAGACTGGGGCTATTTTCCCCTGGAGCGTCGGAGGATAAGGGATGACCTTATAGAGGTTTATAAAATCACAAGGGGCATGGATAGCGTAAATAGACAAGGTCTTTTCCCCAGGGTAGGGGAGTCCAAAACTAGAGGGGCATAGGTTTAAGGTGAGAGGGGAAAGATTTAAAAGGGACCAGAGAGGCAACATTTTCACACAGAGGGTGATGCGTGTATGGAATGAGCTGCCAGAGGAAGTGGTGGAGGCTGGTACAAGTATAACATTTAAAAGGCAACTGGATGGGTATCTGAATAAGAAGGGTTTAGATGGATATGGGCCAAATGTTAGCAAATGAGATTAGATTAATTTAGGATATCGGGTCAGCATGGATTAGTTGGGCCGAAGGGTCTGATTCTGTGCTTTATGACTGCCTTCTGAAGGGTTGGTCATTCCTGGAACCACAGGGAAAAGTGGAAGCAGAGGGAACGCTCCTGTTTCAGCTCATCGCCTGCCTCCTCACAGGACAATTAGGGACAGGGCAGGAATGGCTCACCCTCAACGCGCAAAGGAATACAAGGGGTTCAGATTCTCTGAAGGACTCGGTGTGTGAGGGGCGGTGCCAGTTGGAGGAGGACGGGCCCAGTCCTGGGAGAGGGGGAGAGAATCCCAATGGAGAATCTGAGAGGTTGGAGGGGGACAGGGTGGAAATATTTCCCCTCGGAGATCTATCACGGTCAGGAACAGTCCAATCCTGACAACAACGGTGGGGAGGGCATTGGATGCGGAATGCAAGAACGGGGAAGTACCGATGGCAGGTGCACCCACAAAGAACCAGCACAGACAATGAGGGCCAAATGGCCTGCCCTGGACCAATAGGACCAGAACGTTGGCCCCCTCGATCCCTGGGTGCAGGTGGTTACGCAGTGGGGTGGTCACATGGGAATTTTGCGAAGGTTTACGCACCTTGATCCTGTACATGCTGGCCTCGATTTTCAGCTGTTCCACGAGTTTCCGAGCCTGTGCAATGCTCATGGTGCTGTTCACTGGTGTATCTGCTTTGGGCATCCTCCTGGGCCACGGGCAGACAGAGAGGTAGTCACTGAGTTACACTCGAATTCCTCAAAACCTCCACCTATCCACCTCGTAGAAAGATGCACCGTAGAAATTCACCACAGATCCTCCAACAGCGCCTTCCAAACCCACGGCCACTTCCACCTGGAGTCATAGAGATGTACAGCACAGAAGCAGACCCTTCGGTCCAACTCGTCCACGCTGACCAGATATCCTAAATTAATCCAGTCCCATTTGCCAGCATTTGGCCCGTATCCCTCTAAACCCTTCCTACTCATATACCTATCCATATTCCTGGTCATTCCATACACGCGCCACCCTCTTCGGGAAAAGTTGACCCTTTGGTCCCTCTTAAATGTTGTCATTGTACCAGCCTCCACCACTTCCTCTGGCAGCTCGTTCCATACATGCACCACCCTCTGCGTGAAAAAGTTGCCCCTCAGGTCCCCCTTAAATCTTTCCCCTCTCACCTTAAACCTATGCCCTTCTAGTTTTGGACTCCCTCACTCTGGGGAAAAGACCTTGACTATTCACCCTATCCATGACCCTCATGATTTTATAAACCTCGATAAGGTCACCCCTCAGCCTCCAACGCTCCAGGGAAAATAGCCCCAGCCTATTCAGCCTCTCCCTGTAGCTCAAACCCTCCGACCCTGGAAACATCCTTGTAAATCTTTTCTGAACCCTTTCAAGTTTCACATCTGTCCTACAGCAGGGAGACCAGAATTAACTAGAAGGTCAAGGGCAGCAGATACATGAGAACGCACACCACTCCCTGCAAGTTGCCCTCCGAGGCATACGCCATCCTGACTTGGAAATATATTGCCGTTCCTTCAGTGTCACTGGGTCAAAATCCTGGAATTCCCTCCCTAACAGCACTGTGGGTGTCCCTACACCACATGCACTGCGATTCAAGAAGGCAGGTCACCACCATTACCTCCAGGGGCAATTAGGGGCCAAGACGTGAACTCCATACACGCCAGTTAATTTGAAAGTAAATGCTAGTGGTCCGAACTTGTACCAATCCATTCTGGCTCAGTCTTGGCTATTCGCCTACGGTAGGCCTGACGGTCGACAGTTTTCCCCATCGCAATTATCATACTTTCCATGAAGCATGCAGCCTCTCCAGCTTCCCACCCTTCTGTACTTCACCCCCACCCCTTCCCCTCCAACGTCACCTTCCTAAATAAATCCTGGGGCCCCTAACACTGGATGGAGACCTGAAATCAAATCGGGACAGCAGGAGGCCATTCGGCCCTCCCCTGACTGGACTCGATGCGACCAACTTGCCAATTCCCGACAGCCTTTCCCTGACAAACATCCACCTCGTCTTTGAAATTATTGTAAGGAAATTACAGACATTGTAGGCCATTCGGCCCTCATAGCCATGTAGTGCAATTCAATAAGATCATGTGATCGGATTTCTCCGCACTTCCCTGATCAACCTCACCCCCTCACTTAGAGTCATAGAGACATACAGTCGGAAGCAGGCCCTTCGGCCCACCCAGTCCATGCCGACCATAATCCCAATCTAAACTAGTCCCACCTGCCTGCTCCCGGCCCATATCCCTCCAAACCTTTCCCATTCATGTACTTATCCAAATGTCTTTTAAACGTTGTAACTGTACCCCCATCCACCACTTCCTCTGGAAGCTCATTCCACACATGAACTGCCTTCTGTGTTTAAGAAAAAAATTGCCCCCCCATGTCTTTTTAAAATCTCTCTCCTCTCACCTTAAAAATATGCCCCTGAGTCTTGAAATTCCCCCACCCTAGGGAAAAGACGGAGTGGGAGGGGAAGAGGGAAGTGGGCAGGAGTGGGGAGAGGATGGACTGGGGGTGGTGGGAGGGAGGAGAAGGGAACATGAAGGGGAGGTGTTGGAGAAGGGAATGGGAGGAGAGCGCTGGAGAACCGGGAGAGGTTGGGGGAAGGGGGTGATGGGAGAGGAGCGATCCAGATTTCCCACACCTTCTGAATGTTTCAGAGCCTCCTGACCTAAGCTGGTTGGAGTAATTCTGCTGAAGGCCAGATGGGGGAGGTGTGCAAGGAGGTCTGAACTCCTCAGGACCGAGGCTGGTGGGTTGGGAGGGCTGGAGGTCAACCCAAGTCAGACCCTTCAGCCCTCAAACCTCTCCTAACCCACCCTCCTCCCATTGGCCGTGTAACCCATCCCTCCTTGGCTCGACCCTTCCTTTCCAGCCAATCCTAATGCAGATAGCCCCAGACCTCAGATTGGCTGATTCTTGACTGGCCAATAAGGAACCTCCTGGCCCCCCCCACCCCGCCCCGGGTCAATAACAAATTGACCAAATGGCCAAACAAAAGTTAGACAAAATAAATAAATAATTAACAACCAATGAAATCCGCTGTTGGAAAATATGTCGCATCAGAACGAATGTAGTGAGTGACCAATGGTAATCAGTGAGAGGGGTTTCCTTGGCGACAGGTCTGTTTAGGTCAAGATTCATGGGTTGCCCTGGCCATGTGGCCTTTGATCTGACATGCGTCAAGCTTCTGTGACCTTCTCCATTACACCCTGTGCCCTTTAACCTGACACCGCCCTCCTCACTATGTGGCCCCCAAAAACTCCCTCCCTCCCCTCCAGGTGGCTCGTCCTCTACCACCGTTTCCCCCTACAACCTCCTTGGAGCCACTCCATCACCCACGTCCTCGCGTGGGTTCATAAAACTGTTCCTCACACACTATGTACTGTCAGACACAGGGTACACACACAGTTACACTGAGACACACAGTCACACACACACACACACAGTCACACTCATGCACACAGTCACGCTCA
>NC_063374.1:8295640-8295883 GCF_021869965.1 Rhincodon typus | reverse complement strand
ACACACACACACAGTCACACTCATGCACACAGTCACGCTCACACTGACACACACAGTCACGCTCGTGCACACAGTCACACTCACACCGATACACACAGTCACACTCACACTGAAACATACGGTCACATTCACATGCACACATTCACACTGACACACACACACCCATAGTCACACTGACACACACAGTCACACTCACACTGACACACTCACAGATACACACAGTCACACTGACACACACAGTCA
>NC_063374.1:8292937-8295630 GCF_021869965.1 Rhincodon typus | reverse complement strand
TGACACACTCACAGATACACACAGTCACACTGACACACACAGTCACATGGGTACACACACGGATACACAGTCACACTCACATTAACACACACACAATCACACTCACAGGGTCACACAGATGCACACACACAGTCACACTCACATTGACAAATATACACAGCCGCACACAGTTAGTCAGACAGATACCTACACACTCTCTCACACACACGTGCATACATACACACACAGAGTTACACTCACACTGACACACAATTGCACATGGAGTCACATTTATACTGACACACACTCTCACAGACACACACAGGCTCTCATACAGACATGCTCTCTGACACACATAGACACAGTTTCATGGACAAACACATATACTCACATCGAGAGTCTCGCTCACATGCACACATGACATACATTGACAAATATACACAGCCTCACACAGTTAGTCAGACAGACAGACATCTACACACTCACAGCCTCAAACAGACAGGAACACACAGTTTCATGCATTCGCATACAGCCTCATACACACTCAAACACACACTCATACAGACATACACAAACACAGCCTGAATTAGGAATACACTCACAGTCTCATACAGACACACACATACACACACAGAGTCTCATACACACCCACACACAAATAGCCTCATACAGACAGACACACACACACAGAGTCTCATACAAACACACTCACACACACACAGCCTCATTCAGACACACAGTCTCATACAGACACACAGTCTCATACAGAAGGACACACACACACACACACAGCCTCATTCAGACACACAGTCTCATACAGACACACAGTCTCATACAGAAGGACACACACACACACAGAGCCTCATATAGACACACAGTCTCAAACAGACAGACAGACAAATAGACACACACACACAGCCTCATACAGGCACACAGCCTCATACAGACACACACACAGCCTCATACAGGCACACAGACAAACAGACACACACACATTCACAGCCGCATAAAGACAGACACACTCACTAATGCATTGCCCCACACCCACCCACACAGCAGTACCAACTATGTACCACAGGCTGTGGTCCGTGCACACACCAACCCTCACTACCTCCCTTCTCTGATTCCCTCCATTCCTCTCCCCCTCCCTCCCTCAGGAACAAACCTCACGTCCTTTAGAGATACGGCCTTTCCATCACAATTTCCCCAAATGGCTTCTTGCCCCCCAGAAATCTCTGCCAGCCCCCTTCCCTCAGTGAGTATCTCCCTCTCTCTCTGTCTATGTGCCCCCCCCCCCCCCCCCCCCCCAACACCTTGCTCACCGTGCCCGGGCTGGAGATTCTCTCCCCTCGGTTACTCACTCAGGGGGAGAGGGGGGCACGGTGGGTGAGTGAGGGAGGGGGGAGGGAGTGCCCTGGCAGGGGCTGTGAGGAAGGTTGTGTTGGGGAGGGGTTGGGAAAGAGACACAGGGAAAGGGCACCAATACCGCGGCCCCCCACCGCCCCCCCCATGCCAATAAGAGACAGTTTTGACTGCACCAGCTAAACGATGTTGCCCAGTCGCACCCACCTCTTCAACGATGAGCCGGGCACAAGGAGTGGTACCGAGAGAATCGAAGGCTGGGGTGGGGGGCACAGGCCAAGGCAGGGGTGTTGTCGGAGTCCTCTGCGGGATGCAGTTCCTGGATAATCCAGGGGGAGAGGGACAGGAAGGATGTCGATTCTAGAAGGAGATGGTGCTGTGTACCAAGAGGCTCTTTCTCTCTCTCTCTCTCTCTCTCTCTCTCTCCCTCTCCCACTCACTCTCTCCCACTCTCAATCTGTCTTCCTATTTTACCCCTTCCACACTCTCTCTTCCACTCTCTCAATCTGTCTTTCTCTGTCACACTCTCAATCTCTCTATCTATTCCACACACTCTCTCTCTTCCTTTTGCTCTTTTGATATCTCTCTCTCTCAATCTCTTGCTTTTTGTCTTCCTCTCTCCCTATCTCTTTTCCACTCTCTCTCTTTTGTCTTCCTCTCTCACTCAATCTCTCACTCTCTTCCTCTCTCACAATCTCACTCTCTCAATCTCTCTTGTCCTCTCTCACAATCTCTCTCTATCTCTCTTCGACTCACTCAGTCTCTCTCTTTTGTCTTCCTCTCTCTCTCAATCTCGCTCTCTCTTCCTCTATCTCGATCTCTCTCTCTCTCACTCCTCCTCTATCTCTCTCTCTCTCTCTGTCTCTCTGAGCTGTGGGTTACAGATAGCCCTCTGTCCTCTGCAGCAAGTCACCAGGGAGAGGTGGGTCTGGCGGAGCTGCCCTCCGTCTCTGGGAGCGGGTGTGGGGGCAGGAGAGGATGGAGAGAAGGGGGTTGGGGGACTGGGAGGGGATGATAGATCAGCCCAGCCCAAACTCTGGCTTCCCTTTCTTCGTTCGTAAGGTTCTGCCAAGTGAGCAATCAGTCTGTGTCTGTCAGAGGCAGAGAGACACAGTCAGGGACAGAGAGACCTTCCTAGTCGATGGGGTGGGGGGGGGGGGGGGAGGGGGGAGGGTCAGGCATTCTGTATCCTGACTGGCTGTGGAGAATATTCCTTCATCTTTGAATCTCACGGAGAGACAGAGGATTGGACAGAAGATGGGGGGATGGGTAGGGAAAGGGAAAGAGGTGGGCTAAGGAGGACCGAATGGACAGGCCCTGGGGTGGGGGGAGGGAGGAGAACGGGAGAGTGT
>NC_063374.1:8283960-8292437 GCF_021869965.1 Rhincodon typus | reverse complement strand
ACCAGACCCGAAACGTTAACTCTGTTTTTTCCCTTCACAGATGCTGCCAGACCTGCTGAGCTTTTCCAGCAACTTCTGGTTTTGTTCTAGATCTACCTCTGGTGGCTAAAGGGATCAGGGAATATTGGGGGAAGGGTGGGATTAGGGTAGCAAATTGGGTGATCAACCATGATCATATTGAATGCTGGAGCAGGCTTAAGTGGCCAACTCCCGCTCCTGTTGTCCATGTTTCTTATGTTAATTTTCCAAAAAATAAGTAGCAACAGACATACAAGCTGCCAGAGAAAGTCCACAGGGTGGGGATACTACCAGGTCTGCTGAACTTTTCTCCGTTTCTCAGCATCTGCAGGGTTTTTGCCTTGTATTTCCAATACAGGAACTGGATGAATGTTTGAAAAGTGGTAAAACAATTGTAGGATTATGTGTGGGGGCGAAAAAAAGAGTGGGGGAGATGCTGAGGGGCTACAAATTGGGTATATCTTCCTAGCAGGACGGGCTGAATGGCCTCTTCCCTACTGTGAGCCCCACATTCTGTAGGAAATCCCACCGTGATCACACCAGATCCTTCATATAACCTCCTGGTGACCTTCAATGTAACAAATTAACTAAAACCGTAAGAACTGCGGATGCTGGAAGTCAGAAACAGAAATGGCTGGAAAAGCTCAGCAGGTCTGGCAGCATCTGTGGAGGGAGAAAGCAGAGTTAACGTTTCGTGTCCAGTGACCCTTCCTCAGAACCCTGCCAGATCCGCTGAGCTTTTCCAGCCATTTCTGTTTCTGTAAACAAATTAATTACTTGAAACAAGACTAATTGGTAAACGCCCCTTAAAGGAAGACTCATCAACCTAAAACAAAACTCCAGCAGAAACTAATGGATTAAGTAAATCTTGTCCACGTATATTTTCGATGTCAAACTGTTTAACTGGTTAATTTAGAGTGAAGCCTGGGGTTGGATGGACGGGAATGTTAAAACACACGGGCTGGTGGCGGAGGTGACTGTTTTAACACGAGGGACTGAGGGGTAACGAAAACATTTTTGTTCCCTGCTGGGAGGGGAGTCACTTCTAGAGAAAGACATGGCTCCCTCAGAGAGGACTCTGGATTGTAGACCCTTCAAGGAGAGGCGTAGTTTGGGTGAGGGTTTTATTTTTCTTAAAAAAAAAATCTTCCTCATCGTGAAATGCACTTGTCAATTCCACTCTGTTTACAGCTGTGTTTCCAATCTGCTTTTAAATCTAGTTCTTAAAACCTTTTTTGTTTAAATTCTGCTTCTCTTTCAGTCGTTTCAGAATTTTGTTTAGAAATCAAATTATTCACGTTTGTTTGTTTATTGTTGACTTTTTTTTGTTTTGTTTAAGCTTTGAGGAGAAGTGAAGTAATTAACATCCGCAGGAAATACCCTAACAAGCTACCGGTCAGTCAAAAAGTTTTCTTTTTATTATTTCAAATGGTGAGGGGTGGAATTGAAAGGAGGGGGTTAGTGTGCAAGGAAACGGTGTACAGCTGCAATGGCTGAGCCTCTCCCTCCATCCTTGCTTTTTAGTATAAATCCCTTCCCTTCTGCAAACGTAAAAGAAAGAAAAATCAGTTGAGGCTACCCTCTGTGCACGACTCTGTAAACCTGTTAGGTCATCATTACAGAGAACTTTTTAACACAGTAACGTTTGTTTGTTTTTAACCTGTAACTTTGCACTAGCCAGAACACGCTACACTCAGATGAGTGCGTATTTATTGGGACGATACTATTTCCAGATAACTTTTTTCTTGTGTTTTTATTCAACACCAGACTATTAGAATTTAAACATCAGGTGAATAATTAAATCTGCTTATGTATTAAAGGCTCCAGGACTTCTTAAAGCTAATGTTTGCCTTGTTTCTAGCTTCCCCCCCCCCACCCCCCCCAAAAAAAAACTGGGAACTGTCACCTTCTGGGGTGCTCCATACAATGATTTGAAAAATAAACAGATCCCTCAGGGAGAGACTTTAAACCATGAGTGGAATTTTGACTGAATCAGTAATAAATCTGGAACATATTGTTGCTCAGCAACTGTAATCATGACTTGATTTTAAAACCCCTTTTGGGTCACTAATGCCCCCTTTTTTTTTAAGGGAAGGAAATCTGCCATCTTTACTTGCTCTGGCCTATTTGTGATTCCAAACCTACAGCAACTTGATCAACTTTTAACTGCCCTTTGAAGTGAATCATTTTCAATTCAAGTAATGAATGTTGGTTAGGACAGCACTTAATGCACCCAGAGAAGGTGCTGCTGAGCTGCCTTCACAGTATCATTCCACAGGGAGTTCCAGGATTTTGGCCCAGTGATGCTGGATTCCTGTTTCCAAGTCAGGATGGTGTATGGCTCAGAGAACGCGCAGGGGATGGTGTTCCCATGTATCTGCTGCTCTGTCTTCTGGATGGTAGAGGTTATAGGTTTGGAAGGTGCTATCTAAGGAGCCTTGAGTTGTTGCAATGCATCTTTGTAGGTGGTACATAATATTGAGTGCCAGTGGATGTGGTGCCGATCGAGCGGGGGCTGCTTTGTCCTGGATGGTGTCGAGCTTCTTGTGTGTTGTTGGAGCTGCCCCCATCCAGGGGCAAGCGGGGAGTATTCCATCCCACTCCTGACTTGCAGTGGACAGGCTTTGGGGAGTCGGGAGATCGGTTACTCATGGCAGGATTCCCAACCTCTGACTAGCTCTTGTAGCCAGAGTATTGAAAAGCCGGTCTACTTCTGTTTCTGGTCAACAGTGATCTCTCCCCCCCCCCCCAAGGATAGTGATGGATTCTAGTTTTCCCTATCCATTTGGCTAATACTACAGGAGGAGCAATGGGAGTAAATGGGATTATTGGCCTTTGTTGACTGTTATGGCATTTTGTATGTGTATACCTCTCTCTCTCACACACACAGGTGATTGTGGAACGATACCCAAAGGAGAGATCCCTACCTCATTTGGACAAGTCAAAATACCTTGTACCTCTGGAACTCAGCCTATGTCAGTTCATGATCATCCTCAGGTACAGTTGACCATGTTAAATCTCCCAGCACCACCACTCTCCTCCCAAGGATTACAGAGGTCATGGGGATAGCTTTGGGGGAAACAAAGTGGGTGCCTGCTAGAGGGAGGGGGAGATGTGTAGGGGTTCCTGTTACTGACTGCTTCCCAATACCCTGGATGGTCTTTAGGACACTGGGGAGAGGGCGGAGTTGTAGTAACTGACCGATCGGTCTCTGAAAAAATCTCTCTTTCAAAAAGACAGATTGGATTTTGTTTCTAAACAAAGTTGCTGGAAAAGTCTGGCAGCATCTGTGGAGGAGAAATCGGTTAATGTTTCGGATCCAGTAACCACCTCTTCAGAACTAGTAGCTAGGAAAAGTCAGATTTTATGCATCAGATAAGGGGGGAGGGGGGTTGAGGAGTCAGCTATAGGTGGAGACAGAGCCCAAAGAGACAACACCCAAAGGAGTGGATAAGTCTGCCAGACAGACAGACAGATTTAGCGGCATGTGGATTTATTGGGACTGAAGCCATCGATTCTGATCCTTGCGCAGAGATCTGATTCCTCTCCTTACCAGCTGCCTGTGAGTAATCTGGTCTGTTTGCAATCTTAGAGTCACACTTGACCCTGAGATAAGCTCCTGATGTCCCTAAGGACAGCCTGTCTCCCAGCTCATCTGCTGAAATCCTCACTCCTCCTGCCCCTATTTTGCCTCTAATCGGGATGATGCCCAACTGATTATCCAAATTCAATCTTTAAGTTTGTCATCAATCTCTGGCGACTTAGTTCTCAAGCTAATGGTCTTGTTTTCCTGTTGTTTCCGCTCCCCGCCCCCCCCCCCCCCCCAACTCAGTCGAATCAGGCAACACCTGAATGTTGAAATTCTCACTCTGTTTTCAATTCCTCCCAGACCTCTTCCTTCTCTTCCCAATCCTACATTCCTTTTTTTCTGTAACCTCCTCCAACCCTTTTCTTGACCTGTGCTCTGGAATTCCAATTGAATCCTCTTCTACATTGCAATGTCTGTTGTCCTGACCATTGGCAACTGAGGAACCTTAGATCCCTGAAACATCTCCACCTTTCTCTAATGCAGCTCTAACTCCCACCACCCCCCCATCTCCCTGCAATACAGTCTGTCACTTTAGTCAGTGTTAGCTCCTTTTTTTTGGCCATTGTAATGATTGGTTCCCACTCTCTCCTTCTAAGCCTGTCTCATTGGTCCAATCCAGCTTTCCTTCACTATTAGACCCAGTGACAGGGCGGCATGGTGGCTGTGGTTAGCGCTGCTGTCTCACGGACCCGGGTTCGATTCCAGCCTTGTGCAAACTCAACACAGGCAGTTGCCTGTTCTCCTAGTGTGTGTGTGGGTGTTTCCTCCCACAGTCCAAAGATGTGCAGGTTAGGATGGATTGTCCATGCTAAATTGCCCATAGTGTCCAGTACCTACAGGCTAGGTGGTTTAGCTGTGGGAAATGCACAGTTACAGGGATATGAGTGGGTGAGATGATTAGGGCAGCACGGTGGCTCACAGCGCCAGGGACCCGGGTTTGAGTCCACCCTCAGTTGACTGTCTGTGTGGAGTTTGCACATTCTCCCTGTGTCTGTGTGGGTTTCCTCCGGGTGCTCCAGTTTCCTCCCACAGTCCAAAGATGTGCAGGTTAGGGCGGATTGGCCGTGCTAAATTGCCCCGTAGTGTTCAGGAATGTGTAGATTAGTGGGGGGATGGGTCTGGGTGGGATGCTCTTGGGGTCAATGTAAACTTGGTGGGCCAAAGGGCCTGCTTCCACACTAGGGATTATAAGCAGGAACAGCTGATTATATTTCCAAGTGGGGCTTGGAGGAGACCTTGTGTTCTCATCCAGCTGCTGCCCTTCCCCTTATCAGGAAGGGGAATAGATTCAAAGTTTGGAGAGTGCTTTCGATTCCCCATACTTGGTGAATTGCCACTTTCCCTTTTTTTGTTTTGAAGCTGGGAGAGTTTGGAGGGTTTAATTTCTAGCAAACTGGAATGCTAGGCTGTGTTGAAGTTATCACACTTGGTCAGTCTGGTACAGGGCTCTGAGCAGGTCACATCCATTCACTGGAAACTTTCAGCCAATGAAGTGACCTTGAACTCTAGAATGAAAGTTGGAAGGAGGAAATGGTTCAAATGGGCTGAAGTCTGAAACGCTTGACCCTGAACCCAACAGTGATGCTTTGTATGTAGCGGATCTCACTAAGCCACTCCACTCCGCTAGAAATATCCAACTGGTCAAGTCCACTTCAATATCCGAATACCATATCAAACATCTCGCATGAAATAGTGTACAGTACACATTAGCAATCACTTTATTCCTTCCTGGTATCTTTGCCTGAGAAATATTACACACATTCAGGCTAAAAAGTTTATTTATTTACAAGTTTTAAAATATGTAGAAACAGACTGCATAAGTTAATGCAAAGAGTTAATGCTCTTTTTCAAATCTTTATTTTTTTGCACTGCCTGTAGACAAACATCAGGACTTTCTGGGTGGGGAAAGATTACTAGATGGATGCAACTTGATTTTGAAGTTAATTGTTTAAATTTTGAATCCCTTGGTATCAAAGAATTAAAACTAAATGTAATTTAATTCCTGAGCCACAATGAAATGTATTAGTTTAAACTCCCACACTCTGTTCTACAGGCCACTGTAGTTCAACCATGTACTGATATCTATTTTAGAATAGATTAAGCTAATTCTGAATGCTTAGTTTGGGTAGACAATGTGACTTTGCCCCATTCAAAATGTGGGATCAATAATTCCTTGCTTTTAAGTCTGCGTGTTTAAGACTAAATGGTGAATGCCTTCCCTGACAAGTGTCCCAATTCGCCTCCTTTGATTTGCAAACCCATTTGTAAGTCGTCTGTTTCCCTCAGGAGTCGAATGTCTGTCACCTCGAGCCAAGCCTTCTATCTGATGGTGAATGACCGGAGTCTGGCGAGTATGTCCCTGACCATGGCTGAGATTTATGCAGAGTATGTGGAGGAAGATGGCTTTCTCTACATGACCTATGCCTCCCAGGAAATGTTTGGCCTCTACCTGTGTGACAGCTGCTCCTGACTGGGGTTTGACTAGGAAGCGGAGTTAAATCAGACTTGTTTTATTCCCCACCCTGCTGTTGCTTCCATTCCTCATGTCCTGTGTGGTGTGGGGTAGGTGACTTTTTATCCTGGAGAAAAGAAAGGTTGAAGATAGCACCAAATGGCTGCGTCCCCTCTTTCTGCCTCACTGCTCCCTGCAGTGTTTCATGCAATTGTAGTCTAGTTGAATCTAGGTTTGAACCAGCGTGGATTCCCTGTAAATTCTGCATGTTCACTAAGAAATTGTGTCAGAGGAGCATCTGACAATGGTCTGGAGGAAACGTTACAGTTCTGTTTTTGACACCTGTCCTACCTATTAAAGTTGCTCAGAAGATAAGCATCTCTTCCACACAATTTATCAAATGGGGTGTGGTGGATGGGATTTCTTTCATTTTTTGAAAATGAGGAAGGGAGAGCCCTAGGTAAGGTGTGTGTGTGGGGGAGGTGCTCATAACCAGTGTCAGCTTCAAAGATGAAATAGCCAAATTCTGGTCAGAAAGCAGACATGTGGTAAACAACGTGAGTTTCACTACAAAGCTGACACACACACTTCTATAATGTGACAGAACCAACGATCACTGGAAGTGATCTAGAAAGCTTCCTCTACAGTGTTTTCCCTGTCAAACATTCCCAAGACAGGGGTTAGATCATAGAATAAAACTCTCGCTACACTGTTTTCCCCATATACTGTGCCACCAAACACCTTCCCTCCCTCCCCCACCCCAAAATCAAATGCTTGCAGGGTTTGAT
Organism: Rhincodon typus; assembly: GCF_021869965.1. Lineage (NCBI taxonomy): Eukaryota > Metazoa > Chordata > Chondrichthyes > Orectolobiformes > Rhincodontidae > Rhincodon > Rhincodon typus. Next base: position 8,285,590 of record NC_063374.1, on the reverse strand, counting down.
ACAAGAGTAAAACACATGGTCTCACTCCACTGTTATCCCTTCAAACACTCCCCCAGGACAGCATGGGGTTAGACAGAGTAAAGCTTCCCTCTACACAGGGTTTTATTCCTTTTCCCCCCCCCAGCCAGCAAACACTCCTCCAGACAGGGTTAGATACAGAGTAAAGCTCCCTCTACACTATTTCCACTTCCCAATCAAACACTCCCCAGGATAGGGACAGCACGGTGTTAGAGACAGAGTAAAGCTCCCTCGAGATGAGCAAGGAGGGAAACTTCTTGGCTGTTCAGCAGTGACCCACCCCCCACCCACATCAGCGTGAATGCTGTTTTGGCAACAAGAAAGCTTCCCCTCTCTGGAGGGCCATCAGCCAGGAGGTGGCAGAAAGAGGATGAAGGACCTTTTCCCTGCGATAGGCAGCCCACCTGACCCAGGGGTGGTGCTAATAACAGACATCGGGGGCTCCATTGTGGGCATGGTTTGGGGTGCTCTGGGATTTGGTGGGGGTAGGGGGGGGGGGTAAAGGGAAAAAATGTTGAATGCACTCATTTTAGCCCCTGGCCCAGTGAGGCAGTAACCTGATCAGCAGAAGATATTCTGCCAAAGCTACACAATCCAAGTTTGCCCCAAAAAGACAGCACCCATTTGGTTAAAAAGGGAAGGGCGACCAGGAACAGGAACAGAGATGTGTAAATATAACTGATCGTTTATTCCTTAAACACCATATATCTCTCACACACACACACAGTGCTACCACACAGCAATTCCTCAAAAATCCGGTCATTCGGTTTCTTTCTCTCTCTCTCTCTCTCTCTCTCTCACTCAGGGCTTTTCATTCTTCCTTGAGAAAACTAAAAAAAAATAAATCCCACGGCCGCAGCTTCTCGGGAGCACCTCAGGTTGGGCTGGACATGTTCCTGTCACTGTTGCTCGTTGTGGGACCGCTGTAACTCCGAGCTGTTTGCCAGGCCTCTCCCTGCACCCTGCATCTCTTCGTAGGAATAACCGAAAACTGTAAAATCGAAGGGGGAAGCAGGGTAAGGGTTTTCATTCATTAGGTGGCATGTTATCCCCTTCATCTTTCCCACCCACTTAACTGATGCTCAAAACCAGGCGTTGCCATGGGTCAACTATTCGGCTACAAGGGGCGTCGCTTCCCCATTGGATTTCTCACCCTTGCTGTCAGGGTTTGTGTGGGTTGGATTCTGCACCACCTCTATCCATGGCGGTAGGTGGTATTGGAAGTGGGTGGGGAGTCTGGTTACCTGTGCCTTCTGCTGCACTGCGATCTGGTAAACCTCTCATCAGACTCTGGGCGCTCAGTGTCTGGTCCAGTGTCGCTTCCAAAGCTGTAAGGAGAGAGCAGGCGGGCAGGGTTAGAGGGGAGCAACACACTGCGTTGTCCCACCCACAAACAGAAAAATAGCGCATGCTGTAAGGCAGGGCAGGAGCATAAACTCTCCACAAACCTGATAGAGAGAAAGAGAGGGAGGGAAAGAGACAGCGAGACAAAGAGAGAGAGAGAGAGGGGGAAAGAGACAGCGAGACAAAGAGAGAGAGAGAGGGGGAAAGAGACAGCGAGACAAAGAGAGAGAGAGAGGGGGAAAGAGACAGCGAGACAAAGAGAGAGAGA
>NC_063374.1:8283112-8283860 GCF_021869965.1 Rhincodon typus | reverse complement strand
CATTTGACCCTCCCACGCTTGTACACAACACAAGCGTCCGCTCACTCCTCCTTCAATTCACACCCCCATCCCCTTCTTTTGTCCATCGTGTCTATCCAGCATTCTCTTCTTCCGTCTACTGCCATGATTCACCCTGACTGCTCAGCGTAGGTAGTGAATCCCACGTTCTCCCTCACTCTATGTAAAGAAAATCAAATGAGTGTCAGGGCTCAGTCATTGATAGACGAACGGTATTATCACTAGACTATTAATCTAGAAACTCCGCTAATTTTCTGGGGACCCAGTATCGAGTCCCATCATGGTAAGTGGTAGAATTTGAATTCGATAATAATTAATAAAGAAAATCCGGAATTAAGAGTGTATAAGGACGACCGTAGTCAATAGTAGAAAAATCCATCTGGTTCACTAATGTCCTTCAGGGATATTATCTGCCATCCTTACCTGGTCTGAGCCTACAGACACGTGACTCCAGACCCACAGCAAAGTGGTTGACTCTCAAATGCCCTCTGAAATGGCCCAGCGAGCCACTCAGTCCCACAATCTGTAACCTCATGGCCCGGCATATCCCCCACTCAACCATTACGATCAAGCCGGGGGACCAACCCTGGTTCAATGGAGCGTGCAGGAGGGCAGCACCAGGCATACCTGAAGATGAGGTGTCAACCTGGTGAAGCCACCAAACAGGACTCCTTGCACGCCAAACAGCGAAAGCAGCAAGTGACAGACAGAGCTAAGCGATCCCACAACC
>NC_063374.1:8272745-8283012 GCF_021869965.1 Rhincodon typus | reverse complement strand
GGAAGCAGGCCATTCAGCCCACTGAGTCCACACCAACCCTCTGAAGAGTCCTGCCACATCCAGTCGTCAATGTTGGTGGACAATTAGACAACTCCCTGGAGGAGGAGGCTCCACAAATATTCCCATCCTCAATGATGGAAGAGCCCAGCACATCAGTGCAAAAGATAAGGCTGAAGCGTTCGCAGAGATCTTCAGGCAGAAGTGCCGAGCAGATGATCCATCTCGGCCTCCTCCAGTAGTCCCTAGCGTTACAGATACCAGTCTTCAGCCAATTCGATTCACTCCACGTGATCTCGAGAAACGGTTGGAGATACTGGATACTGCAAAGGATATGGGCCCTGACAATATTCCTGCAATAGTACTGAAGACTTGTGCTCCAGAACTTACTGCTCCCCCAGCCAAGCTCTTCCAGTAGTTACAACATGGGCATGTTGTACTTGACGATGTGGAAAATTGGCCAAGCATGTCTTGGACCATAAGTAGGACAAATCCTTCCTGGCCAATTCTTGCCCCGTCAGTCTCCTCTCGATCATCAGTAAAGTGATGGAAGGTATCAGTAACAGCGCTATCGAGCAGCACCTGCTCAGCAATAACCTGCTCAGTGTCGCCCAGTTTGGGTTCCGCCAGGGCCACTCAGCTCCTGACCTCATTACAGCCTTGGTTCAAACATGGACAAAAGAGCTGAATACAGCTAACTGCTCCACAATCAATGCGGAACGTTTACCAAATCTGATGAGGGAAGGAAAACATGTACTTTATTGGAACACATCTTACTGTGAGAGCAAAATCAAGTGACATTGCAGCACTTCCTGCGTGCGGTATTGGACCATGCAGTTCGGTTGAACCCATTACACTACAGCGCACTGGAGTCCCCTCTCCCTTCTTGAGAGGTGAAAGCAGTACCTCTGGAGCAAAACTCGTCTTGGGACAATATTTAGTTCCAGGGAAACCATACCTTTTGTGAAATGCTCAGACCTTGCGGGCTCATGTCTTCCACTCATCGACACGCCTGACAGGAAAAAAAAATACAGGCAATATTTAGTCGGTTATTGAGATACTTTTCTTCGTGTCCATGGGGGCATCCAGTGACACAAACAAACTTAAGATTTCCAACACCAAAATGGATAACTTAGTCTTCTGGTGTCTCTGCTCCACACCAGCCTCTTTCCAGAACCCCCCATGCCTTTTCGCCTCACCCACATCATCCTATCCTTCAATTCCCTTCTCCCTCGTAACGTCCCAATAAATATATCTGCGTTCTTCACCCTAATCCCTCCATATTCTCCTCACTCTCTGGTTTTTCCCCGATTCGGTCCGTCAGGGGACTATCTTGTATCTACGATCCCCTGGGACGTCCTTTCCTCTGCACCTTCTCCTGTGCCTCGACATTGCAAGGTGCCACTGCAACTCCCAAGTGCAGTTTAACCAAGGTCCACTACAAATTTACCATCATTTCTTTGCTGCCCCCACTCTCTCTCCGCATCACCTCATACTGAGAGGCTGAAATGACGGACATTTACAATGGTGTATTCTGTGGCAGTCTGCATCATTATTAACGACGCACCCAGTGTAGCTCTGCTGGGAACATACCTGGGATTCCATGTGCAACATTGGTCCCTTTGGCTAAGGAAGGGTATACTCACACCGGGATAAGGATTTGTATAAACGTAAGGCCTAGAGCAGGAGTAGGCCCCTTCAGCATGCCTGCCAATGAGATCACGATTGCCCCAGCTTCCTGCCTACACCCCAATGACCCTTCACCCTCTTGCTTCGCATCACGGAATCAGGAAGCAGGCCATTTGGCCCATAATCGACCCCCACCCCCACAGCCCTACTCTACCCCTGGCCAATTCACCCTAACCTGCACATCTTTGGACTGTGTGGGAGGAAACCGGAGCACCCGGAGGAAACCCCATGCAGACACAGGGAGAATGTGCAAACTCCACACAGACTGAGGGTGGAATCGAACCCGGGTCTCTGGTGCTATGAGGCAGCATGCTAACCACTGAGCCGTGCTGCCTTATCAAGCACCTGGCTACCTCTCCCTTAACAATACTTGAGCACTCTGCTTCCACTCCCTTTCGGGAAGAGAATTCCAAAGGTTCCCAAACCTCGGAAAACAATTCTCACCTATGCCTTTATTTTGAAAGAGCAATCTCCCCCAAGAGGTCTCCCAAGAAAGGAAAAATCCGCCCCACATTGATCCAGTCGAGCCCCCCCCAGGACCTTGTATATTTCAAGCAACACATGCGAGGCCTTGTCCTCCTAAAGAAACTGCTCAATCCCAGGATCAGTCTGGTCAACCTTTTGTGGTCTCCCCAGCACCCTGTGCCACTGAAGCACACTCTCCCTACTTTTGCATTCACTTGCTGGGTGCTCTGGGATGAAGGAGACCTGCCTGCGACGTGAGGCTGAGTCGATGGGCCCGATACTCTCTAGAGTTTAGAGCAGGAGGCAACTGCGTTGAGACAGACGGGATTCTGAAGGGGCTTGGACGGGGTAGAAGCTGAGAAATTGGCTCCCCTGCTCGCACAGTCTTGGGGGGAGGGGGCATTATTCAGCACGGAGGGGAGGGGACATTTCTTTCCTCAGAGAGTGGTGGATCTCTGGAATTCCCTCCGCCCACCTCCGAGGGAGTGGAACCTCCACTGTTAGATACATTTCAGGCTGGGGATTAGACAGATTTTTAACGTCCCTCAGGGAAACCGGGGATAACGGTTAGGGTTGGAGAGCAAGGTTGGAAGCAGTAGATCGGCTGCAATCGAGTGGAATGGCGGAGCGGGCTCGACGGGCCGAATGGCCTACTTCTGCTCCTATTTCTGACGTTCTTACCTTCACTGACAAACACAAACTGCATGTGCACTTTTGCCCTCTCAAGCCTTTTGTATAAATGGTGAATGCAGCAATCCCAACACGAATGCTCATGGGACACCACTCCCTACCTCACCTGCTTCCCTGTCTCCCCCCACCCCCTCAATTTTTGGGTATCTGATTTACGCCGTCCTGTTTCCTTCTGAATTGTCCCTCCACAGGCTCCAAATATCACCACAGGTTTACTTCCCACTGCCTTAGAGGGACTTTTGAACATCTGAACTTATTACATCTACAGTGCCACCTTTATCTACCCTAAAAAAAAATTCCACAAGGTAGTTCAAATGTGATCTTTGCTTTCAGGAACTTTTCCGTTCCTTTTAGTTGTTATGTTACAGGTTTCCAGATATTTCAGTTACATAGAGCCATACAGCACGGAAACAGACCGTTTGGTCCAACCAGTCCATGCAAACCATAATCCCAAACTCAAATAGTCCCAGCTGCCTGCTTTTGGCCCATATCGCTCCAAACCTTTCCTATTCATGTTCTTATCCAAATGTCTTTTAAACGTCGTAACTGTACCCACATCCACCACTTCCTCTGGAAGTTCATTCCACACGCGAACCACCCTCCGTGTGAAAAAAAATTGCCCCTCTTGTCTTTTTTAAATCTTTCTCCTCACTTAAAAAATATGGCCCCTGGTCTTGAAATCCCCAAACCTGGGGAAGAGACATCTACTATTCACCTTATCTACACCCCTCATGATTTTATAAACCTCTGTAAGGTCACCTCTTGACCTCCTACGCTCTATTGAAAAAAAAAACCCAGCCTCTCCTTAAAACTTAAACCCTCCATTCTCGGCAACATCCTGGTAAATCTCTTCTGAACCATCTCCCACTTAGTAATATCCCTCCTATAGCAGGGTGACTAGAACGCTACACAGTACTCCAGATGAGGCCTCACCAATGTCCTGGACAAACTCAACATGACGCCCCAACTCCTATATACAAAGGAAAACCAAAAGAACTGCGGGTGCTGTAAATCAGGAACAAAAACAAAGTTGCTGGAAGAGCTCAGGAGGTCTGGCAGCATCGGTGAAGGAGAAAACAGAGTTAACGTTTCGGGTCTGTTGTGTGTCCCATTCTGAGGAAGAGTCACCAGACCCGAAACGTTAACTCTGTTTTCTCCTTCACAGATGCTGCCAGACCTGCTGAGCTTTTCCAGCAACTTTGTTTTTGTTCCTATACTCAAAGGTCTGAACAATGAACAAAAACATGCTAAACACCTTCTTAAACACCCAGTCTACACGTGATGCAAACTTCAAAGAATTATATGTTTGCATCCCTAGGTCTCTGTTGTAAAGCACTAACCCAAGGCCCTACTCTCAATTGGATAAGTCCTGCTCTTGTTTGTTTTACCAAAATGCAATACCTCGCACATCTTTGCCTAAGGAATTGATTATATTTCTCCAGCGAACTGGAATTGTACAATCACGTTTATAATCACTTTCTCTAGCTGCTGGACCTCACAATCTATTTCCTTTCTCCACTGAAGTTGTTTCAAACATTTCATATTGTCTACCCTGACCTTTCCCAAATTTGTTTTGTTTCGGGACTGATGCAACAAATTCAGACCTGGGATTGTTTTGGGGGCAGTACTTAGTTAATTAGAACGCACACCCCTCTCACACTGTCCAGATGTTATTGGTTATGCTTGTGTCTCCCACAACCGTCTGTCAGCATTACCTGAAAAATACAGGCAATACTGAAATGATTAGATCCTGTATCTTATTGAAGGTATCTCACACCAAAGTGTCCAGACTAACAGTGTTTACAGCACAGGATAACTATTTGGCCCAAGTTCTCCATGCTAATGTTTAGGCTCACTTACGCATCTTCCTCATCTCCCACATCATCTGCTACTCCTGAACCTCTCTCTTGCATGTGTTTATTCAGCTTCTCCCTTAACCACTCCCTGTGCCAGTGAATCCCACAATACCCTCCACTCCAAGAGGATGAGATGTAGGAACAGGACGCCACTATTCGGCCCCCTTTGAGCCTACTCAGCCATTCTATAGGGTCATGGTTGATCCGATATCCCTCACGACCGCTTTCCTGCCCTTTCTCAGTAACCCTCAATTCCCCGACTGATCAAGAATCTATCTCAGCCTTAAATACACACAAGGGCTCTATCCCCACTGCTCTCTGTGGCAAGGACTTCCAGAGACACTCAACCCTCAGGGAAGAAATTCCTCCTCATCTCAATCTTCAACTGGTGACCCTTTATTCTGAGACGATGCCTTCTGGTCCCAGACTACCCCATGAGGGGGAAACATCCTCTCAGCGTTCACCCAGACAAGCCCCTTAAGAACCTTGTATGTTTCAATGAGATCACCTCTCCTCCTTCTAAACTCCAGTGAGCAGAGTCCCAACCTGTTCAGCATTTGCTCACATGACAATCCTCGATTGACTGGGGATCATCCTAATGAACCTTCTCTGAACTGTCTGCAGTGAAATAATATCTTTCCTTAAATAAGGGACCAAAACTGCCGACAGTGGTCACAGTATAAGTGCAGTAAGACTTCCTTATTCTTATACTCCAACTCCCTTGAAATAAAGGCCAACATTCCATGACCCTTCCTGATTACCTGCTGCTCCCATGTGCTAGCCTTGTGTTGCATGCACAAGTACTCCCAGGGGACGGCACTGAGGCTTAGTGGTTAGCACTGCTGCCTCAGTGCCAGGGACCTGGATTCAATCCCACCCTCAGGCAACTGTCTGACTGGAGTTTGCACATTCTCCCCTGTGTCTGCGTGGGTTTCCTCCGGGTGCTCCGGTTTCCTCCCACAGTCAAAAGGTGTGCAGGTTAGGGTGGACTGGCTGTGCTAAATTGCCCCGCAGCGTCCAGGGATGTGCAGGCTGGGTGGGTTAGCCGTGGGAAATGCAGGGTTACAAGGGCAGGATGCTCTTCGGAGAGTCAGCGTGGACTGTGCTCCCACACTGTAGGGATTCTATGAATTTCCCTCTGTATTGCAACGTTTCTCTATTTGAATAATCCTGTTCTCCCTTCCAAAACGAACAATTGCATATCAGGGAAGGCAATGGCCTAGTGATATTATCGCCAGACTGTTAATCCAGAGACCCAGATAATTCTGGGGACCCGGGTTCGAATCCCACTGTGGCAGATGGTGGAATTTGAATTCAGTTTTTAAAAAATCTGGAATTAAGAGTCTGATGATGACCAGGAATCCATTGCCGATTGTCAGGAAAAACCCATCTGGCTCACTAATGTCCCTTAGGGAAGGAAACTGCCATCCTTACCTGGTCTGGACTACATGTGACTCCAGACCCACAGCAATGTGGTTGACTCTTAACTGCCCTCTGGGCAATTAGGGATGGGCAATAAATGCTGGCCTGGCCAGCAATGCCCTCATCCCATGAATGAAGCAAAATTTTCCCACATTATACTCCATTTACCAACTTTTAGCCCACTACTCATCTATCAGTATCTCTCTGTAAACCCTTCTCACAACCTGCCTTTCCACCTACTTTTGTGTCATCTGCAGATCTGGTTACAGTCCATTCGCTTTGTCCTTCTAAGTCATTAATACGTATCGTTAGCAGTAATGCTCCCAGCACTGGTCCCTGTGGAACCTCAATGGACACAGGCACTATGGGGATGAAACAGGTTTCGCCCGAATTCTCAATGGGATCGATCATGGACGTATACAGACGCCCTCCAGTCCAGCACCCGCTCCAAGTGAACGATACACACTGCTGCATGGTGAAGTGGGGGCTGCTTTGTTCTGGATGGTATCAAGCTTCTCGAGTGCTGTTAGAGCTGCACCCCTAACTCATGCCGTGTGGATGGAGGAGTTTCGGGGGAAGACTTACTCTCGGGCTCCGTCCTGGTCTTGCAGCCACAGTATTTAAAACGCCAGTTTGGCGATAGTTTGCTATTCATTCTGTTATTAACCAGGTGACCTTAAACACAAATCCAATGGTTTATGTTGGGGGGCGGAGGGGGGTGAGTTTTTATTATATGGAAGTTGTGTTATTCTGAAATTATTATTTCTGACATGCTTTTGTACTTTTGAGTTTCTGTACTGCTGGACTTTATATTTTTCTAATCCTTGTTCCTAAGAATTTGTGCATAAGAATCTGTACCTAGGTACCCATGTAGGTAAGATGGTGCTGTAAGTGGAGAATTGTAAACATTTCACTGTACTCATGTGAGTATGTGACAATAAAGCTAATTCAATCGTGAAAATCAAAAGATTTACAAGGATGTTGCCAGGGTTGGAGGGCTTGAGCTGTAGGGAGAGGCTGCGGCTATTTTCCCTGGAGCGTCGGAGGCTGAGGGGTGACCTTATAGAGGTTTATAATATCATGAGGGGCATGGATAGGGTGATGGGCCAAGGTCTTTTCCCCAGGGTAGGGGAGTCCAAAACTAGAGGGGCATAGGTTTAAGGCGAGAGGGGAAAGATTTAAAAAGGACCTCAGGGGTAACGTTTTCACACAGAGGGTGGTGCGTGTATGGAACGAGCTGCCAGAGGAAGTGGTGGAGGCTGGTACAATTACAACATTTAAAAGGCATCTGGATGGGGACATGAATAGGAAGGGTTTAGAGGGATATGGGCCAAATGCTGGCAAATGGGACTAGATTAATTTAGGATATCTGGGTCAGCATAGACGAGTAGGACCGAAGGATCTGTTTTGGGAGCTGTACAGCTCTATGGCTCTGTCTACTGCCCTCCCCTTATCTACTTACTTATCTCCTGAAAGAATTCAGTAAGGTCGGTTCAAATGTCATCTTCCCTTTTGGAATCTGTTTTGACTGTTATAATTTGGGTTCCTAGATTCTTCTCTTACGATCTTTGAGTAAGGATTCTATTATCTTTCCTACTGCTGATGTTGCCTGGTCTCCGATGCCCTGGTTGTTTCAGGCACATTTTTAAAACTACAAGACACTATGATGGCTTCTCCACTTTCTCGTATTTCGTTTTCTAATGAGTGTTTTACACACAAATTTCCTTCAGTATGTCCAAATGTAACCCACGTGGACCAAGCACTGCTTGGGGGCGCAATATTAAGTGCATTAGAAATTGTACCTTTTACAGACTGCTCAGATTTCAAGGAGCTACGATCATGCTTTCCAAAAGTATCCATTTGTACTTCTGAAAAAAATATTCAGATGGTTAGACCCTTCTTATTATTGCAGAGGCTTATTAAATAAATCATGAGAGCATAGATAACAATAGCAAGGGACTCTTCCTAAGGGTGGGAGTGTTTGAAACTAGGGATCATTTTTTTTCAGGGCGAGAGGAGAAAGATTTAAAAGGACATGAGGGTCAACGTTTTTTTTTAAACACACAGAGCGTGCTTCGTTTGTGGAATGAAGTTCCAGAGGAAGTGGTGGATGTGGGTACAGTTATAACGTTTAAAAGGATAAGTACATGAATAGGAAAGGTTTGGAGGGATACGGGCCAGGAGCAGGCAGGTGGGACTAGTTTAGTTTGGGAAACATGGGCAGCATGGACTGGTTGGGCCAAAGGGACTGTTTCCGTGGCGAATGACTCTATGCTCACACGACGTGGGGCTCGATTGCTCCACTAGTGTCCGATACTTAGCATTTTGTCACGGCCTTTGAGCTGATCTGCTCCATATGAGCCTGCCCCACCCCCATCTTTCTATCCCTTCCTCCTGTGTTTACCCTTCATTGTATCAATGGGGGAGTGAGCGAGTCCTGCACTCTCCCTCCACCCTCTTGGGGGGGAGAGGGTCCTGCACTCTCCCTTCACCCTCTTGGGGAGGATATTGCACTGAATTCCCGAATTCGGGGACTATCCTGCTTAGGTCCCACTTTGACACATGAGGGGAAAAGGAAAGTGTGTTTATTTTCCTGTTGTTTTTGCACTTTCTCCAGTGACCCTGCATCCTTTTTGTTTTTGAGGATGTGGAGGATACAACTGCTCATTGTAACCCCGAGTGTGGTCCAGCCCGAGGTTTAATACCAATTTAACCAGTTCTCATTTCTCAATCCTGCGCCCCTGCCAACGAACCCAGGTGTTTCATCAATTTCTTACCGTCCTGTGCTGACATCTTTAGTGATTTTTTTTGTAACCATCTTTTTGTGTCTATCCTCTGCCACGTTAAATACCATTCCAATTTCGGTTCAGCCGCAAACATTTCAATTTTATAAACTTTGCAGGGGGTGGTGTTCCCGTATATCTGCTGCCCCTGTCCCTCTGAGTGGTAGAGATCACAGGTTCGGAAACTGCTATTAACGGACCCCGATGCATTTCATTCATCAATTAATTGGAACCCATACCTCTTACAGACGGTTCCGACTTTATTGAGCTGGTCTCCATTCTTCCAATGGGGTCCAATACTCCTGAAAAACACAGGCGAAGGTAACTGGATCCTGCACCTTTGTGATAATGTTGGCAGAGAGTTCAGATTACACCAGTGCAGCCTAACATTTGGAATGTATAACACATGCAGACTATTTTGCTCCTTGTGTCTGCTGTTCATCTCTTCCCTTTCATAGAATCCCTACAGGGGTTGGGGAGGACGCAGGCCATTCGACCTATTGAATCCACACTGACCCTCTGAAGAGCATCCTATCCAGACCCAAACCCCTACCCTATCCCCATAACACTGCATTTCCCACGGTCAATCCACCCCGACCTGCATATCTTCGGACAGTGGGAGGAAACTGGAGCACCCGGAGGAAACCCACGCAGACACGGGGAGAATGTGCAAACTCCCACACAGACAGTTGCCCGAGGGTGGAATCGAACCCAGGTCCTTGGCGCTGCGAGGCGGCAGTGCTAACCACTGAGCCACCGTGCCGCCCCATCTTTCTCCCTCCAGTTTCCACTCATCTTCCCCTTCGAATGCATCCAGATTATTCACACACACCACCCCCTGTGGGGAGCGAGCTCCACTTCCTAGACAACAAGGTGCAGGGCTGGATGAACACAGCAGGCCAAGCAGCATCATAGGAGCAGAGAGGCTGACGTTTCGGGCCTAGACCCTTCATCAGAAAAGGGGGAGGGGAAGGGGGTTCTGAAATAAATAGGGAGAGAGTGGGAGGCGGATAGAAGATGGATAGAGGAGAGGATAGGCGGAGAGGAAACAAACAGGTCGAAGAGGCGGGGATGGAGCCAGTAAAGGTGAGTGTAGGTAGGGAGTTAGGAAGGGGATAGGTCAGTCCAGGGAGGATGGACAGGTCAAGGGGGCGGGATGAGGTTGGTCGGTAGGAGATGGGGGTGCGGCTTGAGGTGGGAGGAGGGGATAGGTGGGAGGAAGAACAGGTTAGGGAGGCAGGGACGAGCTGGACTGGTTTTGGGATGCGGTCGGGGGAGGGGAGATTTTGAAACTTGTGAAGACCACATTGATACCATTGGGCTGCAGGGTTCCCAAGCGGAATATGAGTTGCTGTTCCTGCAACC
>NC_063374.1:8266529-8272645 GCF_021869965.1 Rhincodon typus | reverse complement strand
CGGTCCCCGAGCCTCCGCTTGGTTTCCCCGATGTAGAGGAGGCCACACTGGGTACAGCGGATGCAGTATACCACATTGGCAGATGTGCAGGTGGAGCTCCACTTCCTTCCCGTTCTCGGAGTAAAGACGTTTCTCCGGAATTCCTGATTGGATTCGGCAGTTACTGTCTTCTGTCGATGAGCCCCAAGTTCTGCTCTCCCCTTACAATCTTCTCTCTGTCAGCCACACTAAAAGCCCTCATTTTAAAGGTCTTGATCAGATTGTGCCCATGACCCCCTCTCTTGTAGAGAAAGGAACTGCAACCTGTTCAGTCTTTTCTGGTGGGTGCAAACTCTCAGCTCTGGGATCCCTCTCTTTTTGCACCTCCAAGAACATTAATAATATGGAGACCAAAACTTAAGCTGCTGAGCAAAAGGCAGCTCAGCACCACCTTTGCAAGAGGCAATTAGGGTCACGCAAGTGATGGACACATCCCCTGAATTAATTTAGAAAATAAAAACTCCCAAAGTGTAGTTTTAACCAAGGTCTGATACAACTTAAAAAAAAAAAATCACTTCTCTGCTTTTCTACAAATGAATCTCAGTTTCGTTTCTATTTTGGGGTCTTATCAATGCGTGACCTCTGTTCCTCTCCTCCATTTACACTCATTTTCCAAACAGTGTCCGACCTCCTTATCCGTCCCAACAAATCGTTTATTCATCTTGAAATTCAGCTGCAGTCCTCCTGCTTGTTTTCCATGTCTTCCCGTTGGCCCCCCCCCTCTATTTACTAGATCCCCCAATTTCAGGTCACGTTGGACAGATTGAAATGCGACTGCCAAATCCCAAATCCAAATTGTCAGCATATTCCATCTTCCTGTATAAATCCAGGACTCACCTTCTCTGTCTGCTGTTCCTCTAGGGCTAATTTTGCTTTTGGTATGCTTTACACAGTGTCTTTGCTATTTCTCAGAGCCATACAGCACGGAAACAGACCCTTCGGTCCAACCAGTCCATGCTGACCATAATCCCAAACTAAACTAGTCCCACCTGCCTGCTCCTGGACCATATCCCTCTAAACATTTCCTATTCATGTCCTTATCCAAATGTCTTTTAAACATTGTAACTGTACCCATATCCTCAGGAAGTTCATTCCACACGCGAACCACCCTCTGTGTAAAAAATAATTGCCTCTCAAGTCTTTTTTGAATTACTCTCCTCCGACCTTAAAAACATGCCCCCTCGTCTTGAAATCCCCCATCCTAGGGGGAAGACAACTATCATTAACTCTATCTATACCCCTCATGATTTTATAAACTTGTATAAGGTCGCCTGTCAACCTCCTATGTTCCAGTGAAAAAGAGTGCGAGCCTATCCAGCCTCTCCTCGTAACTCAAAAACTCTGAACCTTCTCCAGTTTAATAATATCCTTCCTTTCTTCCCAAATTACCTCTGATATGAATGGAGACAAGGCATCCACACCAGGACTTTTGAAGATCCAAATACTTTACATCTAGCATGTTACCCTTAACCAGCCCTCCATAATAAGATTGATCAAATGCGATCTGCACTTTTGGGATCTGTTCTGACTGTTTATTATATTTTAGGTTCTTTGATGCCTTTGTTAAGATCTTCGAGTAAGGATTCCATTATCGCCTGACTATCTTGTGCCCTAGATTTTTCCTTTCTCCTATTCGCCTTTCGGAGTGTTTTTTTTTTAAAAAGCAAAGTCTCTGCCAGCTGTTCCCAAATTGCTTTTAACATGTCTAAACATAAAGCCATATGGACCAGACGCTGTTTGTTTGTGGGGAGCAGGGAGGGCTACATGTTGTGAATTGGAAACTGTACCTCTCACATGCTGTTCAGATCTCAAGGAGCCACGGTCTTGTCTTCCAGAACCTTCCATCGGCATGGCTGGAAAATATTTGCAATATTTAGGTGACTGCATTCTGGACCTGGTCAAATCACATTTGCTTATTCGAGTCCAGCACCTCTCCCTCTGTAATATGGATGCTCTTCAAGATATCGCTATTCATTTCCCCAAGCTCTCTCGCTGGAGGGAGGGGAAAGGATTTTAAAGGGACCGGAGAGGAAAGTTTTTTCACGCAGAGGGTGGTGCGCATGTGGAACGAGCTGTCCGAGGAAGTGGTAGAGGTGGGTACAAATTTAGGCATTTAAAAGATGTTTGGGCACATACAGGAATAGAGGGATAGGGGCCGAATGCTGGCAAATGGGACTAGTTCAGTTTGGTAACAGAGTCGTACAGCATCGAGTCAGGCCCTGTGGCCCAACTCGTCCATGCTGACCAAGTTTCCCAAACTGAACTGGTCCCATTTGCCAGCGTTTGGCCCCATCCAGATGCCTTTTAAATGCTGTAATTGTACCAGCCTCCACCACTTCCTCTGGCAGCTCGTTCCATACACGCACCACCCTCCGCGTGAAAATATTGCTCCTCAGGTCCCTTTTAAATCTTTCCCCTCTCACCTTAAACCCTATGCCCCTCTAGTTTTGGACTCCCCACCCCTGGGTAAAAAATGACTTTGGCTACTCACCCTATCCATGCTCCTCATGATTTTATAAATTTCTACAAGGTCACCCAACGCTCCAGGTAAAATAGCCCCAGTCTATTCAGCCCGAAACCTGCCAACATCCTTGTAAATCTTACCTGCACCCTTTCAAGTTTCACAACATCCTTCCTGTACCAGGGAAACACAAATTGAACGCAGTATTCTTGTCCCAATTCCAGATATACTGATCTCAATCTTCTGTACAGTGCCTTATGGAACATCTTTGCACATTCTGCATACATTCCATTGTCTATATTACTGATATCTACCCTTGGAGAATTTAATCAGATTAATTAAGGGCGTCCTTCCCTTCTGGCCATTTGCACCTCTTTACCCGATAACAATTTGCTTCCTCAATCTTTTTCAATGACATCTTTTTGTGTAAGGATTGAATTAACTTCCCAACAGGAACCACCTTAAACGTTTGCAAGCCATCTGGCACTGTGCCGTTTTCTGATGATTTGCACACTCTGGTAATTTGTTTACTTTTCCACAAAATGTGGATATTGTTCACAAAGCCTGTCGTCCCTAATTGCCCCCGGGAGACAGTGATGATGGGGTGAGCCGTCTTCTTGAGCCGCTGCAGTCCAAACGGTGTAGGGACACGATGCCATTAGGGTGAGGGAGTTCCGGGATTTTGACCCAGCGACGCCGAAGGAGCAGCGATATATATTCCCAAGTTCAGGATGGCGTGGGCCTTCACAGGGGAACTTGCAGGGGGCAGAGATCCCATGTATCTGCTGCCCCTGTCCTTCTAGATGGTGATGGTCAAAGCTCTCTCTAATTTCTTTCCTGGCTGTGCATGGGACTCCAAGGTTCACGTGGAACTAGATGCCAACTTGTGCTGATGCCAGTTGGTACGTGTGCGGGACCTTGGGCCTGCTCTGGGGCTGGAGGACAACGGTAGTGGTCGCAGCATTGGAAGGTGCTTTCAAAGGAGCCTTGCTGAGCTGCTGCAGCGCATCTTGTAGATGGTACACACTGCTGCTACTGAGCGTCGGTGGTGGAGGGAGTGGGACGTTTGTGGATGTGGTGCCAATCCAGCGGGGCGCTGCTTTCTCCTGAACAGTGTTGAGCTTCTCGAGTGTTGTTGAAGCCACACCCGCCCAGGGGAGGGGACAGCGATGACAGGATGTTACACATCGCTTGCTTTGAGAAGGCACGTTGTCGCAGTCTCCAGCCTCAGACAGGGGTCAATGAGGAACCTCCCTCAGTTTCAAGGCCTGTCGCTGGCCTGCACTGGAGGGACTTGTGGATGGATGTAGTTACAAAGGTACGGGAAGGAGCACATCTTCCCCCACTGGCCGTCGAACCCCGGAGCGGGATTTGAACCCGGAGCTTCCATCTCGGAGGACGGGGACCGCTCCACAACGTGCCGCAAGACCTCCATGGTACAGTGTTCCATCACACTCCTGACGTACGTTGAATTGCTGAATCCCTACGATGTGGAAGCAGGCCGTTCGGCCCACTGACTGCACACTAACCCTCTGACCAGTATCCCGCTCAGACCCACCCTATCCCTATAACCCTGCATTCCCCAGTGGTTAACTCACCCTAACCTGCACATCCCTGGACACTACGGGACTACTTAGCACGGCCAATCCACCCTAACCCGCACATCCCTGGGCACTATGGGACAATTTAGCACAGCCAATCCACCCTAACCTGCACATCCCTGGGCACTATGGGACAATTTAGCACGGCCAATCCACCCTAACCTGCACACCCCTGAACACTATGGGACAATTCAGCACGGCCAATCCACCCTAACCTGCACATCCCTGGGCACTATGGGACAATTTAGCATGGCCAACCCACCCTAACATGCACATCCCTGAACACTATGGGACAATTTAGCACGGCCAATCCACCCTAACCTGCACATCCCTGAACACTATGGGGTAATTTAGCACAGCCAACCCACCCTAACCTGCACATCCCTGGGCACTATGGGTAATTTAGCACGGCCAATCCACCCTAACCTGCTCATCTTTGGACTGTGGGAGGAAACCGGAGCACCCGGAGGAAACCCACGCAGACACGGGGAGAATGTGCAAACTCCCACACAGACAGGCACCCAAGGGTGGAATCAAACCCGGGTCCCTTGCGCTGTGAGGCAGCAGTGCTAACCACTGAGCCACCGCTACATAGGAACAGGAGTAGGCCATTCATTCCCTCGAGCCTGTTCCACCACGAGATCCTGGCTGATCTGTGGCCTATCTCCATAGACCTGTCTATGGAGGTAACCATTTCTCTGGTACCATTGCTGAACAAAACTTTATCCATCTCAGATTTAAAATGAACGACTCATCCTGCTGTTTGTGGAAGAGAATTCCCAACGTTCAACACACAAATGGTGACAAAGTGCTTCCTAACATCTCTCTTGACCACTCCGGCCCTAATTCTCAGACTACGCCCCTAGTTCTCAAATCCCCAACCAATGGAAACGGTTTATCTTTATTTACCTTGTCTTTTCCTGCTAATGTCTTGAAGACTTCAATCAGGTCACCCCTTAACCTTCCAAACTCTACAACAAACTGGCCTAATTTTTGTAATCGCTCCACGTAACCTGAACCCGGAAATGTAGGCATCGTTCTTGGAAAACCCACGTTGTACTCCCTCCAATGCCAATATACCCTTCCTAAGGTGGGACGCATGCCTTGGGAAGTCAGGAGGAGAATCACCCGCTGCAGCATTCCCAGCTTCTGACCTGCTCCTGGAGCCGTGTCATAGATACGGCAAGCCCAGTTCGGTTTCTCGGAAGGGTAACCCCCCAGGAGGTTGATTCGGGGTGGGGAGGATTCAGAGATCGAGAACGTGAAGGGGAGATGGTTCGATTCCCTCGACGTGGAGACGGTCACCACTTGGCACTTGTGTGGCGCGAATGTTGCCCGCCAGCCCCGGCCCGGGTATTGCCCACACCTTTCTGAGGTTGGACACGGACTGCTTCGGTATTGGAGGAGTCGTGAATGGCTCCAGCGAGCATCTGTGCTTTTGACCCAAGGCCTCCTCTACCTATTACTAAATATGGCTTCCATTAGGGGCGGAGAGACCACTGGGACCAGGGCATGTTCAGAACCACTCCGAGGATGGTCAGCTAATGCCTCTCCAGCCAAACTAACTGGCTGGGTGATTGGAATGGAGTCCATGCAGTACGCAGGGAGGCTGGGGCACTGCCGTGGTGCCCAAATGCCAAGGAGCAAGGTCCAGCTGATAGGAAGCCTCACCTCTTGTGCGAATGTCTGTCATGAAGGAGCCCTGATCAGATCGTGCTGTAGCGCCCCAGAACGTACCTGAAAAGGCAACGGGCAATAGTCAGCTGCGCCCACGGTTTGAAACCCGGCTCACAAACGCTGCGGAGGTCTCTGCCCACTTGCCAGGAAATACAAAAAAACACCCTGCCGAGGATTTCTCCCGTCGAGTCCCCACTACATCTGCAACTAGTTCAGGAGTCAAAGAGTTGTTACAACAAAGAGGGCAGGCAACTCAGGACAGTCCTGGGGCAGTGTACAGGGAGCTTTACTCTGTATCTAACCCCGTGCTGTCCCTGTCCTGGGAGTGTTTGATGGGG
>NC_063374.1:8265274-8266429 GCF_021869965.1 Rhincodon typus | reverse complement strand
GGGAATGAGCGATGTCAGAGATGGAGAATGAAAAAACAGTTAATTAGACTGTAACAAACGCGCACGTTTAAGAAAATAAAACCATCGACAGTTGCAGCAACAACCTGCCTTTAATCAGCATGAGATTCCCAGCTCCCAGACCCTCCTCCCACGTGACCAGTGATCCTGAGGTCAAGTGTTAGGCATCACTCCAGAGGAGGAGAATCCCTGAGATAACACCATGTGCCGACTGCGGGGCTGTGAAGTGATTTCATCAGGCTCACGGTGCTATCCCTGAGGGCGAGCGGGGCGGACCAGTGCTGGGGGTGTGGGTACACGACTCTTCCGGGAAGGATAGGAGAAAGAGCCTGGGGGTGGGGGGGCGCGTGTTGTTCAGCCCCGTAGTTCGGTCAAACAGCCTCCCCGCTCTCCGTGCTCACGCTACGTTCCCTGTCCCTGCTGTACTCACCGCCTAGCCTCAGGTTGAGGTGGCCATTTGCAATGGAGGATGGGGGTGGGACAGACGGAAGGAGGGAGGGGTGGGGGAGTACAGTGGGTGTGGAGAGGCGTAGGAGAACGGCGGAGGGCAGGTTCCGAGTCACGAGGCCCCAGCTTCTGACCCCCCACCCCCGCCCGCCAACTCTCACAATCGAAGCACGATTCCCTACCGAGTCGAAGAGCCGGTGCTCGGGGGTGGGATACTGAGCTCGTTTGGAGCGTGGGGACAGTTGTTGTGTCCATTGTGCGCACGCGCGAGAGTGTGGCAGGGAGACCTGTGACCACCCCCCCCTCACCGGTTACCCCATCAGGCCGAGACCCCCTCACCCTCGCGACGGCCCCCCACCCCCGCCTCTCAGGGACACAAGGGGACTCACAGGGGTTGCCTCCCTGGGCTGCTCTGTTTGTCGTTGACTCGCTGCGTGGTCCGGGGGCCAGAAGCCCCCCCACACCCACTGCAGGTAGCTGATCAGCACAATGACACACAGGAACGTGAAGTTCGTCGCCACCCCGATAATGGCCGACGTCACCGGGAACCTGTACAAGATATACCTGCAGGTGGGAGGGCGGGGGGAGTAAAGGTTGGTGGGGGGGTGGGGGAAGAACGAGAAGGATGGGTGCGCAAGACAGACAGATAGAGCACGAGAGTGGGTGGGTGGAGAGAGGGGAGAGAGGGCG
>NC_063374.1:8258817-8265174 GCF_021869965.1 Rhincodon typus | reverse complement strand
GAAGAGGGAGAGGGAGTGAGGTGTGGGGGTGGTGGGGGAAAGAGGGAAATGAGAATCACAGACCGGGAATCAAAGGGTTTCCCTGCTCCTGGGGCAGGTATGGAAGCAGCGGAGCGTCCTCCCAGTGGGTCACTGCCCCACCCACCGTGTGCGCCCCCCCAAGTGGGTATTAAAATCCAGAATACTTGAGGAGTTTGAGGTGGGGATCTGAGGATTGTTCACCCAGAGCCCAGACTTCACACTCTCACTAAA
The DNA here is from genome assembly GCF_021869965.1 of Rhincodon typus. Classification (NCBI taxonomy): domain Eukaryota; kingdom Metazoa; phylum Chordata; class Chondrichthyes; order Orectolobiformes; family Rhincodontidae; genus Rhincodon; species Rhincodon typus. The sequence continues at coordinate 8,264,922 of NC_063374.1, read as the reverse complement.
ACAACCACCCCCAAAATAGCACCGACCCTGCGACAGTGCGGCGCTCCCCCAGCGCCGACCCTGCGACAGCGCGGCGCTCCCCCAGCGCCGACCCTGCGACATTGTGGCGCTCCCTCAGGACACACGCAAACCACCCTGAAAGGTGGCAGCACCCGTGGTTCCCACTGGATAGGGGCAGAGTGAGTGTGCTGGCACAAAGAGGAAAACCTCACTTCTTTCACAACCATCCCCCTCCTGCCTCCCCCAAACTCCGACAATGTCCCCAAACGGTGGGTAGGTTCGTGGGCACTGAGGTGGCAAAACCCCTCCTACCCAACCTTTCACCAGCAATTCTGGAATGCGACGTCTGAGTGGCTGGGAGGGGGGCTATGTACGATGCCCCACTTAGTCAAATAGCAAAAAGGGAACCAACGCAATTTTGGGGCTGCCCTTCGCATTCAGGGAGGGTTCGGGGGTGGGGGCTGGGCAGGGGAAAGAGGGCTTTACCTTATTCCTGTGAAGTGTGCGTGGATCTGCAGCTGTGCCTTGTAGATCTCAATGCGTTTGGTCTGGATCTCGATCACGGCTCCCATCGTTGGCATGTACTGTGCAGAGGAATGCAGGCAGTCAGACTTTCCCTGTGCCCACAATCCCCCCCTTCTTCGGGCACATTACCCCCTCTCGCACCCCTCCCCCACCCCCACCCCCACCACCACCACCCCATCTCGATGAGCTGTCTCACAGACCCTGCACAACGTTCAGGGAGGGGATCCTCTGGCACACAACATTTTGAGGGGGCCTGAGTGTGCATGAGGCCTGGAGCCCATCAGGCTTGATTTTGTACAACGGCACGGAAGGCTGGAGGGGCTGAATGGCCCGCACTGGAGTTGTACATTTGGCCTTGCCTCAGGATTGCCCGTTGAGGGACGGAGGTGGGGCCGAGGTCTTTACCACGCGTGACACCGGATCCCCGGTTCCCTCCTAACTGCCCCCTCAGGGAGTTGGGGGGGTGGGGGGGGGGGGGGCTCACAGCTTGAGCCTGTTACTTTACCGAGTCCTCTTGATAGTCAGAGTACATCTCGATTTCGACCACCTGAGTCTGCTCCACCAGGCCCGTGACGAAAAGCGGGGCATAGACCAGTGTGTCCAGAGTCTGCAGCAGCCACGATTTATAATGTAACATCGCCTGACGGGGAATAACACGCACGGGGTAGTTAGACAGTGCGCTCACAGCTCGTTCCATCCACACACCACACCCTCTACGTGAAAAATGGGGTCCCTTCTACATCCTTCCCCTCTCACCTTCAACCTCCACCCTCTACGTTTTGATCTCCCCAGCGCAGGGGAGACACACCTTGGCTACCCACACCCCTCATGATTTGATAAACCTCCATCAGGTCACCCCTCGGCCTCCCACGTCCCAGGGGAAAAAATGCCCCAGCCCATCCAGGGACAGACCGCCGAAGCTGGAGTCTGAGAATAACAAGGTGTGGAGTTGGAGCAGCACAGCAGCATTACAGGAGCAGGAAAGCTGTCGTTTCTGAAGAAGGTTCCCGACCCGTCAACTTCTCTGATGCTGCCCAGCCTCTCTTTCCTCTAGTCCCGGCAATGTCCTTGTAAATTTCTTTTCTGCACCCTCTCCAGTTTAACAACATCGTTCCCAGGACAGGCTGAGCAGAATCGTACACACTAGTCTAAAAAAAAGAGGTCTCACCAATGCTTTGTAGGGTCACATTAGGAACTCACAACTGCTGTGCTCAATGCACTGACCAAACACCACCTCCAACACCCTGTCTACCCGCGACTCCACTTTCCAGGGACTAAGCACCTGCACCCCTAAGTCCCTGTGACTGACAACATACCCCATGGGAGGACGTAACCTGCTAAGTCCTGCCTGGGTTTGCCGTTTGAAATGCAACACCTCGCATTTATCTAAATAAACTCCATCTGCCACTCCTCGGCCCACTGGCCCGTCTGATCGAGGTCCCGTTGTACTCGGAGGTAACCACCTTCGCTGTCCACTATGCCACCGATTTTGGCGTCACCCGCAAACGTACTCACCGTGCCTCCTGTGCTCACACCCAAAAGGTTTGTATAAAATGACGGAGAGGGCCCCGGCTCCTTTCCCTGCAGCAGACGTGCGTCGGCCCACGAGGGTCGCAACCCTCTGACTGTCACGCAGTGACAGCCAGCCAAGGCAGGGGCTCGTGGGCCCGGGGTCTATTCCAGGGGGAAGGGGGGGGGGGGGGGGGGGTGAGGTGGTATGAATCAAAGGAATCCAGGAACCGTGGGAATATCGGGAAGGGGGCTGCTGTTGACCAGATGAGACATTAAACCGAGGACAACCCCCACACCCCCAACCTTTAAAGCGGGTGCGAGGGATCTTGTGAACTCAGCAGGTGGAATGGCAGAGGTGTCCCCTGTGTCTTGGGGATATTATGTACTCCTCAAGTGTTTTATTTAGAAAGAAAATGGACAACGTGTGTTGTGATCACATTGCTGTTTACTGAAGCTGTGTGAAGCTCGAATGGCTCTCTCCCGTTGCATCACACAAAATCCGAGCAGTTTTTTTTTGTTGATGACCTGTGCCCGATTCCTCCCCCACCACTGCTCCCTCGCTGAGGGGACTCACTGATCTGGAAACGCTGGAGATCTCTCTCCCTTCCTTTGAGTAGCAGGTCATCTGCACCATGAACATGCCTAGGTTCTGATTGACGGGGGACTCTGGCATCAGGAGACGGAGGGAGATCCGATATGAAATTCCGTATGTCATCACCTGGAGGGAACAGAGAGAAGAGGTCGGTCGGGCGGCAGGGGGAAAGAGTGGATTGGTCAACCGGTAAACGGAAACCTTCCCTCTTTTCCCCACCCGCAGCCGTCGAAAGCATCTGTCACAGTTAGGGCCCACTGAGTGATATGCCTCAGGCAGACCGTTCGGAAGAATGAGAGGCGACCTAACTGAGGTACACATGATGTGAAAGAGCATCGATAACGCAGATGTGGAGAGGACGCTGCCGGAGTCGGAAGGTTTGAGCTACAGGGAGAGGCCGAACAGGCTGTGGGGCTATTTTCCCTGGAGCGTCGGAGGCTGAGGGGTGACCTTATAGAGGTTTATAAAATCATGAGGGACATAGATAGGTTGAATAGGCAAAATCTTTTTCCACAGGGTAGGGGAGTCCAAAACTAGAGGGGCATAGGTTTAAGGGGAGGGGGGGAAACATATAAAAGGGGCAACTTTTTCACACAGAGGGTGGTGCATGTATGGAACGAGCTGCCAGAGGAAGTGGTGGAGGCTGGTACAATTACAGCATTTAAAAGGCATCTGGATGGGTACATGAATAGGAAGGGTTTAGAGGGATACGGGCCAAATGCTGGCAAATGGGACTAGATTAATTGAGGGTATCTGGGTCAGCATGGACGAGTTGGACCGAAGGGTCTGTTTCTGTGCCGTACATCTCTACGACTCTATGCGGGCTGATCTAGAATGAGAAGTCATTGCTTTAAATCTGCTAGCCCTTACCCTAAGACTGAGATGAAGAGGATTTACATCTCTCAGGGGCTTGTGAATCTGTGGAATTCACTTCCCCCCGGGTGCAGCGGATGCTGGGGCAAAGAGTAAATTTAAGGAGGAGGTGGTCTGATTTTTGATCAGTAACGGGTTGAAGGGCAGTGGAGTGGAGGCCAAGATCGTATCGAACGGCAGAACAGACCCGAGGGCCCGAAGCTGTTCCTAGCTCGTATGTCTAGACATTCCCTCATCTCAGCTCGGCTGCACAGACCAGATCTTAAACAGAGACGGAAACGCTCGTGACCTGCTCAGTCAAAACGCTTGAAGCTCCTGATTTTTATCCTGAGTGTAAAGAGGACAAATTAATTCAGCAGCGCCAGCCTGGAGAGGAGTACAGAGAATGCTTCAAGATCATTTCTTAGAACCGATCAGAGAGCTGTACAAGGCTTAGTGCTCTGTAACGAGACTGGGTTAGTTAATAATCTCAGGGTAAAGGCACCCCCTCGAGAAACGTAGAAGAGCAGGAGGAGGCCAGGCAGCCCTTCAAACCTGCTCCGCCATTCTTCATGGTCATGGCTGATTGTCCAACTCAATAGCCTCATCCTGCTTTCTCCCCGCAACCCTTGACCCCATTCGCCCCAAGTGCTATATTGAATGTTTCGGCATCAACTACTTCCTGTGGTACTGAATTCCACAGGCTCACCACTCTTTGGGTGAAGAAATGTCTCATCTCCGTCCTAAACGGTCTACCCCGAATCCTCAGACTGTGACCCCTGGTTCTGGATACACCCATCAGCGGGAACACCCTCCCTGCATACACCCTGTCCAGTCCTGTTAGAATTTTATAAGTCTCTGTGAGATTACTCGTCTGTCTGAACGCTAGCGAAAACAATCCCGACCGAGTCAATCTCTCCTCATACGTCGGCCCCGCCATCCCAGGAATCAGCCTGGTAAATCTTCGCTGCTCTCCCTCGAGAGCAAGAGCGTCCTTGGTGAAATTAACATTGGAGCCACTTGTCGGCCAGCTCCCCCAGGCCCAGACGCAGACTTTATCCTGGGGCTCTTAAAAGAATGAGGCACGGTAATATTTTTATTATATAAATTCCCTCGATTCAGGAAAGACTCAAGTGCGACCCTTCGATTCAAGAAAGGAGGGAGGCAGAACATGGGGAACTCTAGGTCAGTTAGCCTGACATCTGCCGTGGGGAAGGGGTTAGAACTGATCATTAAAACAGGCGATAGCTGCACTTGGGAAAAAAAAACTCGGGGCAATCACTTTCCTGGTTGAAGGGGTCAATAAGAAGGTAGCATTACTTCAAAGTAAAAGGCAAGAGGTTTGGAGGGGATTTGAGCAAAGACATTTCCCACTCAGGTGGAGGTCTCGAATGCCTTTGCCTGGGAGGGTAGAAGCCTCACAACCTTGTAAAAAGGTACTTGGACGAGCGTTTAAAATGCCATAACATCAAAGAATGTAGTGTGAGGAAAAAGCAGGACTGCCGTGGGTAGAGGTCGATATTTTCGTGGCAGTATGGGCTAGATGGGTGAAGGGCCACTTCTGCACCAATTTACTGGAGTTCTTTGGAGGAGTAAGATGTGCTGTGGACAGAAGAGGAGAGGGAGTCGGGGGGGGAAAGACTGTAGATGTACCGGGAATCACAGAAGATGTGTGGGTTAGGGGGAAATCGGCCAGGCTAAATGGCCCACGGCGTGTCCCGGGGTGTGCAGGTTAGGTGGATTAACCGTGGGAAATGCAGGGTTTACAGGGCATAGGGTAGAGGGGTGTGGGTCTGGGAGGGATGCTCTTCGCTTGGGGGGCGGGCGGGCTTTGACGGGCCGAATGGCCTGCCCCCACGCTGTAGGGATTCTACAATTTGACAAGGTGCTACATCGAAGAGAGACAGCCCCTCGGTGTCAAACCACCTCGAGAAGTTTATACACTACAACGAGGCACTCTGTCCCATCATCGGGACTGGGTTGGAGAGGTTCTGAAACGCGAATGGAATTGCAGGAGAGCTCGAGCAATGCGGAGTTCATAGAATCATAGACTCCCTAGAGTGGGGAACCAGGCCCTTCGGCCCACACCGACCCACGGAGTATCCCACCCAGACCCATTCCCCTATAACCCACCTAATCTACACATCCCTGGACACTATGGGGCAATTTAGCACGGCCAATCCACCCTAACCTGCACATCCCTGGACACTATGGGGCAATTTAGCATGGCCAATCCACCCTAACCTGCACATCCCTGGACACTATGGGGCAATTTAGCACGGCCAATCCACCCTAACCTGCACATCCCTGGGCACTATGGGGCAATTTAGCATGGCCAATCCACCCTAACCTACACATCCCTGGGCACTATGGGACAACTTAGCATGGCCAATCCACCCTAACCAACACATCCCTGGACACGATGGGACAATTTAGCACGGCCAATCCACCCTAACCTGCACATCCCTGGGCACTATGGGGTAATTTAGCACGGCCAATCCACCCTAACCTGCACATCCCTGGACACTATGGGGCAATTTAGCACGGCCAATTCTTCCTAACCTGCACATCCCTGGGCACTATGGGGCAATTTAGCATGGCCAATCCACCCTAACCTGCACATC
>NC_063374.1:8255137-8258317 GCF_021869965.1 Rhincodon typus | reverse complement strand
ATAGTGTCCAGGGATGTATGGGTTAGATGGGGGATAGGTCTGGATAGGATGCTCTGAGGGTCAGTGTGGCCTCCTGGGGCTGAAGGGCCTGTTTCCACACTGTAGGGATTCTATTCTTTAAATTGCCCATTGTGTGCAAGTGGGTGAGCTATGGGAAATGCAGGGATTGGGTGGGATGCTCTTTGGAGAGTCAGTGTGGACTCGATGGGCTGAATGGCCTTCCTCCACACTGAGGGGATTCTATTCTATTCTAGTAATGGTGTGCGGAGTCTGAAGTACAGTGGAGTTTGTCTTAACCGGCACAAATTATATGCTTCCAGTGCTGTGATGCCTGAGTATTTACGCAGTAAATAAAGCATAACAGTGATGTGTATACCCCTGTGCATTACATTTCTGTAACTTACTGTTGATTTTAGGAGGCGTTTAGATGATTTACAGAGATTTTTCAAGGGACATTGTTGTCTCGAATTTTCGCTTAGTCAGGGTTGACTGCGGTTATACAGAATATTCGACCAAGGGCTATATTCCAGGCTCTTTAGGTGCCAGCTAATGAAGAGTTTGCTGTACAGCACACCACAGGTTCCCCTTCGTATATGCTACCTATTACATCCTGGTCAAATGCAATTTCCCTTTCACACAATCGCATTGAAACTGCCTGATCCGATTGAGCTTTTGCGATAACCTCCTCAATGATACCACTGGAGAGGGAATTTGCAGGTGGTCTAAGTATCAAGCCTCTGCCACTTTCATCTTTCAGGTGTAGGCAGAGAGTAGCACAGCGCTGATGTGCTGCAAGATTAAAAGCATCAAAACCAGAGGATTGCACACAACATCAAGCAGGAGAAATTAAAACCACACGCAAAATTTAAATCGAAAGAACTGCTGTGAATCAGAAATAAAAAAGAGATCGCTAGAGAAGCTCAGCAGGGCTGGCAGCTTCTGTGCAGAGCAATCAGAGTTTAACGTTTCGGGATCGAGAGACCCTTCCTCATAACTCTGAGGAAGGCTCACTCGACCCAAAACGTTAACTCTGATTTCTTTCCACAGATGTTGCCAGACCTGCTGAGCTTTTCCAGCAACTTCTGTTTTCTTTTTGTTTGCAAAGATTTGATGTCAGAGAAGGTCCAAACAGAATTCAGGATTGGACATCTCGGAGAAAACACTTTTTAAGATATGCGATTTTTTTCAAAAATTAGCTCCCCAGATGAACAATTAAATACACTATTGCATTAGTTCAGTCCTATAGAAGATTAGAAGGTGTAATCAAAGAAGCCATGGTGGGTTACTGTAGTGTGTGGTGTATGTGGTACACACTGTTGCGACTGCGCGTTAGTTGTGGAGGGAACGAATGTTGATGGTGGGATGGGGTGATGATCAAGCGAGCTGGACGGTGTCGACCTTCTTGAGTGTCGTTGGAGCTGCAACCATCCAGGGCAAGTTGGCGGGCAGGGAGTAAGTCGGGGTGGAGGGGGGAGGTATTCCATCACACTCCTAACTTGTAGAAGGTAGACAGGCTTTGGGGAGTCAGGAGGTGAGTTGCACACCATGAAATTCCCAATCTCCTGTAGCCGCGAGGGAGCAGAGGCGGATATGGAGCTGAAACCACAATCAGGTTGGCCATGGTGTTATTTGATGATGCAGCACGCTCGAGGGGCCGAATGGCCTGTTCTGATTTCGGACGCCTCAGATTTCTGATGGCACCTCACCGTCTAGGCCTCGTCCTCTTGACGTTGACTGGAATGTCCCTTCTTATCTAGGCGGAGATTCCAAACGGGTTTACAAAGTGTGGTATAAGCCACTTGTGTGGTTCTGGATCCTGATCGGTCTCGCTTATTTCGCTGCTATCCTCTCGATGATTGGAGACTGGCTCAGGGTTCTGTCCAGGAGGACCCGAGCGGAGGTGAGCATTTCCATGATTACCCTGGTATAGAACATAGAACATTACAGCGCAGTACAGGCCCTTCGGCCCTCGATGTTGCGCCGACCTGTGAAACCAATCTGAAGCCCATCTAACCTAAACTATTCTGTTCTAAACTATTCTATAGGCCACCATGGATTCACCATCTCACACCCCTAGCCCCCCACCCCCCCTCCACACCACCCTTCCTCCCCCCTCCCCACCCCCGACGAAGGGGTCCCAACTCTCAGGTAACTGTCGCACTCCCAGCACGGCCAACTGACCGTGCTCCCCCCGCCACCCCAACAATCACGCACAATACCTCGAGGCGCAGTCGGATATTTGCCCACGGTAGGCATCATACTCACCACCCTCCTCACCCCACCTCCCAGGAGCCCGATTGGAAGGGAGGGCAGTGGAGAACATTGCTGTTTCTCCGTCCCTCGAGGAAGGACCGCCAACCTCCCCCTGCACCCCACCTCCCCCCTCTGCACTCCAAGCCCCCCCTCCCCTCCCCAAATTCGAGGGGACTGGGGGCACTGAACGCAACACTGGAGAGGCGGGGTTTCTAACGGGACGGTCCATCCCTCTTTCTGTCTCCCCCCTGCAAGAGGAGGGAGGAGCCTAATATCGGGAGAGATGTATTTTGGGGCTGGGGAGTGGGGTTGGTGGGAGGGGTGGGGGATGTTGGTGGAGGGGCGGGGTGGGTGTTATGGGTGAGGGTGGGAACAGAGAGGGTTGGTAGACTGGATGTCATCGAAAAGGAAAGGGTGGGGGTTTAAAGATGGGGGGTGGGTGCGACGCCCCACCCAGTCAAATAGCTCAGCCTCTCTCTTTTCCCGCCCAGATGGGAGGCCTGACGACGCAGGCGGCCAACTGGACGGCCAACCTCACCACGGAGATCAAAGTGACTCGCCAGCGCCTCAGCCTGGAGATTCACGACAAGGCGCAGCGCGGAGGTGTGGCCCTCGTTCAGAAGGCCTCGCCCGAGGCCCAGGGCTCTCCCCGTCTGGATCCTGGCCCCAGGGGGTGGGAGGAAGCAGAGGCGGAGGACGAGGACTCGAGGCCTTTCGATTTCCTGGGTGAGGACCTGGCCTTCATCGACGCCGAGGAGTCGGATCGCCTCTCGGGGAGGCCGTCCCCGGTTCCTGCTGTGCACCGTGCCAAATGCAGGGGGCACCACAAGCAGCCGAGGAGAGCCAACGGCTACCTGGGGCGACAGGAACACCCCTCGCAGACCAGAGACACAGGGGACAACATCTGACTCATCGGGGGTGGGGAGG
>NC_063374.1:8247919-8255037 GCF_021869965.1 Rhincodon typus | reverse complement strand
AATGGCCTATCTCTTTTCATTCATTCTCCTGCGCCAAGCCTCTCCAGGACTGGACTGAAGGGGAAAGGGGCGTAGAACCAACTGGGTTGCCAAATTATGCCCACTTTTGTAAGGGTCTACGGTTTGGGTGGGAGTAGTGGTGGGGTGTGTGCCATGGCCTTGCACCCTCTCACCCCGCATCGTCAGCTCAGGGTTCTCCCAGTCGCTGAGGGAGGTTGAAGACACGGGCCCTGGGAGTGGGTAGGGGTTGGGGGTGAGGTGGTTAGGGTGTTAGGGAGGGTAATGGGTTTGGGGCGGGGGGGAACGATTGTGCCAGAGCCAACCTTAGCGATCCAAAACAGGGCCTGACCTTCATTGCCATCTGCAGGCCCGTCCTGAGTTCGGGAGCCTGGGGTGTTGTTGAGGGGGGTTGGTGGGAGGATTCCCAGGAGCCCAGTAGGAAGAGATGGGGACAAATATCTTCACCCAGAGACTGTAGAATTCTCTCTCACCGTTAAGCCCAAAATATTGAATGTTTTGAAGGAGGCATTCAAAAAGGTTCTTAGGGCTAAAAGAATCAATGGATATTTGGGGGGGGGTGGGCAGAAAGTGGGAAGAGGGGGCTGAGTTGGATGATCGTCTGTGATCGTATTGAATGGGGGTAGCAGAATCTAAGGGCTGAATGGCCTCCTCTTGCTCTTACTTTCTATGTTTCTATAACGCTTGATCTCCTCAAGCCATTCAAAACCCCAGGATGCAATTTGACAGAATGAGCTGTCTCCTGGAATCCAGGGTGAGATGGTGGTGCTAAAGGCCTTGTGGGGGTTGCGGGGAGAGGAGTTTGAAAATTTAGAAACCCCGACACCCCCCCTCCCAACCACGAAGGGTATTCGGTGAGTAACAAAAAGCCCATGGCTGGGTCAGGGTATCAGGTTAAGAGTGAGGCCTTGGTGTGGATCAGTAGCAGCAGGCAAAGTAGGCCGAGAGCCTGAATTTGTAGGCCGAGAGCCTGAATTTGTAGGTCTCTCCCACTCTACTTTGAGGCCAGGATGCTGGTGGGTGTGGGCTTTCACGCAACGGAGCAGGGATGAGTACATTTTCAGAATCTCTCGGTTAATTCCGCTTTATCATGTCGGAGTGGAAATTCAGGGATTAGCGAAACACGGGAAGTTGTGGAACATGGTTTGGGGGTTGGAGGGGGGGGTGGTGTGCTCAGCAACAGGTACAGGGAGAGTGATTCATGGCCCCTGATTATTATTTCCAGGCCCTGGACTCTCTATCCCTGATCCAAGCACAGGCCTGGGCCCCGGTTATCAGACTCTGTAGGCCCAAGGTCTGGGGCCTTGGGTGGCACTGACAAGGGGCAGATGGAAGCCAACACAGGAACTAAGTTCTTCCTAAGGTATCCCTCATCCCACCATCCATTATCAGGGATTGTTCCCGTTCAGGGATTCTGAATGAAATATCATTCCATAACTCTCCAAGGTTGTCCATTAGCACTTGCCATCTGGACGTCGCTGACTGAGGCAGCATTTATTTCCCGTCCCTAATTGCCCCTTGAGAAGTAGGTGCTGAGCTGCCTTCTCAAACTGCCTTGGTCCATGTGCTGCACGGACATCCATGTTGTTGATAGGGAGCGAACTCTAGGATTTTGACCTGGTGATATTTCCAAGTCGGGATGGCGAGTTGCTCGGAAGGGGAACGTGCAGGGGGACGGTGTTCCCATGTATCTGCTGGCCTTGTCCTACAAGGTGTAGAGGCCACCAGCCCACTGCGACCTTTGCCTTCCAACCTCCAAACCAAGATGGATGTAGATTCACCAGGACCTTTGACTCGTGGGATGAGGGGTAACTCAAGTCTTGCCTGAGGGACAGGATAGAGGAGAAGCTGACAAGGGGAGTTGTCTGGATCTGTGAATCTCCCACCGTCCTCAGAAAAGGCAGGGTGTAGAGATCAGCCAGGTGATCCTCATAGATTATGAGTTCCCTGATTGGGGCTGTTAACCTGGTCCAGTCATGGAGCCCTGACTGGCAGATATAAATAGGAGCATCAGAGGTTCTGCTCACTCTAAGAGCTGGCTCTGAGGCAGCTGGATAAGTGTCAAGGACTCTCCATGTGCCTTGGTGACTGGATACTGGCCTCTGTGGAGCTATTTCAGTGGCAACGAGAGAAAACAATGTGTTCCTGGAGAAATCCGCTCACAACAGTAAGCATTTCTGCCATCGTGCCGATATTTGTGAAGCTAGACTCGTTTGATCCCGCCCTCAAAGACTGGGCCCTGCATGTGGAAAGGACGCGTTAGTTTTTCTAGGCAAATGACATTGGAGCAGATGAAAACCAACGAGTAATTCTCCTGACAGCTTGTGGACCCGCAGCTTTTTCGGTTGTTAGGAGCCTAATCTAGCCTGAGGCGCCAGATACCAAAACCTTTCAAGAGTTGATAGATTTGGTTATGGAATATTATGAGCCTAAGCATCCTCTGCTTCTGAGACACAATCAGTTTTCCTTGGCAGTTCGACAATTTCGGGAATCCATGCCAGGATTTTTTGACTGGGTTATGACAACTGGCAGGGGGCACGTGACTGTCGTTTAACCCGTAACGAGATGCTAAGAGACCATATGGTGTGTGGGATGAATGATGTAACCGTGCAAAAGCGCCTACTAGTTGAAGCCCAACTGGACTTCAAACAGGCACAAGAACTGGTCTTATCATTGGAAAAATGCAACAAATGGGACATATGGGTTGCAGGGTATGCTGATGGAAGTGGGCACCCTCGCCAGTCCAACTGAACTTGGAGAATGCCACTTGAGGGTCAAAGCAATTGCATAGCCTCACTCGGGACATATCCTTAACAGAGGGGCTCCAGGCCAGCCCACAGCAAAACCCCAAAACAAAGGCAAACAGTTACAATTTTCTTCAGGATCTGGGCCAGCAAGCCATTGATGTTGCTGCCAGCATGTGGATTCAAGGCAGAAAAGAAGTCCCACTAGACCCAAATGAGTAAGAGAACACATTGGCTGGTAATGCCAGAGAGCACACACCCTGGAAAGTCCACCTACGTTTGGTTTGGAACAGTTAAACTGCTCAGCAACGTCCAAATCAGAACCAATCCAAATAAACGTCTGGTTAAATGGTCACCCGGTTCTAATGGAGGTTGGCACAGCTGTGTGCCAGTGATTGCAGAACCGGTCTTTAACAAAAATGACTGCCAGCACATTAGTGGGGCACAGCCGGGTAAACCCTGGACTCAGTTACACATTGACTATGCCAGCCCTTTCACGGGCTCAATGTTCTGAGTCATTGTGCACACCCACGCAAAGTGCATTCATGGGACGAAGATAGAAAATGCGTCCGCACCTTATTGCAACACACGGCACTCCCGAATGCGTTGGTCACAGATAACGGGCCATCAGGGAATTTGAGTGTTCCCTAGAGCCGAATGGGATTCTTCCTGGAAGGACAGCTCCATCCCATCCGTCGTCCGCACTAGGTTAAACCGAAATTCCAGGACCTTGCGGGGGAAAGGTGAAATGGCATCAGGCACGCCAGTTACTGAACGCGAGACTCCTCTAAGGGAGAGAGATAGTTGACTTCAGCGGACGAAGTTTGGTGTAGGAATCACGGGAATGGGTAAGGAACATGGGTGATGCGACGTACAAAGTTTCAGTAAGTGAAGTTGTCCCCAGCAAGCACATGGACCACATGGAAGCTGCAAACTCACAAACAGGGTAGGAGTAAAACAAACTGGGGTCCTTCAGGACATCCGGCAAGGTTATGAGAGCCCATGGCTTCTCCCTCCCCATCTAGCATCGAAGCATGAGCTGTGCACAGTGGATCTCACAGCCTCGATACCTTTACCGCCTGAAGAGGGGAATGAATTTCTTCCAGCATGCTCCGGGAGTGGACCTCGTAGAATAGGAGTTCCCTGACTGGGCCTGTTAACCTGGTCCAATCAGGGAGCCCTGGCTGACAGATATAAACAGGAGGGTCAGAGGTTCTGTTCACTCTGATAACCGGCTCAGAAATAGCTGGTACCAGCGGTGAGTAATGTCATAGAGTCACAGAGCTATATTCCAGCACGGAGACAGACTCTTCGGTCCAACTCGTCCATGCCGACTCGATATCCTAAATTAATCTCGTCCCATTTGGCCCATATCCCCACCAACCCTTCCTACCCACATACCCATCCAGATGCCTTTTAAATGTTGTAATTGTACCAGCCTCCACCATTTCCTCTGGCAGCTCATTCCATACACGCACCACCCTCTGCGTGAAAAAGTTGCCCCTTCAGTCCCTTTCAAATATTTCCCCTCTCACCTTCAACCTACGCCCCTCTAGTTTTGGACTCCCCTACCCTAGGGAAAAGACCTGATTATTTATCTTATTTATGCCCCCTCATGATTTTATAAACCTCTACAGGGTCACACCTCAGCTTCCGACGTTCCAGGGAAAATAGCCCCAGCCTATTCAGCCTCTCCCTATAGCTCAAACCCTCTAACATCCCTGTAAAGCTTTTCTGAACCCTTTCAAGCTTCACAACATCCTTCCTATAGATGGAGTTTAACCCTGAAAAGTGTGAGGTGATTCATTTTGGAAGGACAAACTTGAAAGCAGAATACAGGGTTAACGGAAAGATTCTTGGCAGTGTGGAAGAGCAGAGGGATCTTGGGGTTCATGTCCACAGTTCCCTGAAAGCTGCCACCCAGGTGGATAGAGTTGTTAAGAAGGCGTATGGTGTGTTAGCTTTCATTCATAGAGGGATTGAGTTCAAGAGCCGTGAAGTTATGCTCCAGCTATACAAAAGCCTGGTTCGGCCACATCTGGAGTATTGTGTCCAGTTCTGGTCACCTCATTACAGGAAAGATGTGGAAGCGTTGGAAAAGGTGCAGAGGAAATTTACCAGGATGTTGCCTGGAATGGAGGGAAGGTCTTACGAGGAAAGGTTGAGAGCTAGGGCCTTTCTCTTTAGAACGATGAAGGATGAGAGGTGACTTGATAGAGGTGTACAAAATGATCAGAGGTATAGATAGAGTGGACAGCCAAAGACTTTCCTAGGGTGGAGGTAGCTATTACGAGGGGACATAGTTTTAAAGTGAAAGGAGGTAGATATAGGGGAGACGTTAGAGGTAGGTTCTTTACTCGGAGAGTGGTCGGGGCGTGGAATGCATTGCCGGAGAGGGTAGTGGAGCCGGCCTCATTAGGGCTATTTAAGCGGCTATTAGATAGGCATATGGATGATAGTATAAGGTAGGGGTGGAGGTTAGATAGACCTTAGGTATAGGGTAAAAAGTTCGGCACAACATCGTGGGCCGAAGGGCCTGCGCTGTGCTGTTCTGTTCGATGCCAGGGAGTACTCTCCACATGTGACTTGATGATGGGAGACTGGTCTCTATGGAGTTATTTCAGGGGCAGTGTTTCTCTCCTGGGTATGAGGTAGTGGTACTGAGCCCAAGGGTACGAATGTGAGCCCTGCTGTCCACCCTTCTGCAAACTCATTGTTTTTAAATCATTTGCCCTGATTTCCTCATTCCTAGGCCCACTTCCCTCTCCTCCTGCCCTATCCTCTCTTGAACTTTGACCCCTGCCCCCACCCCACCAAGCCTCACTGCTCCCCTCACCACACAAATGGAGGAGTAGGACCTTTCTGTCTCCCCTGCCTGCGTCCTCAGCTTCCCTCCCCCACCAATACCTTTTCGATATTGCCCTCCTCCGTTGGGCTGGAGACGGTGTGGGGTGCGGGAGATCAATCCTGCCACAGCCGCTGACGGGATTTAAACTTAATGAATAAATCCAGGATTGGAAACTCCTCTCCGGCGATGATGGAGAAACTAAGGTTGGTTATCTTTACAAGAATAAAACCCTCCGCCTCCCCTTTCGGGGAGTAGAGTCTGCCATGCTTGCTCAGTCCAGGCCTACACCTGAACGCTAGGCCTCAGGGTGAAAATGTTCCCAAAATAAAACGTTCCTCGCCACAGCCAGGAGTTGGTTGCGTGTTATTTCAACAAAAAAAAAATGCCAATGCTAGAGAAGTGACCGTTTCGGGATTCCATTTCCACACGTTCAGGAGGAGCGAGGCCATTCAGCCCCCTGCACCCCCTCCAACCCATTCACCGTCCCAACTTGGAAAGGTATCACCATTTCTTCACTGGGTCAGAATCCTGGAATTCCTTTTCTGAGGGCAATATTAAAATTCATTCATTGGATGTAGGTGTTGTTGGCTGGGCCCAGCATTTATTGCCCCCTGTCCCTAATTGCCCCTGTAGAAAGTGGTGGGGAGCTGCCTTCTTGAACTGCTGCAATCCACCTGCTGTGGGTTGACCCACAATGCCCCTTAGGGAGGGAATTCCAGGATTTTGACCCAGCGACACTGAAGGAACGGCGATGTATTTCCAAGTCAGGATGGGGAGTGGCTCGGAGGGGAATGTGCAGGGGCTGGTGTTCCCATGTACCTGCTGCTCCTTGTCCTTCTGGATGGAAGTGGTCGTGGGTTTGGAAGGTGCTGCCTGAGGATCTTTGGTGAATTTCTGCAGGGCACCATGTAGATGGTACACACTGCTGTTACTGAGCGTCAGTGGGGGGCGGGAGTGGGATGTTTGTGGATGTGGTGCCAATCAAGGGGGGGCTGCTTTGTCCTGGATGGTGTCAAGCTTCTTGAGTGTTGTTGGGGCTGCCCCCATCCAGGGGCAAGTGGGGAGTATTCCTTCACACTCCTGACTTGTGCCTTGTAGATGGTGGGACATGCTTTGGGGGGAGTCAGGAGGGGAGCTACTCGCTGCAGGATTCCTAGCCTCTGGCCTGCTCTTGTAGCCCCCTGTGTTAATGTGGTGAATCCAGTTGAGTTTCTGGTCAATGATAACCCCCAGGATGTTGATAGTGAGGGCTTCAGT
Source organism: Rhincodon typus (assembly GCF_021869965.1). Taxonomy (NCBI): domain Eukaryota; kingdom Metazoa; phylum Chordata; class Chondrichthyes; order Orectolobiformes; family Rhincodontidae; genus Rhincodon; species Rhincodon typus. The sequence continues at coordinate 8,248,170 of NC_063374.1, read as the reverse complement.
GATGGTAACACCATTAAATGTTAAGGGGCAGTGGTTAGATTGTCTCTTATTGGTGATGGTTAGAGCCTGGCATCTGTGTGGCATGTATGGAGGGTCAGCCCACTGCAGGAGCTCAAGAGGGCAGTTCACCTTCCATCTTCTCCGGGGCAATTAGGGACGGGCAATAAATGCTGGCCAGACAGCGATGCCCATGAGTGAATTTAAAAAAAAGATTCTCTGTCATCTCCGAATATCCTTCTTAAGCAAATATC
>NC_063374.1:8237329-8247419 GCF_021869965.1 Rhincodon typus | reverse complement strand
GGGTTGGGGTTGGGGGCATATGGGTGGGCTGTGTACCTGAAGGAGTTTGTGGGGGGAGTGGGGAGATGTTCTGCATTGCTGTGCTCACTTCAAACTTCACCAACCGGCTGCTGTGCCTTTCTGTCCCCCCCACCCCCCCACTGCAGAATCGGCCCGAGGACCAGTTGGAGGCTCGCATCCAGAAAGCGGTGCAGTTCAAGACAGAGGGCAACGAATATTATAACCAGAGGAGGCTGCGGGAGGCCATCAGCCGCTACCACTGGGCCCTGATGCAGCTCAGGGGCCTGGACCCCAGCGAGCCTGCCCCGCTGCACGCTTTCGGCGACGAGAAAGTCAAGCTCAGCCCCGAGCAGGTGGCTCTGCTGCGCAGCACCGAGTGCGACTGCTACAACAACTTAGCAGGTAACGCCTGCGTCAGGGTGGCACACAGCTTGTAAAAGGCGCGACCCCGCTCCCCCTGTCACTCAACACTCGTCATAGGCGTGCAGCACAGAAGCAGACCCTTCACTTCCCGCACCCTCCACACATCCCAATCTGATCCAGACCTATTTGCCAGCATGTCCCTCCAAACCCTACCTATTCATGTACCCATCCAGGTGCCTTTTAAATGTTGTAACTGTACCAGCCTCCACCACCTTATTCCATACACGCACCACCCTCTGCTTGACCCTTTTCAAATCTCTCCCCTCTCACCTCTGCCCTCTAGTTATGGATTCCCCTACCCTGGAAGAAAGACCTAGGCTAGTCGCCGTATCCATGACTCACTCTCCAGAAACGTCAGAAGTCTGTTTCTGAAAAGGGACCTAACTTAAATGTGGGCAGAGTGGCCTCTTTCCCCCACAACAAAACCCTCCTCCTCCCCCAACCCCCATGCTGTAAAAAGGACGCGATTCTCACAGAAGGAGAGTTACGTCGACCTCAGAAAGAATACAGCGTGGAATTTTGATTAACTCTTTCACAGGGTAGGCAGCGGCACTTTCGCCCATCCCTAATTACCCCCTGGAGAATGGGGTGGTGAGCTGCCTTTCTGAACTGCTGCAATCTGTCTGCTGTAGGGACCCCCACACAGCACTGTTAGAGAAGGGAGCTCCAGGATTTTGACCCAGTGACGCTGAAGGAATGGCCAATATATTTCCAAGTCAGGATTTTGTGCGACTCAGACAGGGTCTTGTAGGGGTGGTGTTCCCAAGTCTTTGTCGCCCTTGTCCTTCAAGATGGTCGGGGTGTTTGGTAGGTGTCGCTGAATGAGCCTCAGTGAGAGTTACTGCAGTGCACCTTGTACATGGTACACACTGCTGAAGGGAGTGGATTGTGGTGCTGTGGTGGGGCTGCCTTGTCCTGGATGGGTGTCGAGCTTTTTAAGTATTACTGGAGCTGCACTCATCCAGGCCAAGCGGGGAGCTTTCCAATCTTGTGCCTTGTCGATAGAGATCAGGCTCTGGGAAGTCCGGAGGTGAGTTAACTTTTCACATGATGTTTAACTCCGAAGTCAGATGACGAGGAGAGGTTGCACAAACCAGAATTTAGCAGGTCATGAGATGATTTTATTAAGATTTTCACAGTATCAATTCTTTTGACTCTAGTTGGCACTGGCGCCTCACAGCACCAGGGACCCGGATTCGATTCCACCCTCGGGCGACTGTCTTAAGTGGAGTTTGCACATTCTCCCCGTGTCTGCGTGGGGTTCCCTCCATCACTCCTTTGGTGCATTGGCTGTGCTAGATTGTCCATAACGTCCAGGCTAGGTGGATTAGCCATGGGAAATGCAGGGTTACACAGACAGGGTAGGGAACTGGATTTGGGTGGGATGCTCTTCAGAGGGCGAGTGCACACTCAATGGGCTGAACAGCCTCTTTCTGCATCGTGGGGATTCTGTGATCATGGGGAACAGATCGAGGTCAGTGGAGAGAAACTATTTCTTGCTGGTTGAGGAGTCTTGTACTGAGGAATAGAATTTAAAGAGGAAAGTCAGATTTTTCGGAAGAACAGTTAGGAAACACATTTGAGAGAAGTTTGGAGCTCTCTCCGCGAATGGTATTCATTGCTCAAATCATCAGTTTTAATTTTGAGACTGATTGATAGATTTTTGTGAACCAAGAGTATTAAGGGACACGGGATAAGGAGAATTACAGAGACTGGGTGCAGATCCGTGTCCAGCTTTGTCAATGGGCTGAGAAACTGTGGGGGGGGCGCAGTGCAGAGATGGTAAGCCAACATCTCTGTTTCACTGCCATCTGCTGTCTAATCCCATTTGTGCCATCTGTCTCATTATGGGAATTGCTGTGAGAACTTTCTCACTCACCTCCAGCAGCCCAGCCATGTGAAGCTGGGGAGGGGTGGAGATTCTAGATCTAAATTGTGAGGAACGCTGGGTGTTAACCGACTTTCCTGCTGTTCTCCCTGTTCCAGCCTGCCTCCTCCAATCTGAGAAGGTGAACTACATCCGGGTGCGGGATTACTGTCTGAAGGTTTTAGACAGGCAAGCAGACAATACCAAGGCTCTGTACCGGGCTGGAGTGGCTCTCTACTACACCAGAGATTACGACCAGGCCCTGCACTACCTCTCAGAAGCAGCAAAGTTGTCACCAAATGGTAAGGGACAGCAAAGGTGGGGGAGTGGTACAAAGTGGTTCAGTTAGTCCCATCTGCTTCAGTATCTCGCTATCTGAGCACAGCTTTCAGTCCCACTCCAAATCCCTGAACAGCAAAACCCAACCAGAGAGCCCAATGTTGCTGTCGGAGGGTCGGCGCCTAGGGAGCACCACGCTGTTGGAGGGTCAGCGCCGCACTGTCGGGGCAGTCTCACAGCCACGACTGGAAGGAGGGATGGGGTAGACGTTGCTGTGGCGTATGGGGATTCCCTCACGCCGTCACCCTAAGTTTCCCGAGATCAGTGATTAACACCCCAACTCCCGACCAGTGCCACTTAAAGAGGGAGAACCAGGGTCATTTATTGTTTGGCTGTCTGTGGAATCATTCTTTGTACACCCATCCAGTTCAGCAACAGAGACTGAAAGGCTGTGACATTAGAGATGCTGTGTGGTGGGGAAATTGGCAGTACAGAAATGCAGGTGGGGCAGCTACGCCCCAGTCGGTTAAATGGGACAGCGAGTGGCTGATGTCTCGCAATCGCGAGGTGGTGAGGCAAACAAACCATTGACCAAAACATCTCATTGGTGTCATCATCTGTTTTCCCACCCTGCCCCCACTTTGACAGATGTCCAAGTGAAGAGGTACCTCCAGGAGACAGAACGGTGCCTCAACCAGTACCACAAGCGCGAAAAGATGATGTACAAGGAGATGTTTGCCAAGTGACCGCAGCAGGAACCCTTTCTTCTCTGCTACATGTTGGACATTTGCATCAGCTCCGTTGCCCCCCCTCACCCCCCAGTACCCTCTCAGCAGGGAGCAAACACAGCCTGTTTTACGTCTGTTCAGAGTTACCCACCTCGGTGACGCAGCCTTTCTCAAATCTACCCAAGAAAGCATCTGCAAGTTGCTACTGACTGTCTCTCGTCAGGGCGGCAGTGGACATGTATGCGCACGTACCGTGGTTATTTAATCCAGGTGCCAGAATTATTTGTTTGATTTTTTTTTTTGCCTTTCTTCTCCTCTAAACTATAAAAGTGATGCCTGACGTTTTTTCGGAATGGCGAGGGTGTGGTGCTTTCTTTTATTTTAATCAGCTCCTTCACTGGGAATTTGCAACCAAGTCAGAAAGGTGCCCAAGCCTCGGGAGTGGGCCCGGAGCAGATTTACAGTAACGGGCATGGAGAGGAGGAGGGGTGGGGTTGTGCGAGGGGCTCGGTTTCACTTGGAGAGACCGACGAAGCTAGGATGGTTCTCCTCACGGCACAGAAGATAAAGGTGGAAATTGAATTTGGGGTGTTCAAAATCATAAGGGGCTCGATAGATCAAATATGGGGAAACGGTTTCCAGAGACAATAGGTCAGTCACAGAGCTATACAGCACGGAAACAGACCCTTCAGTCCAACTCGTCGATGCTGACCAGATATCCTAAATTAATCTAGTCCCCATTGCCAGCATTTGGCCCATATCCCTCCAAACCCTTCCTATTCTTCTAAATGTTGTAATTGTACCAGCCTCCACCACTTCCTCTGGCAGCTCATTCCATACACACACCACCCTCTGTGTGAAAAAGTCGCCCCTCTAAATCTTTCCCCTCTCACCTTAAACCTATGCCCTTCTAGTTTTGGACTCCCCCACCCTGGGGAAAAGACCTTGGCTATTCAACCTAAAATCATAAAATTCATGATTTTATAAACCTCTATAGGGTGACTCCTCCACCGCTCCAAGGAAAATAGCCCCAACCTATTCAGCCTCTCCCTGTAGCTCAAACCCTCCAACCCCAGCAACATCCTTGTAAATCTTTTCTGCACCTTTTCAAGTTTAACAACATTTTTCCTATAGCAGGGGGACCAGAACTGAACACAGTATTCCAAAAGTGGCCTGACCCCCCCTCAATGTCCTGTACAGATGCGAGGGAGAAACGGGCTGAAGAGTACTGACTTAAGAGGAGGTGAGACTTTTCGATGCATTGAGCTGTTAGGATCCAGGTTGTCTGTAAAGGGCAGCGGAAGCAGATTCCAAAGAGGGGAATTAGATAAATACATTGAAAAGGAGACATTCGCAGGGCTATGGGATGGATGGACTGGGACTCTCTGACATCTAGGATGACATAGAGGGCTGAGCGGCCTCCTGTTCTGCCCAATCCTTCGCTCCAATCCAGTCACTGGCAGGTCCCACTCGAAGAATGTTGACCCAGCTCCCTCGTTGAGGCTGCGATGCCTATCTCAGTCGAATTTCCCAGCCAGTGAAGTGTGTTGTGTAGATGCTGCTATTCCCCCGCACCGCCCCCCTGAACAAAAACAGGATCAGACAAACTGCAATTACACAGCTTTAATGGGATTCCACATTCATTCATTATCGGAAAACATTACGTCCCAACGGTAAATGTTTCTTCCCACGAAGAAACCGTCAGGATTTTTTTTTTTTAGTTTTTTTTTTAGAAGATCCTTTTGTTTTAAGGCACACCAGTTCACGTCGCTCCACTTCTCAGGAAAACTTGCCCCTTTGGTCCGTCTTTGCCCTGCCAGACTTTTGCTGGCGTCTGCCTCCACGCATCCGCTCACCCGTACCGTCCCCAGACCTGGGATAGGGATGGTGAGGGAAGAGGAACGTGAAGGGGTGCTGGGGGGGTGTGTATCTCAGAGATAGATAGATAGATAGATAGATAGATAGAGAGAGAGAGAAAAAATTCTACCGTCCGAATGAAGATCGTCAACGGTGGTGGCTAGCTGGGCTGTGAAGGGAGACGGTGTTGATCCTGAAGTGTATCTTGTGACGGGCCTGAGGTGAGAGGCGGGGGTGTGGGGCCTGGGTGGTGAAGCTGGTCAGAAGAGGCAAGGAGCCCTGATCTTCCTTCCATTTGGAGTTTAGAAAGTCCAGGGGATTTGATTGAAATGTATAAAATTCAAACAGGGCTGAACAGAGACAATGCAGGGAGGATGTTTCTCCCTGGTTCGGAGGTCCATGGCACATGGTTTCAGGATAAGGCCAGTTTTAGGACTGAGCTGAAGAAATGTTCCTTCACCCAGAGGATGGTGAACCCATGGAATTCTGTACCCCCGGAGGCAGGGTCCCTGAGTCCCATTGAATTTTTTTGTTAATTTTTAAGGCATCAAGGGGTCTGGTGGAAAGGCGAGACTAAGGCATTGAGATCAGCCATAAACCTCTTGAACAGCAGAGGAGGCTGGAAGGGCCAAACAGCCTGTTGCTGCTGTCCCTGCATTTTCCCTCACTCTCCCACCAGAGTCAGTCCGTGTACTGCAAGCACTGCAGGTCACCTCTCAAACCCTCTTATAATCCCAACATGCACCACACCCCCAACAACTGGGTAGGGGACATCTCACCCCGCACCCACCCAGCCCCCCCATCCCCCAAACAACTAGGAATGGGGCAGATCTCACCCCCTCACCCAAACCCCTCCAAACAACTGGGAATGGGGCAGATCTCACCCCCTCACCCCCGACATCCCCCAAACAACTGGGAATGGGGCAGATCTCACCCAGCTGCCCTCCCCCCAACCAATTGAGGGGACAAATCACACCCACCCTCCAACAACTGGGGACAGATCTCCCCCAGACCCCCCTCCCAACCCTGTGGGATGGGGTAGATCACACATCGTTGCCCACCCCATACAACCCAGCATGGGTTTGGGGTGAGGGGAAGCATGGCACAGGGGGAGGTTGTCAGATATCATCCCAGCAACCGCCCCCACCACCCCACCAACAAATTGAGGGGACAGATCTCACCCATCCCCCAACTGGGATGGGGTAGATCTCACCCCATACAACCCGGAGTGGGGGGGCGGGGGGGGGGGGGGGAGGTGGGGAGTGGTGGTGGTGGTGGTGGTGTGGTGGTCAGACCTCACCCCACCCCAGCCCCCTGTGTCGGGGATCATTTGGAGGAGCTGTTCACCTTAAGGGACCAAGGCCGGATAGACAGCTGGACTTTCTTCCTCAGCTCCTTGAAGGACTTGGAGCGGTGGAAGCGAGACTCCGAGGTGGCGGTGAGTCTGGGGAAGGTCTCGATGGCTCTGGGGACCCGGCCCTCGCCCTCGCCCTCACCCTCCCCCGGGCACGGCCCAGCCCCTAGATCCTCCCGGCTCAGCCGCGAGGCGGCTGGGTCACCGGGGAAGGCCCGCCATTGCCGACGGCTGAGGAAAGCCTGGGCCTGGCTCAGGAGGCCGGGCTTCCTGGGCCCGCACCGCCCGGGCAGGCTGCCAATTTCCAGCACCGAGGCCCACTTCCTCTGCCTCCCACGGGTGGGCCTCGATCCGCTGGAGCCGGGCGGCGGCGGCGACGACGACGACGTGGCTTTGGGCCTGGAGGCCGATTCGAGGTTGGCCTCGGAGAGGGAACGGGTGGCCGAATCCCTGCTGGGCCTCGGGTCCCAGGGGTCGGCTGGCGGCGCTGGGCACTTGACCAGCTCCCGGTGCAGGTGCCTCCCCCGGTAGAGAGGGGCTTCAGAGGGAGGAGGAGAGCAGGAGAGGCCCAGGCCCGGAGGGAGACGGCCTGTATCTGAGTAGGCCCCGGGCGCCTTGGCCTCTCCCGGGGAGCAGGGCACCCTGTCAGATGCCGGGCAGCAGGTGGAGATCCTCCGGCGCAGCTTCCAGCCCCCGACGACGGCGGCGGGAGAGGGACCGGCCAGCGCCCCACCCGAGGCCGAGGAGCTCTGGCTGTAGACGGACGACAGGCTCAGGCTCTTGGCCCGGCAGGCCAGCTCGGAGCGGCCGGTGGGAGGCCTGCACCGGGAACGCAGCACCAGGCCCGAGATGTACTTGTCCAGCCGACCCCGGGTCGCCTCGGGGGCCTCGGGCAACCTTTCGCCCGCGGCTCCGGGCCCCGCTTCCCTGGGGGGCGGCAGGCACACAGGGTAGGCCCGGGCTGAGCAGGCCACAAACAGGGGGCTCTGCAGGGCCACGGCGTGCAGCGGGCTCGGGTAGTGGTAGACCTCGGCGCCATGATGGGAGACAAGGTCGCAGCGGTACTTGCGGTCAGGGGGCCCTGGAGGCAGCCAGCAGCCCAGGCTCGAGGGTGAAGGGCCTCTGCCTGGGTCAGTGCTCAGGGAACGACGAAGAGGGATCAGGTCTCCTGGAGGAGAGAGAGAGACAGAGGCTGGGTTAGAGGAGATCCATCAGAGCAACATCTCCCCACTCCCTCCCTCCCAAACCCCTATATTCACCCCACTACTGCTCGAGGGTCAGCACCGAGGGGTAGGGTGCCTCACTGTCAGAGGATCAGTGACCTCCCTCCGGAGGGTTCATTGTTAACCCAGAAGGGTATTAGGCCCTCAACAGCACAGTGCCTCAGTGGTTAGCACTGCTGCCTCACACCGCCAGGGACCTGCTTTCGATCCCACCCTCGGGCAACTGTCTGGGTGGAGTTTGCACATTCTCCCTGTGTCTGTGTGGGGTTTCCTCCCACAGTCCAAAGATGTGCAGCTTAGGGTGGATTGTCCATGCTAAATTGTCCCATAGTGCCCAGGGATGTGCGGGTAAGGGTGGATTGGCCGTGCTAAATGACGCCATAGTGCCCAGGGATGTGCAGGGTAGGGTGGATTGGCCGTGCTAAATTGTCCCATAGTGCCCAGGGATGTGCAGGTTAGAGTGGCTTGGCCGTGCTAAATTGTCCCATAGTGCCCAGGGATGTGCGGGTTAGGGTGGATTGGCCATGCTAAATTGTCCCATAGTGCCCAGGGATGTGCAGGTTAGGTGGATTAGACATGGGAACTGCCAGGTTACAGGGAAAGGGCAGGGGAATGGGTCTGGGTGGGATGTTCTCCGGAGGGCAGGTGTGGACTTGGTGGGCCGAATGGCCTGTTTCCACACTGTAGGGATTCTATGAAATGCGAGTTTGGACAATTGCAAAAGCCCTCCCTTGCAGATCAAATCGCCCCATCTCTTGTCCCCTTCCCTCCTGCATCTCCAGTCAGCTACCACCTGAGAACAACTGACCCATGGGGCTATGCGACTGCAGTGGGCATCGCCAAAGCGTCTCAGGTGAAGCCCACAGCCTGTGGCGGGGGGCAGCCGGAGAGACGCCCGGTCGGTTTCCGAGCCCCGGGGGAGGGAGTTAGTTCTGGGATGGATGAAGAGAGAGAGAGAGAACATGGAGGTGAACTCTACCTGTCGAGACCGGCCTCTGCGAGACCCTGCACCTCCTGACAGCCCCGCCGGCCTCTCCTGCGTGCACGTCCCGGCCGCTCAGCAGCAGCCTCTGCGACCGGAGGTCCCCGAAACAGATCGCGGCGTCGTCAGTCGAGCGGGGTCTGTTCCAGTGGCCATTCGGCCGGGGAAGCTGAGAGAGGGACTGCATGCTCCACCGCGAGCTGGATGGACACTCACTGTACACGGACGTATAGGAGTTCGAGGGGGAGCATGACATGCTGTCACTGACGTCGTAAAAACCTGTGAGAGAGAGAGAGAGGGTCAGGGACACATCACAGTGTAACCCATCTCCAACCCGCTTCTCCAGGTTGGACCCTTTCCGCATTCTCCCAATTTCCGTCTCAACAGGGCTATCAACTCTACCCCATCCCCACTCTCCTCCAGCCACGCTCCCTGCTGCTTCACCTCCTACAGATTCCCATATTCCCTTCATCCCCTCACCCTCTCCGCCACCCAACGCTCTTCCCTTCCCTCTCCGCCACCCAACGCTCTTCCCTTCCCGCTCCGCCACCCAACGCTCTTCCCTTCCCGCTCCGCCACCCAACGCTCTTCCCTTCCCGCTCCACCACCCAACGCTCTTCCCTTCCCTCTCCTCCCTCGGCGCTGCCCATTTTAAGGTAAGCAATGGCGTATTGCCAGGCCAGTCCTTAAGGATACAGGCCATTCATCCCGTCCATCTCGATCACGGCTGACTCTCCTGCCCTCTTTCCCCGTAAACCTTTCACCAGGTAAACACCCCACGCGGCCAATCGGACATTAATAAGCAAACCCTGTAGCCTTTGATCCCCACCCCACCCTGCCCACCTTACCAATGCAGAACATGGCCCCCACACCCCTCTGCGGCAAAGTGCCCCACAGATTCACCACCCTCGGGCTGAAGAAATTCCCCCCTCGTCTCGGTTCTGAAGGGACACCCTTTCGCTCTGAGGCTGTACCCTCGGGTCCTCGTCTCCCCTAACCAGTGGGGGCATCTTCTCCATTCTATCCAGGCCCCTCAGTATTCCCTAAGTTTCACTCAGACCCCCCCCCCGCCAGTTCTTCTAATTTGTCTGCATTGTTGGTGCCGAGGTGGACCACAAAAATTGGATCTTTCTCCCTCCCACTCTGCAGCCCAGGTGTGTCACACGGCATGGAAACAGACCCTTCGGCCCAACCAGTCCATGCTGACCATGAGCCCAAACTGAGCTAGTCCCACCTGGCTGCCTCTTGGCCGAATATCCTGAACCCAGCCTTCGAGACGCACAATCCTGGCCCCAGGGCAGCAGCGTCCCCGATTATAGCAACGTTTCTCACCCACACGGGGAGTAAGAATCTCCAGCTCGGGTCAGTACCTGAGCT
>NC_063374.1:8228281-8236829 GCF_021869965.1 Rhincodon typus | reverse complement strand
GAGGGGATGGTGGGGGTGTTTCATTACTAACAGAAGCGCGAGATTCAGGCAGGGGTTAGAACAAACCAAAAGCTTTATTGAAATAGTCAGAGCCTCTCGTTGACCTGGGGAACAGGCTGGTAACAATAACCCAGGCAGAGGAACAACGTCCCTTCCCGGAGAAGATCCCGAGAGAGACAGGCCTCGAGAACCAGGATCTGCTTCATGAAGACGGCAGCGACAATGTTCTCTCCGCAAGGCCAGCACTGAAACACCCCCTCCCCAAACAGGAATCATCAGGAGCAAGCTCCAAACGGGCTTTTTGTAGCAGGAAGCAGAACAGCCTGCTCTCCTTCCAGACGTCATGGCTAGAGCTCATAGCCGGTCCCTGTGTGATGTTAGGAAGCCTCAGGAACCGTCACTCGTGGTACATCTTCATAATGCAGCTTTTGATGGTTCCCATGTATCGCTCCCATAGATACTGGTGTCTAGGTAAAGTAAACACAACACACAACAGAGCACAGACAGGTAGAGATGGAGATTGAAAGGTTCTTTATCAGTGAGAGGATCAAGGGTTACGGGGAGAAAGCAGGAGAATGGGGTTGAGAAATGTATCAGCCATGATTGAATGGCACAGCAGACTCGATGAGCCAAATGGCCCGATTCTGCTCCTGTATCTCATGGAGAGAAACTCAGGCCATTCAGCCCAACCCCTCCAATTCTAATCCACTCGAGCCACCTTCAACCTTGCCCGAATCCAACTCTTTCCTCCTCCCTTGTGTACTTGTCCAGCAACTGGACAGCTCGCCTACTTGTGGGAGCGATTCCCACATTAGCCCTGCTCTCTGGACTTTTCCTGAATTCCTGACTGGATTTCTTGGCACCTGTTGTATAAATCGACGGCCTGTAGTGATGCTGTTCCCCACACGAGTCTCCCCACTCTCAGAACTCTGTTGGGGTCACATCTCAGTCTGTCAGTCTATTCCTGACGTGTATCCCCAGACATTCCCATATCATCCTCATAAACTTCCCCTACACCCCTTTTCAGTACCTCCATATCCTGTTTAAAAATACAGAGACCAGAACCGAGCACACAGTGTGGTCTAATTGATGTTTGATACAGGAACAACCTCCTCACTTTGTAACTCTAACCCTCTAGAATTACAAATCTCATGCTGGTTTATTCAGCTTTTAGTGACTGGTTCATCTATACTCTGAGGTTTCCCACAATCCTTATGCCACCCGGACTCTCTACTTCTGAGTAGTAATTGACTTCCCTGCTCTTCCAAACAAAATCTACTGCCTCACATTTGCCTGAGCTAAGCCTCATCTGCAAGTTTATTAATGTCCTCGCAGAAAAAATTAAAAATCATTTCATAAGCTTGAGACAAAAATTGCCAGCTTGGTTTTCCTGCAGTTCCTAACACTGGCCACTAGCAGGTACCATAAAGCACATTCATTGCCATCACTCGGCCTCCAGTAGCTGAAATTTCTAATGTCTAAAACATACAGCGGTTTTTCAATAAATATTTCAACAAATTTTCAGGCTACTTACTGCCCATATTGAAACGGTGACCACATTTCAGAAAGTACCTATTAAAAATGACCTCACTGAACATGGGCATTGCTGGTTCAGCCCATCTTTATTTCTGATCCCTAGTTGCCCCTTGGGGAGGTGGTGGGGAGCTGCCTTCTTGAGCTACGGCAGTCCATGTGGTGTAAGGACACCCCACGTGGTATAAGGACACCCCACACAGCGCTGTTAGGGAGGGAGTCCTGGGATTTTTGACCCAGCGACACTGAAGGAACGGCCGATATATTTCCAAGCCGGGATGGTGAGGGGCTCGGAGGGGAACTTGCAGGGGGGGTTGGTGTTCCCATGTATCTGCTGCCCCTTGTCCTTCTGGATGAAAGGGGTCGTGGGTTTGGAAGGTGCTGTCTGGGGATCTTCGGTGAATTTCTGCAGTGCATCTTGTAGATGGTACACACTGCTGCTACTGAGCGTCGGTGGGTGGAGGGAGTGGGATGTTTGTGGATGTGCTGCCAATCAAAGCGGGGGCTGCTTTGTCCTGGATGGCTTTGAGCTTCTCAAGTGTTGTTGGAGCTGTCCCCATCCAGGGGCAAGTGGGGAGTATTCCATCACGCTGCTGACTTGTGACATGTAGATGGTGAGACAGGCTTTCGGGGAGAAGGCAAGGAATTACTTTCTGCAGCGTTGCTAAGTTCAAAATGAGTTCCTTATTCCAAATGGAATGGAGTACGAAATTAGCCAAGTCTTGCTTAAACCATGCAAGGCCACAGCTAGAATAGTGTGACAGTTCGCTTATGTAGGGAAGGATATACTGGCATTGGAGACAGTCCAGAGAAGGTCACTAGGCTGATCCCAGGTATTGAAGGAGTCTGACGAGGACAGATTAAGTAGATCGGGCCTTTACTCATTGCAGTTTAGAAGAAAGAAAGGAGACCTTATTGGAACCTACAGATTCTTAGAGGACTCAATAGGGGAGATGCGGAAAGGTTGTTCCCCTTGTGGGAGAGTCTAGGATCAGAAGTCTTCATCTCAGAATAAGGGGGATTGCCTATTGAAGACAGATGAGGAGGAGTTTTCCTCTCGGAGGGAGTGAATCTGTGGAATTCTTTACTGCAGGAGGCAGGGTCATTATGTACATTCAAGGCTGAGATGGGTGGATTTTTAAGTGGGGACAGGAATCGAGAGTGATGGGGACAAGGAAGGAAAGTGGGGTTGAGAATGATCAGATCAGCCATTGAATGGCAGAGCAGACTCGATAGGTCAAATGGCCTGCCCCTGCTGATCTCTTGCCCACCGCGGTCGATGATTGGTCCGTGGCAAACCCCAGTATCTCGAGGGAATGTGAAGGTCTCTACAAAAGGGCAATGAACGTTCCTCTGGTCCGGCACCTTTTCCTCCTGAGGTTTACACTTGAACTCCGTCACATTCGGGGGAAGGGCAGGGGGCAGACAGATTCTCCCTAATTCCCACCCGGCCCTTTTCCCGCAGTATCCCCATTGCCCTCATGCTTGCTTACTTGAAGGCATCGAGCGCGCGGGCAGTGTTGGTGTACTGTGTGAGGAAAGCCCAGACGTCACTGCTACTCCACCGATCGGATTTGCATGGCTCGATAAACTGTCCGGAAGGGAGAGAGAGCAGAGGCAGAGTGAGTCCGGAGGCTTCGGGAAGCTCGGCTCCCAATCGAGGTGCGGGGCTCCCCCTTTCCCTCTCCCTGCCCCCTCCATCAGGGTACGGGGCAAAACATGATTGGGCCTGTCCTTCCTCGGGGACACAAGCTGCTTAATGTAGATACAAATTCAATAAACATTTGGAAAGGGGAACTAACCTAACGATGACTGTTCCCGTCTGGTCCTTTAGGGGAGGGAAATCCGTCCTCCTTACCCGGTCTGGCCTATACGTGACTCCAGTCCCCACACTGACCTGGTTGATTCTTCACTGCATTTAGGGACGGGCAATAAAAACGCTGGCCCAGCCAGCAATACCCACACGTCCTACATTTTTTATTCATTCAGGAGAGAGGGTGCATTTTTATATCTACGAGGGCTCTCCTTTTCTCCTATCCAAGAGGAAGAGTATATTTCTCTCAGCGGGAGCAGTCCTGAGCCTGTGGAGTTCCCCAGCCCAGCATTCAATGGAGGCTCAGATCCACAAATGGTGGCGAGTAGGGTGTGGGGTGTGAATGGCCTCCTGCTGTTTGATACGTTCACACATCGGACCCACCTTTTCCACCAGGTCAATGAAGAGGTCCCGGACGTCCTTGGTGTGGATGAGCTTGGCGGCAATGTTAATCAAAGCCCGAGAGAGGTTCTGTAAGGCAGACGGGAACTCGGAGTACGGCACAGACTTATTCAGCATTACAGCCATTCCCTCACTTTAGAAGCAAATCACTCCAAACCACAGGTAAAGGCCAAACCGTTCCATTTTCTGCAGCGTTTGTTTTTGGCTGTCGACTAACGTGGGGAAAGGACGGCTTTTCAAACCTCAGACTGTGGAAGGACTTGCTGCAGGTTCTGGAACTCACTGGGAGTGGTGTTTACACTGCTGCTTTGGTCGAGTAGCACAGGAGGTCAGATAAGGCTGCACAGCACCACAGGGGTGGGTACATAGAGTGGAGACTCAGCCAGTGACTGGTAGCTGATTGGTTTGTGCACTGTGGAAGCCAAAAGTCAACAGCTCTCTGAATGGTACCAGGGCGGCAGAGTTCAAGGAGAGTGTGAGGGAGAGAGAGGGCGAGGGGGGGAGAGCAAAGGGCAAGGGAGGAAGGGAGGACGCACGGGCGAGGGAGGGGTGGGGGAGGATGTGCGGGCAAGAGAGGGGGGGGGGAGGATGCGTGGGCAGGGGAGGAGGCCGGGGGGGGGGGGGGGGGGGAGAAGGAGGGAGCGAGGGCGAGCGAGCGGGCAGTGCAGGGAGGGAGCGAGGACGGGCGCAGGAGGGAGGGAGGGCGCGCGGGCGAGGGAGATTGGGCAAGGGAGAGAGAGCGCGCGAATACAATACACTGGCAGAAAAGTAACTCAAACCCGAAGACATTCAGTTATTCCCTCCCACCATTCGCTGTGAAACTGAACAGTTAATATATAAATCCCCCCGTGTCTCTGGCAAACAACTGGGAATCTGAAAGTAAGGATTTTGGTGATTAGAAGGTCTGGGAGGAGAAAGGGACATCTTGAAAAAGCCTGCAGATTGTCGCTATTGTACTATTTACCCATTTTTATCTCTTCCATCCTTAACACCAATATTTTTTTCCTACTCTGTGTTAGTCTGTACATGTAGTGGTTTGAAAGGTAATTAAGAGTTTCAACTGGTAGAGCCATACGCTGATAGTTCATATTTTTAATTTTGTTTAGAATTGACTTCATTATAAACAGAAATTCTTCTTAAGTACGGGAACCTGGTCACTGCTTACTGTCATCAGGCAAAATGGAGTCACAGGCTCCACGCTCACTAAGATTCCATGAGAATGTTTCAGTCTTACCTTAAAATTGGCTTCCATTTCAGAGAAGGTGCTGACTTTGCCTCTCAGTGCTGTACACACCAGGCTGCAGGAAGAACACACACACACACACAGGGCAACAAAATGAGATTCACTTACCCCCTGAGCATGATTCTCCGAAAACTAAAACCAGAGGAAGTCACACACCCAACTCATCACCCAACACAAATCAACCCAGAACAAACAACTCTCTAATCCTGTCGCTGTCCTAGGAATATTTGATGGGTACAGTGTACAGGGAGCTTTACTCTGTATCTAACCTCGTGCTGTCCCTCTCCCTGGGAGTGTTTGATGGGGGGGACAGTGTAGCGGGAGCTTTACTCTGTATCTAACCCTGGGCTGTCCCTGTCCTGGGGAGTGTTTGATAAGGACAGAATAAAGAAAACATTTTAAAAGAACAGGAGCGTTTTTTAAATCTGTACCAAACTCTGTGCTATCGTTGTTCAGGGAAGATTTGATGGGAACAGTGTAGGGATAGCTTTACTTTCAGTTTAAAAGCCGAGAGTCAGCTTTACTCTGTATCTAACCCCATGGTGTCCCTGTCCTGGGAATGTTTGATGGGGGAGACAGTGTAGAGGGAGCTTTATTCTGTATCTAACCCCGTGCTGTCCCTGTCCCTGGGAGTGTTTCATGGGGACAGCATGAAGGGAGCTTTACTTTCAGTTTATTTTCCAGTTAAAAGAGTATAGAGAGATTTACTTTCAGCTTAAAAGAGTAGAAGGAGATTTACTTTCTGTCAAACCCCATGCTTTCAGTGTCCTGGGAGTATTCGATGGGCACAGTATTGAGAGAAGTGTTTAAAGAGTGGAGGGATCATTACTTTCAGTTTAGCAGAGCAGAGAGCTCTTTACGCTGACTTGGTGAGTGTTGGGGTCGTGGTTGGGACAGATTGTCTGCATTGCTCTACCTTTTGTGTTGATCCAGGAGATCCTTATCAGTGATGAGGACTTTGAGATCTTTCAGATCCTGCAGGAACTCTCTATCCAGGTCAACGTCCATATCATCAACCATACTATCTGCAAAGCATGAGAGTCATGTTAGTGAGCTCCTGGCCCCTGAGCAGACCGCTCCTGCCCACCTACCCTGGGCAAGGTCTGTAAATCGCAGCTCAGACAACAAACTAGAGTAATCTGGGGTGGGGATCTGCTCAATACAGACTGCAAAATGGATCTCAAGTTCCAAATCTCTTCCCTCGCCTGACAGAGCTCCACTCCAGTGGATCCGAACGTAAGGGTCGTTTCTCCGACACAGGTCATGCTATTCCTAAACACATGTTCTGTCCACATTTGTGGGAAAGAGGCATGCTTGTGAATTCAGGAATTGTACATCCCAGCCTTCGCCGCACACAGATTATCACTGCACTGCTGGTCACAGATTTAAAAGAGAGAACTGGATAGTGATGTCTCGAAAGGCAATCTCTACCCTCTAGAAGGATAAGGGCAGCAGGTACATGGGAACACCATCCCCTTCCAGCTCCCCACTGAGCCACTCCCTGGCCTGACTTGGGAATAACTCCCCGTTCCTTCGTTGCTGCTGGGTCAAAATCCTGGAATTCCCTCCCGGAGGGCATTGCGGGTCAACCCACAGCAGGTGGGTTCAAGATAGCAACTCAGCAGCCCCTTCTCAAGGGGGCAATTAGGGACGAGAATAAATACCGGGCCTTGCTGGTGACGCCCACATCCCATGAACGTGTAAAGTGGAGTTTTTCCTGGAAGAGGTGCTCCCTGTCGACTCTGGAGAGCTAGCTCGCTGGGTGCGGACTCAACAGCAGCCCAGGTTAAAAACCTTACCCTCTCTGCCCTGGGCTCCGGGATGCCAGCCCTCCCCACTGCACTCACCCACAGCTCCGAGCGTCCAGTTCTGAATGAGCTGCTCAGCGCAGCTGGCAAAGTCCTCGAAGGTCAGGTATTGGAGTTTCTTCTTGCCAGTTTCAAACCGGTTATTGGCGAAAAAGACAACGGCAGCATAATCTCTGGGAATGGAGGGGTCGGGGAAGGGAAGAGACAGCGTCAATGGTTATGAGGCCTTGGACCAGCCTCGTCTCCTCTCTCTCTCTCTCTCTCTCTCTGTGGCATCAAATCGACTTACCACAACCTGAAAGACAAGAACTGCTCACCACCCCCCTCACCGCCTCCCTCCCTCTCCCTTCCACACCCACACACCCCACCCTACTTCCTCTCCAGCATCTCCCTGGCCTGGGACGAGGGAGTATTTGCCAGCAAGGGGGTTCAAATCTTAAGACGGCAAGCTGCCCAGACTGACGATATGCAGAAATCCCTTCGGGCACGGGCCATTTGGCCCAACATAGGTGGGCCCTCCCGCACGAGACGCTAGGTTGTCGGGATCTGGGACAGGCTGCCCAAGAAGGTGGCGTGAGCAGATTCAATGGGGAGGGTGCAGAAGGATTTGGACAGGGTGAGGAGAGTGAACTAAGGAGGGGCAGATGGAATACAATTTGTGGCAAAGTGTGCGGTTATACATTTTGGTAGGAAGAATAAAGGCACTGACCGTTTTCTAACTGGGGAAGGGAATAACGAGGGAGTCCAAGTTGAGGATTCTCTTAATGTTAACAGGCAGGTTCAGTTGGCAGTCAGGAAGGAAAATGCAATGTTAGCATTCATTTCAAGACGGCTAGAATACAAGAGCAGGGACGTGCTGCTGAGGCTGTAGAAGGCTCTAGTCAGGCTGAATTTGGAATATCGAGAGCAGTTTTGGGCCCCGTATCTAAGGAAGGATGTGCTGGCCTTGGAAGGGGTCCAAAGAAGGTTTATAAGAATGATCCCGAGGATGGAGGGCTTGTCATATGAGGAGCGGTTGAAGACTCTGGGTTTGCACTCGACAGAGTTTAGAAAGAGGAGGGGGCGTCTAATTGAAACTTAGAGAATAATGAGGGGCCTGGATAGAATGGACTTGGAGATGATGTTTCCACTAATAGGAGAGACTAGGATCCGAGGGCACAGCCTCAGAGTGAAGGGACGACCCTTTAGAATTGAGATGAGGAGGAATTTCTTCAGCCAGAGGGTGGTGAATCTGTGGAACTGAGTGCCACAGAGGGTTGTGGGGGCCAGGTCAGTGAGTGACTTTAAGACAGAGATAGATCGGTTCTTGATTGATATAGGGGTCAAGAGTCATGGGGAGGCAGGATGGGGTTGAGAAACAGATCAGCCATGATCGAGTGATGCAGCAGGCTCACTGGACTTCCGCCCCATCTTAACTTTCACGAAGGGGTTGTGGTGGGGGGTGGGGGTGATATCAGATGAATCCCTGGGAAAAGTGGAAACTAGCTGGGCGATAGGATAAACTAGAGACACTGGGATTTTTCTATTGAGAGAATGAATCGAGGGAAATGGGATGGGAACGGGGATGGGGAAGGAATGTGCAGCTGCCATCCCAAGCACTGCTGCCAAGAGTGCGTGCGTGTGCACGTGTGAGCCTGTACCCCAGTGACAGTCTGCATGTGCGTGTGGGCCTGTACCCCAGTGAGAGTCCATGTGTGTGTGTGTGTGTGTGTGTGTGAGAGCCTGTACCCCAGTGACAGTCCGTGTGTG
>NC_063374.1:8226769-8228181 GCF_021869965.1 Rhincodon typus | reverse complement strand
TGTGTGTGTCTGTGTGAGAGAGAGAGAGAGAGAGAGAGAGAGAGAGACAGAGAGACAGAGAGAGAGGGAGAGAGAGAGAGAGGGGTGGCGTTGCAGGCGGGGGGAGAACAGGGAGGAAGCTCAGAGAGTTTGTAAACTGGGAGGGGGCGCTGACGTGACACAGTTGAATGACAGAAATCGGGAGGTGGCAAGCAGTTCTGGGGCAGGGGGAGCGTGCAGGGTGTAATGTCGCTGTCTGGAACAATCCCAGGACAGTAGGCGGCTGTGCCAGGGAGAAGTGGGCAGGAATGCTTTATAAGCGCATCCGGCCGGTGGGGGCTAAGCAGACCCAGCTGTGGGTCCGAGGTGCTTCCTGTGGATTCGATGGTGGGTGAAAGGGGCTCGGAGAAGCTTTCCTTTCAGTGAGAAGTGTGGGAGAGTGTGGTTGGCAGTGAGGAGGCAGCACTCAAACAATCCTCTGGTTTGGCAGCAGGGCCGTGGGATGTGGTGGGGACCTCTGACACACACTGACTGCCTTTAAGTGAACCGACGGTGACACCCCCCTGCACTGCTGGCTGTAAGGCAGAGTTGTGACAGCTGGAGGGAATTCTAATCCCACAGCACACTCTAGCGAACCGCTGCGATCAGCAAGGGACAAGGTTAAATCTCTCGTCTCAGAGAGAAGGCAGTCAAATCCGAGCAAACAGGCTTTAGAAAACAGGAGCAGGGCATTCAATACAATCACAGCTAACCAGCCAACTCCGTCCCTGTTCCTGCTTTCTGCCCCCAAACCCTTTGATTCCCCTTGGCCCCAAGAACTATATCCGACTCCTTCTTGAAAGCATTCAATATTGGGGCGTCAGTGTCTCATTCCACAGGCTCCCACTCTCTGGGTGAAGACATTTCTCCTCATCTCAGTCCTAAATGGCCTGCCGTGTATCCTTAGGCTGTGACCCCCTGGTTCTGGACTCCCTGATCATTACGAACATCCTGTGTTTAATCTGTCCAGTCCTGTTAGAATTTTATAAGTTCCGATGGGATCAGCCCCTTCATTCTCCTAAACTCCAGTGAACACAGTGCTAGCCGATCTCCCTGCGGGTCAGTTAATTGCCACCTCGCGGATACACTGTGTCTGTTATAACAAGGTGCAGAGCTGGATGAACACAGCAGGCCAAGCAGCATCAGAGGAGCAGGAAGGCTGACGTTTCAGGCCTAGACCCTTCTTCAGAAACGGGGGAGGGGAAGGGGGTTCTGAAATAAATAGGGAGAGAGGGGGAGGCGAATAGAAGATGGATAAAGGAGACAATAAGTGGAGAGGAGACAGACAGGTCAAAGAGACGGGGATGGAGCCAGTAAAGGTGAGTGTAGATGGGGAGGTAGAAAGGAGATAGGTCAGTCCAGGGAGGACAGACAGGTCAAGGGGGCGGGATGAG
>NC_063374.1:8222743-8226669 GCF_021869965.1 Rhincodon typus | reverse complement strand
TGGTTTTGGGATGCGGTAGGGGGAGGGGAGATTTTGAAGCTTGTGAAGTCCACATTGATACCATTGGGCTGCAGGGTTCCCAATGGAATATGAGTTGCTGTTCCTGCAACCTTCAGGGAGCATCGTTGTGGCACTGCAGGAGGCCCAGGATGGACATGTCGTCTGAGGAATGGGAGGGGGAGTTGAAATGGTTCGCAACTGGGAGGTGCAGTTGTTTAGTGCAAACCGAGCGTGGGTGTTCTGCAAAGCGGTCCCCAAGTCTCCGCTTGGTTTCCCCGATGTAGAGGAGGCCACAACGGGAACAGCGGATATACTTTGTTAATGTGTCTTAATGTATGTTAGTGTTAAGTCTGTTAATGTGACACTGTGTCTGTTAATGTCTCAAGTTAACATAAGGTGATAGGAAAGCAGGAGGACATTCAGCCCCTCCAGTCTACTCTATCACTCAATACGGCTGACCTTCGATCTCAACCCCACTTTACCGCTCACTAACCCCTCCAGAGGTTCATCAAGTCTGCTCGGTCACTGGATCATGGCTGATACATTTCTCAACCCCATTCTCCTGCCTTCTCCCCATAAACCTTGGCCCCCTTACCAATTGAGAGCCTATCTCTGACTTAAATACACTCAATTCCAAGAGACTCACCAGACTCTGACTGAAGAAATGTAACACCCCACACCCATACTGAGACTGCCCCCCCCCGCCCTGTGCACTAGATATCCCATTCCCTGCACCCCCCCACCCCAGGGAAGGGGCAAACAATCTCAGCCTCTACCCTTGTCTGAGCCCCTTCAGAATCCCATCTGTCTCAACACGATCGCCTCCCGTTCTCCTAAACTCCAGGGAGTATCAAGCCCTTTGATTCAGCCTGTTCTTACAGAACTGCTCCCCCTCACCCTGGAGACCATTCAGCCTCTGATGGGAGTATATCCTTCCCGAAACATATGGCCACGACCTCACACAGGGGGCGCTCTCACCTGCACAATGTATTTATTCCTGTATCCCAATGTCCTTGCAATCAAAGAGCCTTCCTCGCTCCCTCCCGTGCCTCCGGGCTGATTTCCCACATCCATGCTCCCATCTCGCCCACCGTCTTTCCAGACGCACCTACGTACCCCATTCGACCAGCTTTTGTTCCCCATCCCTAATTGCCCCTTGAGAAGGCGGTGGTGAGCTGCCTTCTGTGCAGTCCATGTGGGTTTCCTCCACGTGCTCCAGTTTCCTCCCACGGTCTAAAGATGTGCAGGTTAGGGTGGATTGGCCGTGCTAAATTGTCCCATAGTGTCCAGGGATGTGCAGGTTAGGGTGGATTGGCCGTGCTAAATTGTCCCATTGTGCCCAGGGACGTGCAGGTTAGGGTGGACTGGCCGTGCTAAATTGTCCCATAGTGCCCAGGGATGTGCAGGTTAGGGTGGATTGGCTGTGCCAAATTGTCCCATAGTGCCCAGGGATGTGCAGGTTAGGGTGGATTGGCCGTGCTAAATTGTCCCGTATTGTACAGGGGTGTACGAGTCAGGTGGATTAGCCATGGGAAATGTAGGGTTACAGGAATAGGGCAGGGGGATGTGTCTGCATTGGATGCTGTTTGGAGGGGCGGTGTGGACTTGTTGGGCCGAATGGCCTGTTTCCACGCTGTAGGGATTCTACGATTCTCCGGGCTGCGAAAAGGGGGCACGTAAACATATACATAATCTCAGCAACGCAGGCTCCCTGAATGAACGGCGAGGCACTGCTTTCTCACAACACAGAAGCAAGATGTTGGAAATCTGAAAAAGGAAAACTATCAAAAGTGTTGGGCAGACGCAGCAGGGTCTGTTGGAGGGGTGGGGGAGAGAAACTGAGGTAATGTTTCAGGTTGATGACCTTCCCTCATCAGAACAGAGCTCTCTCTTCAGAAAATGCAGCCAGACCTATTGAGATGCACTCCTACCATCGCACATCGATCGGCAGGGACATCTCAAGTGGGAGATGGGTCGGTTCCCACTGAAGCTGATGGGATCACGTGCAAAGAATTGAAAAAAAAAAATTAGGGGGATGGACCGATACAAGGTGATCGACTCCGCAGAGGGGCAGATGGCGGAGGCTTGAAGCAATGTTCGGAGAAACACTTTTCAGCTCCACGCCCCTGAAGGGAGGGCTCACTTATTTCACAAGGATGCACTGAGAGGAATGTTCTCTCTGATCGCGGCTCGAGATTTGGGGAGAGGCGGAACTGAGCAGCATCCGTTCCCCAGCACCCGACATCGCCCCCTTTTAAGTGGGGGGGGGGATTTACGTTCCAAGTTCCACTTCGAGAACCTCACCTTTCCAACTCGGAAATATATTGGCTGTTCCTTTGGCATCGACGGATCAAAATCCTGCAGCCCCCTCCCTGAAAGCACTTGTTTGGGGGGAGGGGGTTCCTACGGGACTGCAGCAGTTCAGGAAGGCACCTTCTCAGAGGGGTAATTAGGGACAGGCAACAAATGCCTGGGCCTGGCCAGCAACGCCCACGTCTCACGATTTATTGTGAAATTAGCATCTGCGTCGCAGCTACCAAAGGGGGGGGGGGGGGGGGGGGGGGGGGGGAGGTGGGGGGGTGGCGAATTATTTACCCAGCCAGCCTGTCTGAAAGCAGGAAGTTTTGCTGAATGTTCCCCACCAGCGGGCCTTTCATCTCCTCCACCACCTTAAACACTCGCTTGAAGTTATCGAACTGGTGAGCAAGAGAGACACAGACAGAGACATAAGCCACCACAATAACAGCCGCTTATTCCCCATCCCCCACCCCGCACAGCATCATCCCGAGCTCCCCATCACCCCAGCAGTGACATCCCTCGCTGTTCCGACACCAAACTGTGCTGTCACGGGCGCTTCAGCCCATCTGCTCCATGTTGCTGTTTCTGCTCTACATCCTTCATGTCACTCAATCACCCTATCCCTCTCCTCATGTGTTCATCCAACTTTCCCCTCCCTTTATAGAATATATACAACCACCACCTTCCGTGTGAAGAAATCCCATTTTACCAGTGAAGACATTTCTCCCGACTGCATTTACTGACTGTCTCATATCAAGCGCTCCTGCTTCTACCTCATCCACAGCTTCTCTGCTGTACCCCTTCTGAATTTTGACAGCCTCGCCATCGCTGTCACCTCTTCCCAGTCCTTGCCATCGCTGTCACCTCCTCCAGCCCTCCCTCTCGCTGTCACCTCTCATTCTGGTACATTTTTACATGCACCTTCTCCAGGCCCTCTACATCTGTTATTATAACACTGGGAACAGAAGGTAGTCCAGTGTTTGAAGTGTGTCTCAGCAAGGTTTAAAGAGTTAGACATCAGCTTCAAAGAGCTCAGCCAGATCATAAAAATCATTAAAAGAAAGTCTGAGGTCAGACAGAGCCCCAGCTGAACCGAGCGAGTCAATTAAATGCATTTGCGACTAATGGGGAATAAAAAATTCTCCAATTAACCGTCTGGTTCAAGTAATCGTTCCAAAAGAACAATGACTCAGACATAAACCTTGTCGGGAGGCTGGGCAGTGCTCTCACCTGTCTCCGACAGCTCTTCAGAGTGATCCCTGTTTTCGCGCTGACATCGTCCAGATCCTTCTTGGTCCCCTTGGACAGTTTCTTGCCCAGGACCTCCCTCACAAACGGCTCATCAAAGGTGTAGTACCTGCCAAAGGAATGGCTTTCAATTCGTCAGCCCGTAACCAAACTCAGTTTTATAACAGAGACAGTAGGAACTGCCGATGCTGGAATCTGAGACCACACAGTGTAGAGCTGGATGAACACAGCAGGCCAGGCAGCATCAGGGGAACAGGGAAGCTGGTGTTTCGGGTCGGGACCCTTCTTCAGTAAATGAAGGGTCCAGGCCCGAAACGTCAGCTTTTCTGCTCCTCTGATGCTGCCTGGCCTGCTGTGTTCCTCCAGCTCTACACTGTATG
>NC_063374.1:8219872-8222643 GCF_021869965.1 Rhincodon typus | reverse complement strand
GATGCTGCCTGGCCTGCTGTGTTCCTCCAGCTCTACACTGTATTATCAGTTTTATAACATACTTCCACTGGTTCAGCACAGGGTGAGAGAGAGAGAGAGAGTAAAGCCTCTTCTGCACTGTCCTCCATCAAACACTCCCCAGGACAGGGACAGCACAGGGTTAGATACAGAGTAAAGCTCCCTCTACACTGTCCCCCCATCAAACACTCCCCAGGACAGGGACAGCACAGGGTTAGATACAGAGTAAAGCTCCCTCTACACTGTCCCCCCATCAAACACTCCCAGGACAGGGACAGCATGGGGTTAGATACAGAGTAAAGCTCCCCCATGCCCTGTCCCCAAGCACTCCCTTCAGTTATTTGGGATTGCCAGCCCCACTGCTCCCGGTATATTAGCCCAATCCTGTGATCTTACTTTTCGATTAACATGGACTGCATTGGCGGTGGGATCTGGAAGAGGAGCTGGTTGATCAGCTTCGGGGGGCTGTGCAGCAGGCGCTCTAACATCTGGAAGGCCCGGTAATGGTCCATGGTGTCACTCTCCAGCACATCTGGTGTGGCGCCACTCTGTTCCAAAATGCCACTCTGGATCCGGATGCTGACAGCATCGCTTACTGTAACAAAATGCAGTGACATGTGAGCGGGAAACGGAACAGAGGCATCGTAGAGATCTACAGCATGGAAAACGGGCTCTTCAGCCCATCGAGTATGTGCCGGTCAAAAACAACCAAACTATTCCAATCCCATTTGCAGTTCTGAGGAAGGGTCACCGGACCCGAAACGTTAACTCTGTGTTTTTTCCTTCACAGATGCTCCCAGACCTGCTTAGCTTTTCCAGCAACTTCTGTTTATGTTCCTGATTTACAGCATCCGCAGTTCTTTCGGTGCCCATTACCCAGCATTTGGCCCACAGCCTTGCATGCCTTGGCATCCCAAGTGCACATCTAAAATACTTAGAATCATAGAATCCCAACATGGGAGCAGGCCATTCGGCCCAGCAACTCCACACTGACCCTCTGAACAGCATCCTACCCAGACTCACTCCTCTACCCTAACCCTGTATCCCTGCATTTCCCATGGCTAACCCACCTAGCTTGCACATCCCTGAACACCTAACCTGCGCATCTTTGGAGTGCGGGAGGAAACCCACGGCAGACACGGGGAGAATGTGCAAACTCCACACAGACAGTCGCCCGACGCTGGAATTGAACCCGGGCCCCTGGCGCTGTGAGGCAGCAGTGCTAACCACAGAGTCACTGTGCCGCCCTAACCTCTTCAACATATGGAGGGTTTCTGCTTTTCCCACCCTTACAAGCAGTGAGTTCCAGACTCCCAACACTCTTCCTACCTCCCATTCTCTCTAAACCTCCTGCCACTTATCTTTAATGTGTGTCCCTGGTCATTCTTCCCACCACCAAAGGGAAGTGTTCACTCCTGCTTACCTGGTCTTTGTTCCTCATTAATTTATACATTTTTATCACGTCTTGGCAGCTGTTTCTCTTGTGGACAATCCTCCAGTTGGGTCAGCCTCAGCACAGGCTCTTCTCGTCCCCAAGAAGGGGCAATGTGAACAGAAAGTTCACATTGGAGAAATTCAGTAAGAGAGAGAACAGAGTAGCTAAGGAAGAGTCACACTGAACTCAAAATGTTAACTCTGTCTCCCTCCACACATGCTACCAGACCCTGCTGAGTTTCTCCAGTCCCTTCTTTACTTATTTCAGATTTCCAGCATCTGCAGAATTTTACTTTTATCCAGGAACGGGTGAGGTCTTTTCAAATGCTGCATGGCGGTATAACCAGCCCACTCAGAAACGCCTGGGAAGTTCACTGATGGGTCGGGATGGATAGAAGGCTGAAGGGAAGCCTGTGTACATAGAGAATCAACCCCAGGCAGGGAACTGATAGGCCAAAGGAGAAATGGCGAGCCTGTGGAATTCACTGCCACAGAAAGCGGTTGAGGCCAAAACATTGAATGTTTTCGAGAAGGAGCCAATACAGTTCTTGGGGCTAAAGGGATTAAACTGGGTAAGCAGGAATTGTGTTGGACGATCAGCCATGATCATATTGAATGGGGTAGCAGACTCAAAGGGCCAAATGGCCTATTCCCGCTTTTATTTTCTATGAGTTGCCCATGTTCGTGGCTGTAACTGATTGGACTGTGGAAGTGAAGCCGTGACCTCTCAAGTTCAAAGGCTGCCAGATGCCACCCCGCCCCCGAGCCTGATCCCATTCACTGGGTGGCCCGTCTCACTACCCGCTCCCTCGGTCTGGTACCTGAGTACCCGTCCAGCCAGAGTTGATACACGTCCTTGTCAATCAGCGTAGTGTTCCCCACAAAGACGTCCAGTTCCACAGCCATATCTTGACGGCCTTCCTGCCACAGGCTGGTCTCCTACTGCCACTCCGATAACCGGCCCTGGTTACTGTGTCCTCTGCCTCCACTGGTAATGGCAGCCTGTGCAGAACTCCACCCAAAATGCCCCACACTCCCTCACATTAAGGTTCCCTTGCCCGTTACATAGGTAACTAGTACCCTCACAGTCCTGTTCCTGAGGCTATCACCATTTACAACAGTCACCAGTGTCAATAACCCCTAACCAGGTACCACAGTAACTGAAGCCAGCGTTGGTTACCACTATACTTAACCTTTCAATCTGTAATTGTGGTAAATATGCTAATTACCACCCCAGCTCCTGCCACTATTGTAACTCAAGGGTCAAAACCTGTTTCTATGGGAACCGGCTACCCCCAAACCCGTTTCTATGGGAACCG
>NC_063374.1:8218803-8219862 GCF_021869965.1 Rhincodon typus | reverse complement strand
CCCCAAACCCGTTTCTATGGGAACCGGCTACCCCCAAACCCGTTTCTCCAGAAACTAATCGCCTGAATCTGTTATAATGGGAACTGCCTACACCTCAAAAAACTGTTGTTATGGAAACTAAACCCCACAAACTGTTTCTACGGAAAAACTCGTCGCCAGAACCTGTTACTATGGAAACAGTCTATACCCCCAACCTGTCCTTATAGTAACTAGTCTGAAGTTAGTGACCCTGGTTTTATTTGAAGCAGTGGGAGGTTGGTGGGGGGGAGGGGGGGTTCCTTGATCCCAGGGAAATTCTCTGAAGCGTAGGCCCCCACCAAACCCCAGAAACCAGCCCAACGACAACTTCCGGGTCAGAGACCTGCCAATCAGACGGCAAACAGGAAACTTCCGGGTCAGAGACCTGCCAATCAGACAGCCGACAGGAAATTTCCGGGTCAGAGACCTGCCAATCAGACAGCAGACAGGAAACTTCCGGGTCAGAGACCTGCCAATCAGACAGCAGACCGGAAACTTCCGGCTACACCGCGTCTTTGCAAGGCCTGCGCAGGCGCGGCACTGGGGAGGGCGGAGCGTGTGGTCCCACCCCCGTGAAAATTGGGGACACGCCTCCTCCGTAATTTGGACACGCCCCCTGGTGACGGGGAACGCCCCCTGGAAGCTGCGTCACGCCCCCTGGTGGTTGGGACACGCCGACCTCGGTGGTTGGGACACACCCCCTGGAGACAGAACACGCCCCGGAGACAGAGCCCGGCCTCTCTTGGCCGGAGGAGTAGACTGCTGAGGTTAGGGACACGCCCCAGGAGGCTGGGACACGCCCCTGGAAACTGGGACACGTCCTTGGAGACGGGTACACGCCCCTGGGCACGGGTACACGCCCCTGGATACTGGGACACGCCCCTGGAGACGGGTACCCGCCCCTGGGCACGGGTACACGCCCCTGGAGACTGGGACACGCCCTTGGAGACTGGGACACGCCCCTGGAGACTGGGACACGCCCTTGGAGACTGGGACACGCCCCTGGAGACTGGGACACGCCCTTGGAGACTGGGACACGCC
>NC_063374.1:8213787-8218703 GCF_021869965.1 Rhincodon typus | reverse complement strand
TGGGACACGCCCCTGGAGGCTGGGACACGCCCCTGGAGACTGGGACACGCCCCTGGAGGCTGGGACACGCCCCTGGAGACTGGGACAAGCCCCTGGAGGCTGGGACACGCCCCTGGAGACTGGGACACGCCCCCTAGTTACAGGAGACACTTTCCCTCATCCCTCACTGATCCCTCCGACTACCCTCATCCACTCCCTCAGAGATGTCATGTTGCGACTGTAGGGGACATCGGTTAGGGCCACTTTTGCAATGCTGCATTCAGTTCTGGTCTCCTGCTGTAGGAAGGATGTTGTGGAACTTGAAAGGGTTCAGAAAAGATTTACAAGGATGTTGCCGGGTGGAGGGTTTGAGCTACAGGGAGAGGCTGAATAGGGCTGGGGCTATTTTCCCTGGAGCGTTGGAGGCTGAGGGGGTGACCTTACAGAGGTTTATAAAATCATGAGGGGCTTGGATAGGGTGAATAGTCAAGGTCTTTTTCCTAGGATGAGAGAGTCCAAAACTAGAGGGGCATAGGTTTAAGGTGAGAGGGGAAAGATTTAAAAGGAACCTAAAGGGGTAATGTTTTCACACAGAGGGTGGTGTGTGTGTGGAACGAGCTGCCAGAGGAAGTGGAGGAGGCTGGTACAATGACAACATTTAAAAGGCATCTGGATGGGTATATGGATAGGAAGGGTTCAGAGGGATATGGGTCAAATGCTGGCAAATGGGGCCAGATTAAGTTAGGATATCTGGTTGGCATGGACGAATTGGGCTAAGGAGTCTGGTTCCGTGCTGTACAGTTCTATGACTCTATCTCTCCCCTCGTCTCATCCCCTTCTTTCTCATTCTGTCCCTGTCCCTTGCCCTATCCACTCACTCCATGCCAACAAAGCCACTCCGAACCCTTCCCCGTCACTATCTCTACTCCTCGCCTCGCCGCACTGCCTTCTCCTCCCGCACTTATATCTCAATGAGCCAGCTCCAATATGAGCCGGGGCTGTACTGAAACATAGGAGATGCTGAGGGGTTTTCAAAGGGGTGACGCTGAGAAGTTGTTTCATTCTGTCATACCTGGCCCACTGGGTCACAGTCTCAAGACAACTGGTCAGTTATCTTTGGTAAGGTGAGGAGAATGTTCTTCACTACTTGATTAAATGGGTCAATGCACTGAATAATGGCAGATGGAGATCAATCTAAATAAATGTGAGGTTGTACAACAAACAAGGGTAGGACTTATACAATTTATGGTAAGGCCTTGGGTAGTGTTCTAGAACAGAGGGACCTAGGGGTTCAGGTACATCATTCTTTGAAATTTGCATCACGTAGACAGGGTGGTTAAAAAGGGGTTTGATACACTTGCCTTCATTGCTCAGACCTTTGAGTATAGGAGTTGGGAAGACATGTTGAGATTTGTACAGGACATTGGTGAGGCCTCTGCTGGTGTACTGTGTCCAGTTCTGGTTGCCCAGTCATAGGAAGGATATTATTAAACTGGAGAAGGTTCAGAAGAGATTTGCCAGGATGTAGCTGGGAGTGGAAAGTTTGAGTTATATTGAAAGGCTGGGACTTTTCTCATTGGAGCATAGGAGGTTGAGAGGTGACCTTATAGAGGTTTATAAAATCATGAGGGGTATAGATAGAGTTCATGGTAGTTTTCTTTTCCTTAAGATGTGGGATTTCAAGACTAGGGGCACATTTTTAAGGTGAGAGAAGAAAAATTTATAAAAGACATAAAGGGGCAAATTTTTTACACAGAGGGTGGTTTGCGTGTGGAATTAACCTCTTCAGGAACTTGTGGATGTGGGTACAATTACAACGTTTAAAAGACGTTTGGATAAGTGCGTGAATAGGAAAGGTTTGGAGGGATATGGGCCAGTAGCAGGCACGTGGGACTAGTTTAATTTGGGATTATGGTCGGCATGGACTGGTTAGACGGAAGGGTCTGTTTCCATGCTGTATGACTCTATGAGGGTGGTGAATCTTTACACAACGATACTCCAGGAGAGCTGTAGATGCTAACATGTTGAATATATCACAGATTGAGATGGAGAGATTTTTTAAGCACTGGGAAAAAAAAAATCAGGGGACAGGGCACGAAATTGTGCTAGATCATCAGTTATGATCTTTTATAGACTGGCAAGGCAGGATCAAGGTGCTGAAAGGCCTATCCTGTTCCCAATTCTTAAGAGATCAGGACACAATCACAAGACTACCAAATCTCGAAGGGAACACCAATTTATACTGAACAAGAAGAGAATCCTAATTGGTTTGCATAAAGGTAGGATTTGGTAATCTAAATGTCTAACCTTTATAATTTAAGTTAGTTATGAATTGTAAGGATTCCTCCGGGTGCTCCGGTTTCCTCCCACAGTCGAAAAGATGTGCAGACTAGATGGATTGGCCATGCTAAATTGCCCGTAGTCTTCAGGGACGTGTAGATTAGGTGGGTTATAGGGGGATGGGTCTGGATGGGATGCTCTGAGGGTCGGTGTGGACTTGTTGGGCCGAAGGGCCTGTTTCCACACTGTAGGGATTCTATGATTGATTTTATTTATTTTAATTATTTATATTAATATAGTGATGCTTTAAAATTCAAACAATTTTTCAGAATATGTTATTATTTGAGAATTTGGTAAATGAAGTTCTGTAAAGGAGACTCTTTTTTTAAAAGGGTTAGAAACTTTTTTTCCAGAGTGGCTCATAGAGTCATACAGCATAGAAACAGATCCTTTGGTCCAACCAGTCCATGTTGAACATTATCCCAAACTAAACTAGTCCCACCTGCCTGCTCCTGGCCCATATCCCACCCAAACATTTCCTATTCATGTACTTATCCAAATGTCTTTTAAACATTGTAACTGTACCCACATCCACCACTTCCTCTGGAAGTTCATTCCACACACAAACCACTCTGTGTCAAAAGAAGTTGCTCCTCATATTCTTTTTAAATCTTTCTCCTCTCACCTTAAAAATATACACCCTGAGTCTTGATATCTCCCACCCCATCAAAAAGACACCTGTCACTCACCTTATCTATGCCCCTCATGATTTTATAAACCTCTATAAGGTCACCTCTCAACCTCCTACGCTCACCTCTACCACTACCTCTAACTGCCCATTCTAGACACTCACCACCCTCTGTGTGAAAAACATTGCCCCTCTGGACCTTTTCTATCTCACTTCTCTCACCTTAGACCTATGCCCTCTAGTGTTAGACTCCCCCACTATGGGCAACAGCGGTTGGCTATCTACCTTATCCATGCCTCTCATGATTTTATAGACCTCTATAAGTCACCCACCTCTCAACCTCCGATGCAACCTGGGGAAGGCAATGGCCTAATTGTGTTATAGCTGGACCGTTAATTCAGAGACCCGGATAACATTCTGGGGACCTGGGTTCGAATCCAATAAAATATCTGGAATTAAGAGCCTAATGATGACCATTGTTGATTGCTTGAAAAATCCAACTGGTTCACTAATGTCCTTTAGGGAATGAAACTGCCATCTGTACTGGTCTGACCTACATGTGACTCCAGACCCTTTGACTCTTAAATGCCCTCTGGGCAATTAGGGATGGGCAATAGATGCTGCCTAGCCAGCGTTGTCCTCATCCTGCTAATGAGGAAAGGATGCTCCAGGGAAAGAAGTCCCAGCCTATCCAGCCTCTCCTTCGAACTCAAACCCTCCGTACACAAAATCCTGGTAAATCTCTTCTGAGCCCTTTCCAGTTTAATAATACCCTTCCTATAATAGTGAGACCAGAACTGGACACAGTGCTCCAGAAGAGGCCTGACCAACGTCCTGTACAACCTCAACATGACGTCCCAACTCCTAGACTCAAAAGCTCTGAGCAAGTGTGCTAAACCCCTTCTTAACCACCCTGTCTATATGTCGAAATGGCCTTCCTTATAAATTCTTCATTCTTTATTCATTCACGGGATGAGGGTGTCGCTGGCCAGGCAGCATTTATTGCCCATCCCTAATTGGCTTTACGACAGGGTTCAAAGGTCAGCAGCAGGCGGTAGTTCAGCAAAACAAGCCCCATTCCAGCGGAAGATCTCTTCAGTTTTTGGTAGGCTACAGGCATTCAGAGATGGAAAGAGGTCTTAATGTTTGCTCAATCCAAAGTTTTTGCGGATATAGCAGGAACTGCAGATGCTGGAGAATCTGCGATAACAAGGTACAGAGCTGGATGAACACAGCAGGCCAAGCAGCATCAGAGGAGCGAGAAAGCTGACGTTTCGGGTCTAGACCCTTGTTCAGAAAAAGGGTCTGATGAAGGGTCTAGGCCCAAAACATCAGCCTTCCTGCTCCTCTGATGCTGCTTGGCCTGCTGTGTACATCCAGCTCCACACCTTGTTATCCCAAAGCTTTTGCTCTTGGGTTTTAGTGTGAATAATCCATGAGTTAGCCAGCTTCTGTATATGTCACACAGAGGTGAAGAGAATCAAATCTGACAAACGTTGCCAAGAGGAAATGAATCCTGTCAGTTGAGTAAGAAATTAACAAGTGTCGACAGGACTCACACTTCTTTGGAGTTGAGTGCGCATACCGAAGGGGTATAACGTATCTAGAGGCATGGCTTACTGTGGTTCAGAAAGCGTGGATTAATGCGGGGTTTTAAATTCTCAATCTGTCACATTTCACCACCACCCTATCTCTGTCACCCCCTCCAGACCCTACACCCCCTCCCTATCTCTGTACCCCTTCCAGACCCTACACCCCCTCCCTATCTCTGTAACCTCCTCCAGCCCCTACACCCCCTCCCTAACTCCGTCACCTCCTCCAGCCCCTACACCCCCTCCCTATCTCTGTAACCTCCTCCAGCCCCTACACCCCCTCCCTAACTCCGTCACCTCCTCCAGCCCCTACAGCCCCTCCCTATCTCTGTAACCTCCTCCAGCCCCTACACCCCCTCCCTATCTCTGTAACCTCC
>NC_063374.1:8212621-8213687 GCF_021869965.1 Rhincodon typus | reverse complement strand
GTAACCTCCTCCAGCCCCTACACCCCCTCCCTATCTCTGTAACCTCCTCCAGCCCCTACACCCCTCCTCTTCCGGACCTGTTGAGCACAGTGCCTCCCCGCTCCATTTCCCATTGTTCCACCATTGGTGGCCGGGCCTTCAGCTGTCTCGGGCCCTGAGCTCTGGACTTCCCTCCATCAACCTCTCCTCCTTTCTCTCTCTCTCTCTCTCCTCATCTAAATTCCTCCCTAAACGCCAGCCTCCTTATCACTGCTTCTGTTCATTTCTCCGCAATATCCCAATCGGATGCTTGGAATTAGATTGTGCCTGGTAATATTCCTCGGATTAAGCTAGAGAGGTTGATTTGGATCTAGCAGCACGGCTGTCTTTATTACTAAGATACTGATTCGCATTTTGTCGGCACCTTTCACTACCTCAGCACCTTCCCATCCCGTGACATGCTCTGCCCTGTTGCACACTGGCAACCATTTTGCGCACAGTAGGATCCCACAGGTGACAATGCGACGCTGACCCAGATTGTGTTGTTTTAAAATGAAGTTGGTTGAGGGTAAATATTGGCTCCGGGCGACCAGGTTAGGAGGGGGTGAGCTGATCCCAGCCCCTAACCCCTGCCCCCTGCTCCCCACCCCAAACTTTCAAGGGCAGCCATGGGGGCCTGTTACTTGCACTCTTTGAGAATGGTTAAGGCCGAGAGTTATATCCATTACTGATTCAGATACCAAGGTTGTATCTGGTTAGCGCTGCTGCCTCACAGCGCCAGGGACCCAGGTTCAATCCCACCCTTGGGTGACCATCTGGATGGACTTTGCACATTCTCCCTGTGTCTCTGTGGGTTTCCTCCCACAATCCAAAGATGTGCAGGATTAGGGTGGATTAGCCATGCTAAATTGCCCATAGTGTCCAGGGATGTGCAGGTTAGGGTGGATTGGCCGTGCTAAATTGTCCCATAGTGCCCAGGGATGTGTTGGTTAGGGTGGATTGGCCATGCTAAATTGTCCCATAGTGCCCAGGGATGTGTTGGTTAGGGTGGATTGGCCGTGCTAAATTACCCCATGGTGCCCAGGGA